>NW_005371038.1:1883634-1898490 GCF_000412655.1 Myotis brandtii | reverse complement strand
AGACTTAAAAACAGAGCAACTGGACAGCAGAACTAAAACCCATGGGCACCATGGGCACCTTGGTCACCAAGCCTGTACGAGAGTGAACTGCTTGGTCCCGAGTCCATCTTGTTCCCCTGCGTTGCTGCGGTGGCCTTCAGGCTAACGGCTTCTTGCATTAGACGTGCCAGTCATCACAGAAATTCTGCTTGCGGCTTGAGTCTATAAAACCAGCCCCTCGCAGAAAGTGCTGCTCCCAAGGAGATAAGGGAAGTGTGCATTGCTTATCAAAGATTTGCAGGAACCTTGTGACCGGACTCACATCAACGAGGGTCAGCAGACCAAGCACCATCTCCCTCGGACTCCGGCAGGTGCCCAGATGTCTGCGGTCCTCAGTCACCTCGCGCCCTCCACCCCCACCCCCGCCCCTTCCCTCAGCATAAAGGGGGCCTGGACACTGCTGTTGGAGACAGAGTCAGGGCACACACAAGTGCCCATCGCCCAGTGGTGCCTCTCTGGTCACTAGACCTTCCCTTACTCCAAACTCGGATGTTTTGAGCTTTGGCCTTTTGAAACATCAGGCACACAGACTGGACTGGTCACAAAACCACGTGACAAACTATGCCCACAAACCCCGAAAGCAGGTGGGTATCAATAAACCACCAACCAGAGGCCAGGGCAGTGTCACCTGTGTGTTCAGAAAGAGGAGGCCAGAGGGGGGAGGAATCTAAGGACCCGACAGAGGAGGATCCCAAATAGTCTAATGAAAATTCACTGGGGGGGGGGGGGGGGGCGTCTGGCCCATCGAGAGCAGCAGCTGTGAACACACAGAGCACGTGGGCCCCGCCGGAGATGACCCCGTGAGCGCGTGGGCCCCGCCTGAGATGCCCCCGTGAGCGCGTGGGCCCCGCCTGAGATGCCCCCGTGAGCGCGTGGGCCCCCCTGAGATGACCCCGTGAGCACGTGGGCCCCACCTGAGATGACCCCGTGAGCGCATGGGCCCCCCTGAGATGACCCCGTGAGCGCGTGGGCCCCGCCTGAGATGACCCCGTGAGCGTGTGGGCCCCCCTGAGATGACCCCGTGAGCGTGTGGGCCCCGCCTGAGATGACCCCGTGAGCGCGTGGGCCCCGCCTGAGATGACCCCGTGAGCGCGTGGGCCCCGCCTGAGATGACCCCGTGAGCGCGTGGGCCCCGCCTGAGATGACCCCGTGAGCGCGTGGGCCCCGCCTGAGATGACCCCGTGAGCGCGTGGGCCCCGCCTGAGATGACCCCGTGAGCGCGTGGGCCCAGCCTGAGGTCACCCCGTGAGCCTGTGGGCCCCCCTGAGATGACCCCGTGAGCGCGTGGGCCCCGCCTGAGATGACCCCGTGAGCGCGTGGGCCCCGCCTGAGATGACCCCGTGAGCGCGTGGGCCCCGCCTGAGATGACCCCGTGAGCGCGTGGGCCCCGCCTGAGATGACCCCGTGAGCGCGTGGGCCCCGCCTGAGATGACCCCGTGAGCGCGTGGGCCCCGCCTGAGATGACCCCGTGAGCGCGTGGGCCCCGCCTGAGATGACCCCGTGAGCGCGTGGGCCCCGCCTGAGATGACCCCGTGAGCGCGTGGGCCCAGCCTGAGGTCACCCCGTGAGCCTGTGGGCCCCCCTGAGATGACCCCGTGAGCGCGTGGGCCCCGCCTGAGATGACCCCGTGAGCGCGTGGGCCCCGCCTGAGGTCACCCCGTGAGCCCGTGGGCCCCGCTGCAGATCAGAGGGGCTGCCTACGAAGGAGTGTTGATGGCGGCCCGCATGGTAAATATACTAAAGGCCCCTGAATCGCACAACGTAAAGTAGTTGCAATGGTGAGTTTTATGTTGAGTGGGTTTTACCTCAATTAAAGAAAAAGGCCCCAAAGGCTGAGGCAGCACAGAACCTCTTACCTCTCAGGCTGACCTTGCAGGGACCCAGGGTGACAGGACAGCCACGGAGGGGGGCGGGGCGGGGAGCTGCAGGCTGGGGAGACAGGCCCCGTGGTCCTGGCGGCTCGCTGGAGACCGCCGGGGGCCGGAGAGCCTGTCCGGGTCGGATGGGAATGGGGTGTCAGCACTAACTCCCATGTACAGAGAGAGTAGTAAGACTGCACGTTGGTGGGGTGTGCGTGTGTTTGTCTCTGAACTGTGCCTGTGAGGGCCCAGCAGCTGGGACCCGGCGCCCGCAGGCAGAGCTGGGTTTCTGGAAGCCGGTCTCCACCAGGAGGAGCCAGCATTCCTCACAGGGATGGCGGAGCCCAGAGCCCAGAGCCGGAGCCGGGAGCGCAGAGCCGGAGCCCAGGCCGGAGCGGAGCTGGGAGCGCAGAGGAGCGGAGCGTCTTGTGATGAGGGCGTGGCGCCCGGTTTGCAGGAAGAAAGGAGAAGTAAGAGCGGTGGAGGACCACTGTCCCAGGCTCCCACTTTTGCACCGCAAATCTTAGCAGTTTAAACAGTAGACATTGATATGGCACAGATTCTGTGGGTTGGGAACATGGGGGTGGCTGACCTATCGCCTGGGCCAGGTCACCCGCAGGACTGAGTGGGCACGTCAGCTCACCTGGGAGGATCTGCTGCCGGGCTCGGCGGGCTGCCGGCAGGGGGACACCAGCCCAGCAACCTCCGTCCTTCCGAGGCAGCTGGCCACACAGGCCGCCTCCTTTGGCGTGAGAACCCCAGAGAGTGGGGGTGCCACCCGGGGACCTGACACGACAGCTGCTGCAGGTGCATCCCCTTCTGCGACCTGCTCCCACCTGTCCTTCAGGCCGTTGGAGGGCCACCCCTCCGAGTCTTGGTAACGCATGTCCCCCAGTTATTCTGTACCTCAGCACTCTGTCTGCTTCTCATACCACTTCCATTTACTTCGTTTATGAGAATATCGTGAGGACTACGGTAGCCATAACATACTGTAATGTAATGTAATATACACTGTGGGCTGGGGGGAGCCAGGACTAGGTCTCTGCTGCCCACAGCCCTTCCCCAACCACCTGGCAGGTGCTGGGCACGTAGTCAGGCCTGGCGACTGCTGAGTGGATGGGTACATGCAGAAGCAGCCGCTGTGCACAGCTTGCTCCAAGGAGCCGTCCAGGTGGTGTGCGACCTGAGAGCCACCGGGAAGGCCCGGCCACACGTAACCCTTGGAGTCAGGAGCTGGGGGAGGGCCGTGGCCTGCATGTTTCTTCGTGCCCAGAGCAGGTCCAGAAGGGGCGGCGGCCGAGGGCAGCCGGCTGGGGAGGAGCAGCAAGCTCCCTGAGGGCTCCTCCCAACAGGACGCCTTCCCCTCTGACTTGTTAGTAAGTGTTAGCGCCTGTGACAGGAAGGGAGCAAGTGTGTTTGACAACCTGAATTTGCTTCTCAATTCCCTTTGGGAAGAAAGCAGGCTCTGATGGCCACCCAAGGCCACACACTCTGGTCCAAACTAGGGTTCTCAACCCAAGCCACTTGCTGGGAAGCCCTGGGGAGCTGGGGAAGGTTCCAGCAATGAGCAGTGCCGGGCCAGATCACCCCTGGACCGGCCCCTGGGTGTTGGCGAGCCTGGCCCCAGGGCAGCCGCCTTTACAGGCGGAAGTCTCTTAGCCAGTCTTTCCCCATGTACAAGGCACTGCTTCAAATAATCTACGTACATTCGGGCCTGCTTCCACCCAGGGCTAATCTTTTCATTAAATTGCTATGTTATAGGAATCAACAGCGACCCTGAAGTAGGTAACTGGCAACACTAAAACAGAGGGTTTTCCCCAGGAGAGCGTTTAGCAGAGCCATTCTAGCCACAGGGGAAGGCACCACACGGAACACGGACCCTGTGGCATGTGTGGAACAGCGCGTGTCAGTGTTGCAGGCGACTCCAGCTGCCCCCATCGAAGTAGAATTTCCTTCCCTGAAGCCTCCCTCAGGTGTGTGTCTCCCCCAGGTGCCCTGAAGCCTCCCTCAGGTGTGTCTGGGGCCGGGTGGGTGGTGTCCCTGTGTTGGCCAGTGGGGCCCTGGCAGCACGCTGGCCGAGCTGTGAAGCGAGCATCCCGGAACAGGAAGCCCCGTGCCTTTCTGACTTGGCCCTGAGGTCGCAGTGTCACTCCCAGTGCCTTCTGCTGGTTAAGACAGTTCTGGAGTCGTCCAGGCTCAAGGGACTCTAGTTCCGGGGAACAGACTGGACAGTTAAACAACAGGCTATTCCCCCAGTTTGGGGGCTGGGAGTCTGTGTCCTCACGTGGTCGTCCCTCCATGCCCGAGTCCTACCCTCCTCTTCTATGAAGATGCCACTCAGACTGGGTTGTGCCCCCCCAGTGAGCTCACTGCGCCTTAGGTACCTCTGTGCGGGGCCGCCTCCATCGCAGTCCCAGGCTGAGGTGCTGGCGCTGGGCTCCCACCGGTGGCTGTGGAGAGCACAGTTCAGCACAGAGGAGGGATGGAGATGCGCCTCTCGGGCTATGCCAACTGGTGTGGCTTTTTTGGAAAATGTAATCAGCCCAGGTGACCTACAGGGCCCTCCTGCTGCGATCTGAACGACCAGGTGCAGGTGCTTCTCGATGACACCGGGATCACTTACAGGGCGGAGCCTGCTGGCCGCGAGGAGCAAGCCCTCTGGCTGGAGGGCCCGCACATGGCCCCGCCCTCCCCCACAGAATGATCTTAGCACCTCCTCAGTGTGAAGGCATGTGGCTGGGGCGGTGCCACGACGTAACCCTGGGAAATAGCTCCTGACGATCAGGACTTGTGCTCCCTTTTCTCCTGGGAGCCTCCCAGCAGCTGTGGCCAGTGCTGCCTGCCCACCCGCCGCTCCCCTGCCGCCAGGAGGGCAGCCTGCCAGCTCGGAGCACCGCGTCAGTGCGTGCCTGGCTGGGCTCCCTGCGGGGTCCATGGGCGGGGCTCACACAGGTCCTGCAACTTCACCCTGAGCTCCACCCTGGCTCCCAGGGGGCCCAAATGGGCCAGGGCTGTTACCATGGTGACGACTGGCTTTCATGTTGCCTTCCCTGTCCCATCCCACTTCCTGTTCTTCGTCCTCCTTGCCACCAGGGCTCTTGGAATAACTCCCCAAATATGCCGCCTGCACCGGACTGTCATGGGGGAACCCTAACTAAGGCAGGTCCGTGGGGTGCTGTGTGTGGAGATGCAGAAACACAGCCAGGAACAACCACTTTGAGGTTTAAAATCAAAGTTTAAAATCTTTTGTCTCCTCTCCCATCTGAACGGCCCCCATCAGCTGGGCCGCCTGGTGAGCTGCTGTGCACCCTCCACGGCACGGGAAGTGGAGCCCAGGGCTGGCGCAGCCCCGCTGTCTCCTGGGCTCCCTGAGGAGCGCCGCAGGGACAGAAGCCGCTGCCTCAGAAATGGGAGCCGGTCCTGGGTGCGTCCTTCACCTTCCCAACCCCGCCAGCCCGGCCGCGGGTGGAACAGCGGTTTCTGTGACGACAGGGTGCTCGCCGCTGGTGAGGGTCAGCGGGAAGGACGGACGGACAGGTTGAGAACCCAGGGGGACGGTGAGGGTCAGCAGGGAGGAGGGACAGGCTGAGAACCCAGGGGGACAGTGAGGGGTCAGCGGGAAGGACGGACAGGTTGAGAACCCAGGGGGACGGTGAGGGGTCAGCGGGAAGGACGGACAGGTTGAGAACCCAGGGGGACGGTGAGGGTCAGCAGGGAGGAGGGACAGGCTGAGAACCCAGGGGGACAGTGAGGGGTCAGCGGGAAGGACGGACAGGCTGAGAACCCAGGGGGACGGTGAGGGTCAGCGGGGAGGACGGACAGGCTGAGAACCCAGGGGGACGGAGAGGGTCAGCGGGGAGGACGGACAGGCTGAGAACCCAGGGGGACGGAGAGGGTCAGCGGGGAGGACGGACAGGCTGAGAACCCAGGGGGACGGAGAGGGTCAGCGGGGAGGACGGACAGGCTGAGAACCCAGGGGGACGGAGAGGGTCAGCGGGGAGGACGGACAGGCTGAGAACCCAGGGGGACGGAGAGGGTCAGCGGGGAGGACGGACAGGCTGAGAACCCAGGGGGACGGAGAGGGTCAGCGGGGAGGACGGACAGGCTGAGAACCCAGGGGGACGGAGAGGGTCAGCGGGGAGGACGGACAGGCTGAGAACCCAGGGGGACGGAGAGGGTCAGCGGGGAGGACGGACAGGCTGAGAACCCAGGGGGACGGAGAGGGTCAGCGGGGAGGACGGACAGGCTGAGAACCCAGGGGGACGGAGAGGGTCAGCGGGGAGGACGGACAGGCTGAGAACCCAGGGGGACGGAGAGGGTCAGCGGGGAGGACGGACAGGCTGAGAACCCAGGGGGACGGAGAGGGTCAGCGGGGAGGACGGACAGGCTGAGAACCCAGGGGGACGGAGAGGGTCAGCGGGGAGGACGGACAGGCTGAGAACCCAGGGGGACGGAGAGGGTCAGCGGGGAGGACGGACAGGCTGAGAACCCAGGGGGACGGAGAGGGTCAGCGGGGAGGACGGACAGGCTGAGAACCCAGGGGGACGGAGAGGGTCAGCGGGGAGGACGGACAGGCTGAGAACCCAGGGGGACGGAGAGGGTCAGCGGGGAGGACGGACAGGCTGAGAACCCAGGGGGACGGAGAGGGTCAGCGGGGAGGACGGACAGGCTGAGAACCCAGGGGGACGGAGAGGGTCAGCGGGGAGGACGGACAGGCTGAGAACCCAGGGGGACGGAGAGGGTCAGCGGGGAGGACGGACAGGCTGAGAACCCAGGGGGACGGAGAGGGTCAGCGGGGAGGACGGACAGGCTGAGAACCCAGGGGGACGGAGAGGGTCAGCGGGGAGGACGGACAGGCTGAGAACCCAGGGGGATGGTGAGGGTCAGCGGGAAGGACGAACAGACAGGCTGAGAACCCAGAGGAACGAGCCCTGGCCCTCTCTGGGGCCTGGGCAGCCGCCAGGGCCGACTGGCCTGTCTGTATCGGGGGAGCCCTGTCCTCTGGGCCGTCCCAAGCTGGGGGCCCTGTCTTTGCTCACTGAAGCTCCTGTCTGCCGGCACCGTGGGGGCCAAGGGAGGCCCCAGGTCCTTGTCACAGAACAAGAAGGAATTCCAGAGGGTGGCAGCCCTCGCTGGTTTGCTCAGAGGTGAGTGTGTCGGCCTGTGCACTGGAGGTCGTGGGTTCGATTCCTGTTCAAGGGCATGTACCTGGGTTTCAGGTTCAATCTTCAGTCCCAGATGGAGCCTGTGTGGGAGGCAACCAATCGATGTGTCTCTCTCACATCGATATTTCTCTCTCTCCCCCCTCACTCCCTCTACTTTCTCTCTAAACAACAACAACAACAACAAAAAACAATGAAAAAAATATCCTTGGGTGAGGATTGAAAAAAAAAGAAAAGAAAAGAGTATGACAGAAAGGTTTAGCCACGCAAAATAAATTTAAATAAATTTATTAAATTTATTAAATTTACTTAATAAATTTAATAAATTTATTAAAACGATAGTCCGCACGGGGGAAGTGAAGGGGCGACTGGGAAACTAGCTGTGATGATGGGGTCTGGGTGGGAGGTTTCATTAAACGTGAGCGAGGGGGAGAGGGTGGTCCTCTGCTCTGACGCTGGTGGGGGATTGCTGAGGCGGCTGGTCCTGCCCCCCTCCCTACCCCCAGGGCGTTGGGGAAGAGGTGGTCATGCCAAGACCGAGAAGGGCAGGGCAGAGTCGAGGCCTGTGCTCCCTGTTCCACTCTCCTGCCTCCACTCTTCTCTCCCCACCGTGGGACCCGCTGCCCTCCCCGAGGGTTCCGGCCCACGGGAGCCCCACAGTCCCTCAGAGCTGCGGTGGCCCGAATGCCCTGGCGCTGTCACAGCCCCTTGGAGGCTTGGGCGGGCACAGCGTCTACACGGTGGCTCTGTCCGGACAGGACACGCTGCCCGCAGCCCCATGCTGCACGGTGCTCTGCCCGCCTGCCCGGGCTGTGGAACCAGACCCTTGACAACCAGCCTAAACGCGACGACGCGGAGCCCCAGCCCGAGGCCCCGAGAAACACACAAGCAAACCGCAGAGAGGGGCGGGAGCCGCGCGAGGCCCGCGAGTCTAAAACCGCAGGAGAGAGTCTAAAACCGCCAGGCAGCGCGGCCCCAGGCCAGCGGGCAAGCAGGGGCGCTGCTGCAACTGGATGAAGGATCTTGAAACCCGAGCTGGGTCCCATCTGGAGGCCGAAGTGACTGACAGAGGCCTTTAAAGGGATTAAAATAACTTGGTGGAATTCGCCCCGAGGAAGGAGAAGTAGCCTCTATCATGCGCTGGACGTGGAGTTAAAAAGCATTTATTTCCGTTGCTCAGTCTGAGAGCTGAACTCGCCAGGGCCCGGGAAACCTTTGCTGCCGGCGGCAGGGCAGGCAGCCGCGCTTGCCGTGTCACCGAGGCCGGTTCTTTGTTGTGTGCGCGTTGCGGCTACAGGAAGGAACCGTAACAGATCTTTAAATAGCAAACCTGCGGCTACACTGCATCCGTCAGAAGCCGCTGCTGTGTGATGACCTAATTTTAGCTGCTTATCAATCCCCCAGGCTTGTTAGTTGATGTAACTGATCCTCTGAGGGTAGATGACTTTAGTGCTGAACACGGCTAGAATTTAATATGAATCATTTGGACGAATGCCCAGCTGAGCTCCTGTGTGTGTGTGTGTGTGTGTGTGTGTGTGTGTGTGTGTGTGTATGTGTGGAGAGAGAGAGAGAGAGAAAGAGAAAGGGGGGGAGTGGTGCAGGTAGCCATGGTGGCCATCAGCAGAGCTGCCCCCCACCCCCGCTGGCTCCCTCGCTGCTGGACAATCAAGCTCACATCCCCTGAGTTTCGTGCGCAGTGTCCTTGGACAGTGCCTTGGCGTTATTTCCCTTCTGACCAGCGAGACCCTCCTCCCAGCGGGCTCACATGGCCGGCGCTGATACTCGGCCCCTGCCAAGATCTAATGAGAGTGTCAATAATTGCAAGACATTTTAAATGAATGTTTTCGAGGAAAACCATGGCCTGTTCAAAGAGCGTTTCTTTCTGCTTGTGGAGAGAGCGGCTGAGATGCGTCGAGGAGCAGAGAGCCTGCGGACAGCCTCCTGCTCTGCAGGTGTCGGCATGAGCAGACCAGGCCGTTGGCCGTTTCCCTGTTCGCTTTTCATGGGCATTGCTTTAGTGGGTCTGTGCTCCTGGGTGTGGGGCGCCGGCGCTCCGACTTACTCCCCCTAGTTGGCGTCATTTCTTGCCATAAAACAGAGCCACGTGGTTTGTGATCCCCATTATTTGAAATTGCAGGTGAAGCTGACAGATTGGAGGATTGAGCCACTGGGCGAGACACCAGCACCCAGGGGGGCTGTGCCCAGGGCTCCTGCCTGCTGCCTTCTCACCCTGGGGAGGCACTCTGGTTTCCATGGTCCTTCCTTCCTCCCTCCCTTCCTTCCTTCCTTCCTTCCTTCCTTCCTTCCTTCCTTCCTTCCTTCCTTCCTTCCTTCCTTCCTTCCTCTCTTTTTTCAATATGGTTGGCATCAATATTATTTTATGTTACTTTCAGGTGTATGCCTAGTGGTTAGACATTGTATAACCTACAAAGTGATGCCCTGAGAGTGCCCGGCACATACGTAGTCACTACCGTCTTATTGCCTATATTCCCTGTGCTGTGCTCCACATTCCTGTGACTGTTCCTGTAACTGGCAATTTGAGCTTTTAATCCCTTCCCCTTTCACTCACCCCCACCCGGCAACCATCAAAATGGTCTCTGCATCTATCAGTTTGTTTCCTTTGTGTGTTTCTTTTGCTCTTTAGATCCCACATATGAATGGAATCATAAGGTATTAGCTCTCAATTCTTTCACTTAGCATCATGCCCTCCAGGTCTGTGAACTTCCCTTCCAGGGTTAACCTCTGCTTGCTCCTCGCCTCCTCCGCCCTGGCTGGGGGTGGGGCGGGGAAAGGAGGCTTCCGTCTGACCTGCTGTGTGGTAGACAAATGCCACTCAGGGCCTGCTGACGGGGCCTTTTAATGGCTGTGGCAGGTAAGAGCCCTGGAGGAGGTTGCCTTTGGAAAGAGGTGGCCTGCCGCTGTCATGACGCGCCCAGGCTGAAGTAAACTTAATCCATGCTGCCCGCCCGCTTCCAGGAGCGTGAAAAATGTTAGCGCTACACCTCTAGGTCCCCCGTGGGACCTGTGCCTAGACCTGAACAGAACATCCTATTGCACAAGCTAGCGTTTCAGTGGCACTTCAATTCACTCCCTGCCCCTCGTTTGAGCGGCCTGCGCTGGAGCCAGGAGGGCCGTGTGGCTGATGCCCGTGAGCGCCGCGGCGCGGGGCCCAGCACCTATGAGACTTCACCCAAGATGCCTCTTTAATCACACTCCAGTGAATTTCCTGATAAAGTAATTAACACCTATAGGCATTCAGATGTTTTTAAACATAAAAATGAGATTAGTGTTACATGTCTCATTAACAGCATTGGAGGATAGAAGATAACTATTAAGAAAATTATCCAAATAAATTATTTTGAGAAAAAATAAAATTTATGTTTCAGAAAAAATGGGGTCATTTTGGAACATCGGGCCTCAGAAAGGACAGCCACTGCATTATCTGAGGAGGGTGAAACGAAGGACCCGTGACCCTGAGAGGCGGAGGCCGACACGCCGGGGGCAGACAGGATGTCTTGGGCTGCCCTTCAGGCTATAAGAGGCTACGGTTAATAACTGAAGAATGAGCACGTGCGTGTTAACTAAGGATTCTTGAGGCTGAGCATTCATTCTGGAAGATAAAGCATAGTAACAGTCTGCAACTTAAAATATTTACAACATTAACTATTTCACCCAAAACTAGGCATAGGGCTGGGGTGTGTGTGGTGGGAAGGAGACTCCAAGTGCAGGGATGGGAGAAGGAGAAGCATTGCAGGTGGCCCTGAGCAGGTGGTGATGCATCTGAGAATCAGACTCCCCCCCAGATGGGCAGGGGGTAGTCCAGTGAAACACCTCGGGAGAGTAGGGTTATAATTAATGCTGGTGAGTTAATAGAGAAAAGTGGGCATGGCCACTGATTTTATGTGTTAACTTGACTGGGCCAGGGGGTGCCCAGATATTTGTTAAAACATTATTCTGTACATTTTTGGATGAGCTTAACATTTATTTATTTTTATGTTTAAAAATCTTTATTGTTGAAAGTATTATACATGTCCTTCTTCCCTCCCACATTGATTCCTTCTAAACACCCCCCCCCCCCCCGCGCGCCCTGCCCCAGGCCTTCACCACCCTATTGTCTGTGTCCATGGGTTATTCATATATGCATACAAGTTCTTTGGTTGATCTCTTCCCACTCGCTCCTTCCCTCTGAGGTTCGACAGTCTGTTCCATGCTTCTATGTCTCCGGATCTATTTTGTTCATCAGTGTATTTTGTTCATTAGATTCCACATGATGTCATGAGTGACATCATGTGATACTTGTCTATCTCTGACTGGTTTATTTCACTTAGCATAATACTCTCCAGGTGCCTCCATGGTGTCTCAAAGGGTAAGAGATTCTTCTTTTTTACTGCTGCATAGTATTCCATGGTGTAAATGTACCACAGCTTTTTATCCATTCATCTGCTGATGGGCACTTGGGCTGTTTCCAGATCTTAGCTATTTAAATTGTGCTGCTATGAATATAGGGGTGTGGAATATAGCCTAAGAAACCCGAAACACTCATTGAGTGAGCTTAACATTTAAATCTATAGAGTGAGCAGATGCCCTCCCCAGTGTGGGTGGGTCTCATCCAACCGGTTGACGACCTGCAGTGAACAGAAAAGCTGGCCTCTTTTGAGTAAGAAGAACTTCCTCCTGCCTGACCACCTTCAGACGGAGGCATTGGCCTTGTCCCCCATGAGAGAGCCTGACCAGAGCCTCTCGGGTAAGGCCCCCTGGACCTGACTCACAGCAGTCAGGCAATGGCCACCTGTGGCTGCGTCCACCTCCCGGCTGCAGGGTGATTGTTACACAGCAACTAACACATCTGGGCATGTGAACGCGATCAGGGCCCAGTCCCACTGATGCTCAATGTGTCATCAACCCCAAATGGGCAGCAGTTGTTCCATTGCCCACTATTACCATCTGTGGACATGAGACACTGTAGCTTACAGCTGCATTGGCATGTTTTGTTAATGGCATGAAATGTGCCACTTTTTCTAACTTTTTAAAGAGAACTGTATCCAGATCAGAAGAAAAAATCCCTGACTTATCCCATGACCTTAAGTCCATGCAACAGGTTAGATGAACAGGAAAGAATTTAAACTGTGGACAGCCCCCCAGTGGGTCCATTGAAAAGCTGTGTAAAGGGCCTATGGGGGAGAGGGGACAGGTAGACGCAGGCACTGAGGCCATATGAAAAAAGAAGGGAGACTCGCGAATTCTCCAGTGTGGGGATGGTCAGAGCGTAGGAATGCTGGGAAAGGAGCTGCTGGGGACACGCTGTAAGGCTGTGGGAGTAGTCATGTTCATGGCGATTGCACGGGGGACTGTTTGAAGATGGCCTTGGGCTCGGTTCTCCGGTGGTAAAGGGAGCTGTTAAGGGAGCCATCGAGAATCCAATGGGAGAAATGGGCTCAGGCTTTGAGAGTAATATTTCTTTAAGTTTTGAGGATGAACTTTGAAATCTTTGTGATGCTTACAAACAGTGTTTGCGACTATGAAGTAGCTATTATTTACTGAATCCCTGGCTTTCGAAGTCATTTTCCCATTTCCTCCTGTTACTTTATGTGTATTAACCTACTTGCCTTTATGTATGAACATGACATTAGAATCCTTTCAGATTTATTAATTTTTCTGTTTATTTGTTCTGTCTAAAACTTTAAATGATTTTATTTTGAGTGGCTGTAGGTTCACATGCGGTTGTCAGAGCCACTACAGAGAGAGCATGTGCCTTTTACCTGGGTTTCTCCAACGGGGGCCTCTTGCAGGACTGAAGCTCCCCGTGACAGCCGGGGAGCTGACATTGGAGCAGCCAAGGTAAGACACCTCCACCCCCAGCTTTTACCGCCATGTCCCCTTGACTCCTGACACCACTGCTCTGGTCTTGATGTCTATACTTGTGTCTTTTCCAGAATGCTGTGCATATGGACTCACACAGTCTGACACCTGATGGGGTTGGCTTTCACTCGCATGGTTTCCTGGAGACGCACCGAGTGCCGCCCGGATCAGGAGCTCATTCCTCTCGCTGTTCCTGTGGCGTGAGCACGCCGCTGTGTCCTCCATTTCCTGTGGCGTGAGCACGCCGCTGTGCCCTCCATTTCCTGCGCCCGCATCAGGAGTAGCTCTCTGGCTTCTTTGATTTCAGATGACATGTCGTTGTTCCGAACTGTCAGGCCTGTCACTTGCAGACAAAAAGTTGCATAATAGGGTCAGGGCCAGTGCCATGCCTGAATTTGCACTTCTATTATTGGCATGTTTTTCTGTTCGTCTATATTTTGAATGATTTAAGACTAATTGGTTTACCTGGATTTAGTCCATTCTACTTTGATAACTTTTGTTTTCTTTTTTATCCTTTATTCTTAAAAACGAAACAATATAAAACTATTCCTGGGGAGCAGAGGAACAGGAATCCCCCTTAGCTGGAGGTGGCTGTTGGTCTGGCTTCTCCACCCACCGAGCCTGAGGCAAGAACAGGGCTCAGGTTGTTGGGGTGCTGGCTCCCAGTGAGGCCGGAGAAGGGAGGAGGAAAGCCCCCATGAAAGGTCCCTGCTGCAAGGGGGTGGGGGAGGGGCTCACCCACCGCAGACCCTCCACAGAGCCCTGCTGAGCGCTCAGGACTGCCCGGAGGGAGGGGAGCTGGCCCTTCACCCCCTCCCATCCTCTCAGGAGTGGTTGCGCCTAGACCATTCCTGGCCTGTGGACCCAGCAGGTTCTGCAGGTGGGAGGCGCCCCGCAGAGCCAGGGAGATGTGGGCCTGAGGTGGCTGCAGGGTCCTGCCCCAGGCTAACCTCGGAAGGTCTAGGGCTAGTCTCCTCCTGCTCCCTCACCTGAGAGGGCGGCCCTGCGCCTCCCGTCCCCTCCCTTTGTAGCCTAATAAGTACTGCGCTGGCAACAGCTCCCGAAGGCCCTTGTCAGACGGCCATGGAAGGCCGTGGATTCTGGAGCCAGCGGGGAGGGACAGCGGAGCCCAGGCCGCGGGAGGAGCGGCTCCTGTCCCGGCAGCTTGTGCTTCTCCAGCTGGAGCTGGTGGCCGGCCCGCCTGGGTCCTGGCATTCCTGTCCCACCCACACCTGGTGCAGCTGATCTCAGAGGGTCTGGAGGTAACAGCACCCCAGGCGACCAGCATCCGAGGGCTTCCCACGCTGCCACCGGGGCTTCACACTCCTGGGCTGTCTTCTCACCCTGCACCCAACCCAGGGGGACCCCAGAAGCCGCCGCTGCACATTGTGACTAACGTTCGCGCCTCTGGCTGAGGCTGCAATGCATCCAGTCCCCCCAGTGCAATTGGAAGCGAAGGGGACACACTCCTGCTAAATGGAGAGAAACAGAGAGACACCCCGAGAAAAAGATGCCCAGCGCCTCTCAGCGCTGCCCGTGCTGGCTGAGGGCTGGCAGCAGCCCCTCTGGGCAGCCCTTACGTCCTCGAGGGCCGCCCGCTGCAGCTGTGATGCCACTTCTGCGCCCTCCCCTCGCCCACAGGAGCCTGGCCGTCCGTCCCAGGAGGCCTCGGGCAGGGGCGGCTGCTCCTGTCGGTCCTGCCCTCGGCCAGGACTGAGGGCCCCGTTAGATTTCTCTGTGGGGAGAGGGCCAGCGGGCGAATCCACAGGCTGACACGTTTTATGAGATTAAAACACTGGGGGGAAGCAAACCGGGCAGCGTTGGCCTCTTGTTGCCACAAAATAATACTCTCCATGCACAGGCATTAGGTATTTTTCCTCTTAAAACAGCAAACAGTAACAACAGTTCAATAACCAGTCCGCAACCCTCGTGCCCCA
>NW_005371038.1:1881100-1883309 GCF_000412655.1 Myotis brandtii | reverse complement strand
TCCCCCCATCCACCTAGTCCCCGCCCCACCCAGTCCCCGCCCTGCTTAGTCCTTTAACCGGCAAGTCCTTGTTAATGGTTTTGTCCCTTGGGCTTCACCTCCCAGATGTGTTTAGGAATTCGTGGGCTGGGAGGCTGGGAGGCTGGGAGCAGGGCGGCACCTTCGCCTCTGTGGTAGGTCTTGTATTGAGTCACCACCCGCCGTACCCGGAGGTCCTCCCCAGGCAGAACGGGCGCTTCATGGAAGGGAAGGTTGGTGACTCAAGGAGCCAGTCGCCTCCGAGGCTGACACATAGGTGCGCGGCAGCCCCGAAGGCTCTGGAACAAGGGACACTTGGCACAAGACAGCAGGGCCGCTGGGGGCACCTACACCACCGCTATGTCCGAGGGGCCCTCCTGGTTCCAGCCGGCTGTCCCAGGGGACCCGGGGTTTACCATGTGACAACCTCCTATTGCTCAGGAGCTGGACAGCTGCACTATAATTTGGAATCTACCAATATTCGGTCAAACAAAAACCACCCACCCACATCTAAAGGCTGAGCATGTGGCCCACCTGTCTCGGCAGTTGGAGTCGTCGGCTCTGCTCTCTCCCCAGCGCTTCGCTTCTGCCTGTGCTATTGAAAGCTTGGTCTTAGCTGCCGTATTCTCAGCTAAATCACAGTCACTCCTGAAGAAGTAGCGCACGCACTGGGCACACCACTCAAAGGGAATGGAAGGTCATGGCTGTCCTCCCTTTCCCAGCTCTGCCGCCGCCCAGAACCTTCCCGGGCACATTGTGTGCAAACGGCTCTGAATGGACATATGGACTCTTTTCTCTCCTTTTTGCCACCCGCAGATTCTCACAGTTTATTTTTTGAGTAGAGCTATGATTTACACAGTCATTGATCAGATCGTGTGTAGAGTTCACATACCCAGTTTTCCCTCTTATCAACCTGCTGCATGAGTGCGGTCCCTTTGTTATAATTAACGTTGGTGCGTTATTATTAACCCAAGTCCACGGTGCACACTGGGGCTCCCACTTTGTTAAATGTGTGTCATGCTGTGCGTCTGCCGTCACGGGTCCTTGTGGAGTTCCACCCACGTGCTCGAAGCCCTGCCACCCGGCACAGCGCATCTCTGTAACGAGCGACTGCCGACACGGTCCCTGAATCCGGGGGCTCTGACCCGGCCCAGTCCTGGGTGGGGCAGCGTCTTCCCAGGTGTCACTTGAGGTCGGTAGTGAATGGAGGTCTACAACGCACTGCCCTGCCTCGCACCTGCAAGAATCGAGGCCCTTGCTCAGGAGTGTCCTCTCCCCCGGAGGTGGGGCAGCCTCAGGCCTGGGCGCTCAGACAGGCTCCCGACCCCTAGAGCTGTGGGTCCCCCGACAGCGCGTGGAAGAGGCATTTGACTGTGTTTTCAGAGGGATGAGGCCCAGGAGAGAGCGAGGCCTGGACCGGTCCCTGAGGTGGTGCTGGGAGCAGGGGTGAGGCCCAGGAGAGAGGGAGGCCTGGACCGGTCCCTGAGGTGGTGCTGGGAGCAGGGGTGAGGCCCAGGTTAGAGGGAGGCCTGGACCGGTCCCTGAGGTGGTGCTGGGAGCAGGGGTGAGGCCCAGGTTAGAGGGAGGCCTGGACCAGTCGCTGAGGTGGTGGCGGGAGCAGGGGTGAGGCCCAGGAGAGAGGCATCTGGGGCAGGGCCTGTTTTCCTACTGAGTGGACTCGGCCTGTTACCTGGGGGCCTGGCTAAGTTTGTGGGGACCATGACGCCCAGTAGTTACTGTGCTTGTGGCATTCGGGGCGGAGGGGAGTGGGGGCTGCTCATGGCCGTGGCCTTGCTGTGAGGAGCAGGGCCCAGGCGCAGCCTCGGGCTGCTGCACACATAGGAGAGCTGGCGGCTCCTGGGAAGGGCTGGCGGGTGCGCTCTGGGCTGTGGGAAAGCACTGCTTTGCCAGAGTGGCCGCCACACTGTGGCTCCGGGACTCAGAGATGGAGCCAGATTAAGAAACAAACCACAAATGCTGCTCATGTCAAGCTTCCTTGGCAATTCAGGTAAAAGGCGCACCTGTGCGTCCGGGCGGTGTGGGTGCGGAGCCGGGTGGCGAGTGCCACTCAATCAGGGCACAGACGCCGGAGGAAAGGAAGCACTTCAGAAGGCACCGGGCCTTCTAATGCCGGCTCTAAAAATAGATGGAGCGTCCTGTGCTGCTCGGCCGGAGCCAGGCTGCGTGGCCG
>NW_005371038.1:1877797-1880987 GCF_000412655.1 Myotis brandtii | reverse complement strand
TGCAGGGGCCCGGAGGGCAGGGGCCGGCCTCCTCGGTGCCCCGGTGCCGGGGCTGTGGGCTGATCTGCTTATGGCTGTTCTCTCCTCCCCCGCGTTTCAGCAGGAGGCTCACTCTCTGGTTAGCAAACAAGAGTTGCCTCCCAGTGGGGCTGTCAAAATGCCAACATGGTCTTTAACTTTGTTCCCAGTGTTTGGGACTGTGCCAGGCCCAGATCCCCAGGCACGCCTGGCCCAGGAGGGAGCAGGAACGCCGTCCTTCCTCTGGCCTCTGTCACTGTCCCTTCCCCTGAGAGGATCTAGCTGTGGGTGTCTGGCTGGGCCAGACGCTGGGGACCAGGTTGGCCCTGGAAAGCCCAGCCAGGCCACCTGCCCAAAGTTCGAGAATTTTTCTAAGCACAGGTTTGCCTTTCAGTCGTAACCGGACCCACTTTAACCTGAGAGCCCTGGCTGAGCACGTGCCCACCTGCCCGGACGCCGTGGGAGAAGGGCCCGTGCCCAGGCAGCCGGCCCGTCCACCCTGGGAAACGGCACTGCTGGGACCTGGCACCCTTTTGGCTTCTTCCTCGAGCAGTGGGTCAAAGGCCATTTGTGCAGGTACCTTAAATGGGAATCACACCAGCTCACGCTGTTCTGAGAGCCGGGGTGGGGCGCAGGACAGGGTGCAGTGGGTCTGGGCCACCAAGGCTGTCCAGGGAAGGGGGGACGCTGGACACACATCGGCCAGGCAGGAGGTGGGAACCGCGCCTCTGTCCTCTGGCCCCGGGGACTTTGCCTTGGGACTGCGCAGCGAGCCGCTCTAGCGCTGGCGGACCGATGCCACCAACTGCCTGTTTCCCTCCCTGATTTCTGCCCTGCGGCCGCCCCCAGGAGGCGAGTCACCTCATCCACAGACGGCCCCTCTGTTCACAGGACCAACGTAGGAGGCCAGAAGTCCAACAGGTCATTCCCGTCTGAGTCGATTTAATGCCAGGAGCTGCAGAGCCAGGGAAACCCCTTCTCAAACGTTGGGAATTGACAGGAACCCTCCCGCCTGGCTCCAGGGAGGAACCGAGAGGCCCCTGGTCTGTTGGCACCCGGTTGGCTCCTCTCTATGGAGGCGGGGAGGCTGGGAGGCTGGGAGGCTGGGAGGCTGGGAGGCAGGGAGGCTGGGAGGTGTACCAGGCAGATGGGAGATGGGGACTCGGGTGCTCCCTGCATGCACATGACACTCAGCTGCCCGAGGCTCCCTGTGCTCCAGCCAGGATGGAGACGGCCACGTAGAAGGTTCTGGGCCTGGCCACTCAGGGTGCAGCCAGGACACAGGCCGAAGCTCTGAAGTAGGAGAGGGTTGGGGTAAAATGTGCCCCAGACTCAGCAGGCGGCCGATTGCATCCCACCAGAGGCTCTGAAGAGAATGCGGTCAGGCCTCTGATGAGCTCGGAGCCCAAGCACCTTACAGAGCTGCCAGGCCACGGCTCAAATGGCGTTTCGTTCAGTCCCCGCACACTTTCCCGACCCCTTCCCACCGGTTAACTGGTCCTTGTCGGTGGATTCTCAGCCTCACTGACTGCTGGTGGCTGGAGAAGCCCCGGTTGCTGGTCGGAACGATGCTTTAATGCTACATACGCAGGAGGGGTGGCATGGACTCCCAGGCACATGCTTTCCTTCAGAGTCACCTTCACTCCCCCACCACGCTGCGGGCTGTCCTTCCCCACCCCCTCAAATCCTGGCGGCGCTGCTGATACTTGGGCCATAGAATAAGGTGGGAGCAATGCATTGCCCAGAAGCTGCATAGCCCTGGGTGTGGGAGGCAGCGTGTGCAAGCACTGTGACCCCGGGCCCACGGTGGCGAGGAGGCCAGGAGGCCAGGAGGCGCAGGCTGAGTGCTGGAGGCCTCTGCGCAGGAGCCAGGATGTCCTCTCAGCCCAGCCGACACCCCGGGAGTCAGGCAGGAGCTGCTGGCTGAGCCCCCCTCTCTCTCCTGACGCACAAGACCATCAGCACAGAAGAGTGTTGGTTTTAGGCCACTAAAGTTTTAACTATGTTGTGGAGGCAGGGGGTGTTGTTATTCAGCCAGACAAAACCAAAACATGGGATTACCAAGGAAATTAATTATTAATGATGTTAAAATACAAGTTATAATGGTTAACTTTATGTGTCAACTTGACAGGGCTCTGGGGTCCCAGCTCTCTCATAAAGCATGATTCTGGCTGTGTCTGTGAGTGTTTTTTGGATGAAATTAGCACCTGGATTGATGGACTGAGTAAAGCTGACTGCCCTACCCAGTGTGGGCGGGTCTCAGCCAATCGGCTGAAGGTCTGCATGGAACAAATGGCTTTCGAGGGTAAGGGGGTTCCTCCTGCCACCTGTGGCGGGGACACGGGCTTCCCTGCCTTGCACTGGACCTGCGCAGCACGCTCCTGGGCCTCGGCTTGCCCGTGCACCCTGTGCTTGAGAGACTTGCCGGCTCCATAATCACAGGAGCCAGTTCCTAGAGCGACTCTGCCTCTCCCTATACCATCCTCCTGTTCCCCCTAACTTGCAGGTTAAACCAACAGCAGAACTCCTAGAGCTCAGAGATCACCGTTTTAGAGCAGGTCAGAAGCAATCCATGTCTATTTTGAAAATCCAGTTATTTCAAGAATGTTATAAAAATGGAATCACATACTATGTAACCTTTGGGGATTGGCATTTTTCATAATAATTCCTTGGAGATTCATCCAAGTTGTTTTATGTACCAATAGTTCATTACTTTTCATTGCTGAGCAGTTTTCCATGGTGTGACATTGAGATTTATAATAAGAAATATATATATACACACTAATAAAAGACAAACATGCAAATTGACTGTACCTTCGCTAAGCCTTAAGCCATGCCCACCAGCCAATCAGAGCGACTATATGCAAATTAACCCAACCAAGATGGCGGCCGGCAGCCACGGAGCTGGAGCAAGCAGGAGGAAGATTTCTTCCAGAGGCATGAAACTTGTGTGTACACAAAAGCTTACCCCAATGATGGAGGAAGCCAAGCTTTGAGCTCCACTCAAAGCAACAAAGTTTCAATTATAGAAGGTAAATAAACCCCAGATACCTGCTTTCAGCAGACTGCCACGGAGCTGCTGGAGCGAGCAGGAGGCTTCCCTCCCGCCTGCCCTGGCCAGCTCTGAGCTCCACCCAAAGCAACAAAGTTTCAATTATAGAAGGTAAATAAA
>NW_005371038.1:1864794-1877484 GCF_000412655.1 Myotis brandtii | reverse complement strand
GGGAGCTTCAGTTGCCGGCCAGCCTGAAAATGGCCCTCAGCCCCTCATCCAGGCTGGCCAGGCACCCCAGTGGGGACCCCCACCCTGAAGGGGGTGTGACCAGCTGCAAACAGCCATCAACACCTTACCCAGGCTGGCCAGGCACTCCAGTGGGACCCCCACCCTGATCCGGGACACCCTTCAGGGCAAACCAGCCGGCCCCCACCCGTGCACCAGGCCTCTATCCTATATAATAAAAGGGTAATCTGCAAATTGACCCTAACAGCAGAACGACTGGGAATGACTGGCCACTATGACACACACTGACCACCAGGGGGCAGATGCTCAATGAAGGAGCTGCCCCCTGGTGGTCAGTGTGCTCCCACAGGGGGAGCTCTGCTCAGCCACAAGCCAGGCTGATGGCTGCCAGCACAGCGGTGGTGGAGGGAGCCTCTCCTGCCTCCTCAGCAGCACTAAGGATGTCTGACTGCAGCTTAGGTTTGCTCCCTGCTGGTAAGTGGACATCCCCCGAGGGCTGCCGGGCTGCCAGAGGGATGTCTGATTGCCAGCTTGGGCCCTATCCCCCAGGGAGCGGGCCTAAGCCAGCAGGTGGACATCCTCTGAGGGGTCCCAGACTGCGAGAGGGCACAGGCTGGGCTGAGGGAGCCCCCCCCTGAGTGCACAAATTTTGTGCACCAGGCCTCTAATATATTTGGTCTTTGTCCTCATTTCTGGCACAGAACTCCTAAGACCCTAGGAATTTCCTAAGTGATGAGAGCGACAAAGGTGTCCTTTATGTGAACAAGGTGACTTTTGGACATAACTTCCAGATGGGGGCTGGTTGCCTGGAGAACTGACCATGTGATTGAAGGGGTGGAACTTTCAGTCCCTATCCCTGACCTCCAGGGAGGAGCAAGGGCTGGAGGTTGAATCACCCCCAGTGGCCAATGGTTTAATCCTTCATGCCTATCTGACAAAGATCCCATAAAACCCAGAAGGAGGGGCTCTGGGAGCTTCTGACACCTGGAGATGGGGGGAGAATGATGCTCTGGGAGAAGACATGGAAGCTCTGCCCCTTCCCCACCCCAGTCTGTGCATCTCCTCCATCGGCGGTTCCTGAGTTATATCCTTTTATAATAAACCAGTGATCCAGTGAGTAGACTGTTTCTCCAAGTCCTGTGAGGTGCTCTAGCAAAGCAACCCGACCCGAGGAGGGGTGGTGGGACTCTGATCGATAGAAGCTGGGTAGAAGCACGGGTGATGACCTGGACTTGTGACTGGTGTCTGGTGTGTGTGGGGTGCAGTCTTGTGGGATGGAGCCCTTAACCTGAAGATTCTTTTGCGATCTTCAAGTAGTGTCAGAACTGGATTGAACTGTAGGCTATCAGCTGGTTCCAGGGAGTTACTTGTCCTATTACCTATTCTTACAGCCCATGCTGGAATTGGGTAATGAGAATTATTCCAGGGTGTGGATGGACCATTCTCCCATGGAAGGACAGTTGGGGTGTTGCCAGTTTTTGACTATTACAGATAAAGCTGCTTTAAACCATGTATAGGCTTTTGTGTACACACAAGTTTCATGTCTCTGGAAGAAATCTCAGTACACAGTCCATGGCTGTGTGAGATGGAGTTGCATATTGAGGTTTATCAGAAATAGCCTGGCTGTTTTTCAGAGTGGCTGTACCTGTTCTATTTCTACCAATATATTTTACTTTTAAATGAAATGTTGTTAAATTAGTTGGGGGAGAGGAGTGGTGGGTGCCATTATGAAAGGGCAGGGAGGGACCTGGGGGAAGGAAAGATTTAGTACCTTGACTGTGGTGAGGGGCACAGCGACAGGCACAGGTGACAGATTTGTACGGAACTAAAAGCTCACGCAGATGAGTGCATTAAAGCGGGAAACCTGAGTGTGGTTGCTGGTCATCGCGATGCAGTGAAGGTTTGCAAGGTGATAGCAGTGGGGAAACAGGGATAGAGTAACTGCATGTGAGTCTACAGTGACCTAAAAATAAAAAAATAATTAAACATAAATTAAAGAAAATATATGGTACTAGAGGCCTGGTGCACAAATTTGTGCACTGGTGGGGTCCAGCTGGCATGCCCCAATTGGGGTCTATGGGGGCCAGGCCAGCCGGGGGGAGGGGCTGCAGGAGATTGGCCGCCGGCCCTGCCCCTGATCAAGCCAGTTGGCCAGCCACAGTGCACGTCATAGTGACTGGTCATTCCAGTCGTTCTGGTCGCTTGGCATATATATATATATATATATATATATAGTAAAAATAAATATGTGGAAACATTATGAGCTATTAAGATTTAGGCTAATGTTGTTCTTGTCTTGCTGGTTTTAGTGGCCATGCGTTAGTTATAGAGCTTCCCAACCCTGTGCTTCAGTCCTCCTCCCTCCCTCCCACACACCCACGGACAGGCCTGTGAGCCAGGCCTCCCCCTTCTCCAGCCCCTTTAAGCTATAAAACGTGAGTTGGGTAGAACTGAGGGACGTTTATCTTGGTAGCTGGGCACTCAGGAGGCTGTGCCTGCACAGAGGGGGGTCGTTGCAAGGGATAGAGTGTGGGGGAAGGAGACCCTGCCGGCACCTTCCAAGGGGGGGGGCCCTTTGCACACCAGTGCTTTGCCTACTGAGAGCCATGTGAGTGCTTAAGAGCTCGCTCCAGATCCAGCAGATGTGCTCTGTGTGTCTGAGGGGCTGGACCAGCAGGCCCCCACAGCCTGCACTGGCAGAGATCACTGATCCTAGCTGGTGATGTTGAAACTCCAGAGGAGAAAACAGACTCTATGCTAGGAGTGCCAGGCCAGGCCGGGAGCCGGGCTGACGTGGCTCGGGCTGCAGGAGCTGCCGGCCTCAGCCCCCGTGGCGGGCGCTGGGAAACGGCTGTGAGATGCCCGTGCTTCTGAGGTCCCACCTGTGTCCCAAGTGCCTGAGACGCAGGTTCCCTCCAGGAAAACGCTGACTTTTGGGAATGACTGCTTTCCGACCAAGAGCTTTGCAGCGTTAAAATGTGACCGTCTCTTTGGGTTGTCATCTGAGGCCTATAAATAGCGCCAGAAATGAGATCCTGGGACAGCCTTCGCTGCTATTATTTGAAACAAACACGGTTATTTCTAGGTCAGTAAGGTGGCTGTTGCCTCCATGGCCGGCCTCTCCTTTCCCTCCACCTGACCAGGAAATGTGGCCTTTAACACACAGTGGTGGGCACGTGGCCCAGGGCCAGGCCCTCTGGCCTTCGTCCCTGGGGGTCTTCCTGAAGAGCTCTCCGTGCCAATGCGATCTGCCTCTGAGGGTTTCTCTCCCTTTGTCTGCCTCGCGAGAAGGCGTTGGGCTTTCCCCTCCCTAAGCTGACAAGGTGGCCTGCGGAGGACAGACCCCGGGTCAGGGACAGGGTCCCAGGGGCCCGCTCCTCCCTTCCGGGGTCTGCGTGGACGGTCCAGGACGAAGCCCCTGGGTGCTAACGGTGCAGAGTTGACCGAGGCCCACGTGAACGATCTCCCAGGGACCAGAGACTACATTCTTATTCAGTTAAAACATTTCTGAATTAACCTGAGCCCTCCGTTCGGCAGTGACGCCTATCTCACCCCTGCTGCTGCTGTGAGCGAGCCTGGCCTGGTGGGTCCAGGGCTGTGCTGGGCCAGGAGCGCAGTCCATTGACAGCCCCCAGCCGAGTGCCTTCCGACCCACTGCAGCCTTTAGCTGGGCCTGCTCGCAGCCAGCCGGGCCAGAGCCTGTGGGCACAGGCGACAGAGGTCCCTCTGCCCCACGTGCACCTTCTCTAACCTCCCTGCACGGAGCTTCCTGTGGACTGGCTGTGACTCGCCAGCTGCTCCTGGGTCCTAGGCACCCCACCCGGGTCCTAGGTGCCCCACCCGGGTCCTAGGCGCCCCACCCGGGTCCTAGGCCCCCCACCCGGGTCCTAGGCTCCCCACTCGGGTCCTAGGCTCCCCACCCGGGTCCTAGGCGCCCCACCTGGGTCCTAGGCGCCCCACCCGGGTCCTAGGTGCCCCACCCAAGTCCTAGGCGCCCCACTCGGGTCCTAGGCTCCCCACCCAGGTCCTAGGGGCCCCACCCGGGTCCTAGGCGCCCCACCCGGGTCCTAGGCTCCCCACCCGGGTCGTAGGCGCCCCACCCGGGTCCTAGGCGCCCCACCCGGGTCCTAGGCTCCCCACCCGGGTCCTAGGCTCCCCACCCGGGTCCTAGGCTCCCCACCCGGGTCCTAGGCTCCCCACCCGGGTCCTAGGCTCCCCACCCGGGTCCTAGGCTCCCCACCCGGGTCCTAGGCTCCCCACCCGGGTCCTAGGCTCCCCACCCGGGTCCTAGGCTCCCCACCCGGGTCCTAGGCTCCCCACCCGGGTCCTAGGCTCCCCACCCGGGTCCTAGGCTCCCCACCCGGGTCCTAGGTGCCCCACCCGGGTCCTAGGCGCCCCACCCGGGTCCTAGGCTCCCCACCCGGGTCCTAGGCT
This sequence comes from Myotis brandtii, assembly GCF_000412655.1. Lineage (NCBI taxonomy): Eukaryota > Metazoa > Chordata > Mammalia > Chiroptera > Vespertilionidae > Myotis > Myotis brandtii. The sequence continues at coordinate 1,873,032 of NW_005371038.1, read as the reverse complement.
CCCCACCCGGGTCCTAGGCTCCCCACCCGGGTCCTAGGCTCCCCACCCGGGTCCTAGGCTCCCCACCCGGGTCCTAGGCTCCCCACCCGGGTCCTAGGCTCCCCACCCGGGTCCTAGGCTCCCCACCCGGGTCCTAGGCTCCCCACCCGGGTCCTAGGCTCCCCACCCGGGTCCTAGGCTCCCCACCCGGGTCCTAGGCTCCCCACCCGGGTCCTAGGCTCCCCACCCGGGTCCTAGGCTCCCCACCCGGGTCCTAGGCTCCCCACCCAAGTCCTAGGCGCCCCACCCGGGTCCTAGGCTCCCCACCCGGGTCTTAGGCACCCCACCCAGGTCCTAGGTGCCCCACTCGGGTCCTAGGTGCCCCACTCGGATCCTAGGCGCCCCACCCGGGTCCTAGGTGCCCCACCCAAATCCTAGGCTCCCCACCCGGGTCCTAGGCGCCCCACCCGGGTCCTAGGCTCCCCACCCGGGTCCTAGGCGCCCCACCCGGGTCCTAGGCTCCGCACCCAAGTCCTAGGCACCCCACTCGGGTCCTAGGCTCCCCACCCGGGTCCTAGGCGCCCCACCCAGGTCTTAGGCGCCCCACCCAAGTCCTAGGTGCCCCACCCGGGTCCTAGGCTCCCCACCCGGGTCCTAGGCTCCCCACCCGGGTCCTAGGCGCCCCACCCGGGTCCTAGGCGCCCCACCCGGGTCCTAGGCGCCCCACCCAGGTCTTAGGCGCCCCACCCAAGTCCTAGGTGCCCCACCCGGGTCCTAGGCTCCCCACCCGGGTCCTAGGCTCCCCACCCGGGTCCTAGGCTCCCCACCCGGGTCCTAGGCTCCCCACCCGGGTCCTAGGCTCCCCACCCGGGTCCTAGGCTCCCCACCCGGGTCCTAGGCTCCCCACCCGGGTCCTAGGCTCCCCACCCGGGTCCTAGGCTCCCCACCCGGGTCCTAGGCTCCCCACCCGGGTCCTAGGCTCCCCACCCGGGTCCTAGGCTCCCCACCCGGGTCCTAGGCTCCCCACCCGGGTCCTAGGCTCCCACCCGGGTCCTAGGCGCCCCACCCGGGTCCTAGGCGCCCCACCCGGGTCCCAGGCGCCCCCCGCAGCCCTCCTCCTCCTTGTCCTGGCAGCGGGGTGAGGCCTTTGTTTCTCCACACACTTGCACTTCTGCTTCCTCGCCCCTTGGTCCGACAGTGGTTGGCCCACCTTGATCTTGTGCGCTTGGACTCGATGCTGAAGTCCCAGTTGACACACTGGCTTGGCCTCACCATTCAGTCGCTCTTGGGAGCTTCCTCCCTGGCCCGCGGGGGCTCAAGAAACCCCAGCGCCGGGGTGGGGCCTGACATGGTCCCCATCCAGGGAGAGGTCAATACTTACTCTCTCCCTGGGGACCTGCCCACACCCCGCCACTCCTTCCGAAGCCAGAGGCTGGCTTTGCTCCTGGCCAGGCCCTTGCTGCTGGAAGGTTCAGCTCAAAGCCTGCCCCCTGGCAGCCCTGCACCCCCTCCTCTTCCACCATTTTTCAATGTTTGTTTGTAAACAGCTGTGTCCTCCACTGATGCTCAACCTCATCACTGTAGAATCCATGTTTGGCCCCAGTGGCCAGAGAAGGGCCTGGCACAGCCTAAGTGTTAAATAGAAATGTACCTGGCACATCACAAATGACAGGAGCTCCACACTGTTCACTAGCTACTGCTGAGCCTAACAATGGTCCCAACTCCTCCCTCCCCCCAGCACTCCCCAGTTCCCTCTGCTCACTCCCGCTCAGCCAGGCAGAGGTGACCTATGAGACGCTGCGCAGCGCCATCCCCTGCGGCCACAGTGAAGACGCCCTGTCGCTTGCAGGGAGAGAACAGGAGCAACTGCCCAGCTCGTGAGGCCAGGAGCTGCACGCCTCACACAGCAGCATGTTAGACGCAAAAAGGCTCTCCCTTTCTGCGTGGGCGTCATTCCGGCTCCACGTGTGCTGGGCAGTGACTCCCCTGGGGTCACCTGGGGACCCCAGAGATGAGAAGCCCCTCCGCAGCCTGAGGGGCGGCCCCGGGGAGGGAAGCAGCGGGGACCGCGGGAACTCTTGACTTGTTGTTGAGACAGGAGGGCGTCATTGGTCACCTGGTGACCCGCTCCCCGCACTCCCCGCGTGTTCCCCGCGTGCTGGCCTCGGCCCGCGGTCCCCACGCTCCTGCTTCTGAGCCAGCACCGCCACGTGCTGCTCCTGGGCAGTCAGGCTGCACATCTGTCCAGCCTCTGGGGTGGCAAGTCCAAGTGCTTGAGCTGCTGCAGGCACATCGGTCTACTCACCCACAGCCTGGGGCCTGATGTTAGTCTCCAGCTGTGAGAGCACTTCCTGACAGACACCTGCAGCTCCAGTCCTCCCTCTGACCTCTGGGCCAGAGCTGGGGACCCTCAGGGAAAACAGAGGATGATGAAGGAGCAAGACGGCACTGAGCCCTGCAATGATTTCACAGGTAGCAAGCACACTTGTCTGCGAAACCTGCCCCACCCGCCATCCCTTCCTCCCACCTGCAGGGGGGTCGGGGGGGCAGGGGCTGGAAAGTAATCCTCACTTAGCTTTTCTGTGTTATAAGAAGGAATTCCTCGGCGCAGCCTCCATGCTGCCCGCAAGCAAGGTACATGCACTTGACAGGATTCGAACCTGGGACCCTTCAGTCCGCAGGTCCACGCTGTATCCACTGAGCCAAACTGGTTAGGGCTAAACGAAGCCACTTTAAAATGGAGCTGGAGTTGTCATCCCAGAGGAACTGCCTTGCACGTCTTATGTCTCAAATCCTGGAATGTTAAGTTAAACCTGGGCAAAATAACCTTTGGACTAGGTTAAGGCAATCCTGTGCTTCCAAAAACTATTTACAAAGCTACCAAGAAGGCAGCTCTCATGACCACTGGGCGAAGATGAAAGCTCCCTTCAGCATGAGCATCACTGTGCTGCATTGTCCGCACCAACAGAGGTGCCTCCTTCTACTAACGCAATGGTCCCTTCCCTTCCTCTAAGCACCTTGCTTTTGCCTCCCGATGGGAACATTATGTGGACTTTTGCCTAAATTGATGTTTCCCGAATAGTTGTTCTTATTGGTCTCAAGTAAACACTCATTTGCCTTTCGCTCTGAAAGGCCTTTTATTTTGTTAGCAAAACCGACGGGACGCTGAGGGGATGAGCACCTGCTCACACCGAGAGCGGCTCACTCCAGCGGGGGCGGGGGGGGGGCGCTCACTGCGGCCTGCGGGGGCCTCACCTCTGCTTCCCCAGGGGCTGGCCTTGGAGCCCTGTCCACCTTCCAGAAGCACCGCTGTCAACAGGCTGCAGCGCTGGCTGCCCGAGGACCGTCCCTGGGAGGAGAGCCATCGAGGCATCCAAGGAGGGTCAGAGGCATCGTTTTCTGCAAATTGGCTGAAATGTCTGCCCAAACTTCCGGACGGATTCAGCAGACACACCCAAGAACTTGGGAAAATAGAACTCAGAGGGTAAGTACAATCGAATAACCGAAAGGATGAGAGAACCCACACTTGCTCAGGAGGCCAGCTCGGGGGACCACGGATGATTCTCAGCACACACGGACTGTGTAACAGTGACGCAGGTCCGAGCGAGGGAGTCAGCGGTTGCACAGACAGCATTCCCTGATTCTATGAAGTCAAGCCAAAAAGCCACTTAGTACGTACAATACATGCATGCGTATATGCCTAAAACATCGCAAATTAAAACTTTCGGAATGGAGCTAAGCCAGCAACCGGAGAGGAATGTCCAGTGTTAAACATTGATCTCAGAGGAGAAGAGGCTCACACTGAAGGAGACAAGCGGTCTCAGGAAGAGAGAAAGTAAAAAGCCAAGTAAAGACAAAGAATGTAGAAGGAAGGGGGCAGAACAATCTATGAGATAGAAAACAATATAAAATAGAATCAAGAAATAGACAGCTGGCTTTATGAAACAACAGCTGAAATAGACAAACTAAGCCAAAACGGATGGAGAGGACAGAGCGAGACGGCGAAATAAGCAACAGGAGAACGCGGCAGGCGAGCAGCTGTGGGCGCTGGAGCCGCGGAGAGCAGCAGCAGTAACCACCAACGCAGAGAGAGGATGATCGCCTCTGCAGGTAACTCAGCAACTCAGACAACAGGGATCCAGAGACCCCCCATGATGACGGGAACGTTACCCGCAGTGTGAAATCTCCTCTGCTTAGTGCTTTGCACGAAATGCCGGACTGGACAGTTTTATAAGAGAATTCTGCCAGGTTGCCAAGAACAGCTATCCCAACATGATACAGAATGTTCCGGGACTAGGAAGGAGGCACTACTTGCTGACGCATTTTCTTCTTCTTTTTTTTAAAAATACCACATCAGACAAAGACAGCATGAGAAAGGAAAAGATTGACCTTCCTTACGAATGTGGACATGAACACCCTCGCTGCTATTAGCAGACAGAGTTCAGCGACAGGTAAAAGTAACGGGTCATGACAAATAGGGGTTACTCAGGGCTGTAAGAGCACATCTAACACCAGTCTGTGTAACTCACACCTTAACAGCTTAAAATTCGATGTTAATTCACAACACAAACCCGTAGGAATGGGGAATAGATCTAAGTCTCTTAACTTGACAACAAGCATCTACAGAAACCCTGTCGCTGCAGCACCCAGCATGAGCATTAGCTCAGCCTCTTAAAGTGGGGAAGGGCTGCCTGCCTGGCGCGGCCCTTTCGGTGGAAGCCGTCGGCGCATTGAAGGGTGGGCTTGATCAGGAGACAGCTGATCGATGTTTCTCTCCCTTCCTCTCTCTCTTTCAACAATGAAAATCATATTCTCGGGTGAGGAGTAAAAAAAATCAATTAATCAATCAATCAATCAATCAAATAAAGAAAAGTGGAGAATGTCTGCTATCACTCATTTTATCCAGTCTTTTACCCGAGTTACTTACATAAGGTATTAAAAAGAAAATAAGAAGTGCAAACATTTCCACAGGGGAAGCAAAGCTGAAATTATTGATGATGATAAGATTGTTTACACAGGAAAACCCAAGGGAATCTAGAGACAAATTATTAAAACCAATGAGGGTGTTTAGTCATATCTCTGGACACAGATCAATATACAAAGATCAGCAACAGACAACGTTAGTGCAATGTGAGAGATATGCCATTTATGGTGGCAACAGGGCATGTGGTAACTGTGAGTAAATCTAACAAACGCTGGGCATGGTCTTTATGGAGAAAACCCCAGTGTCGCTGAAGTACATAAAAGACCAATAGTCAGAGAATGTAAGATGTTCATGGAGGGGAAGATTCAACAGCATAAAGATGTCCATTTCCCTCAATTAATCCAAGAATTCATTGAAATTTCAAAAGCTACCCAACAAATATTTCAGGGGAAATTTAACAAGCTGGTCAAAAACTCACACATAGCCCTAGCTGGTTTGGCTCAGTGCACAGAGCGTCAGCCTGTGGACCGAACGGTCCCGGGTTCAATTCTAGTCAAGGGCACATGCCTGGGTTGCAGAATCAATCCCCAGTAGGGAACATGAGGAGGCATCCGATCAATGATTCTCTCTTATCATTGATGTTTCTATCTCTCTCTCCCTCTTCCTTCCTCTCTAAAATCAATAAAAATATATTTTAAAAAACCTCACATAAGAAATGGCAAAGAATAAACAAGAGAGTCAGGTGGGAGGACTTGCTCACCAGGCATTTGGACTTTCTCTAAAGCTACAATAAAAAACAAAGCTCAAAGGAACAGGGCAGAGAACCGAGACGCAGACCTGTGTGTGCGGAGACCTGATGTGTCACAGAGGTGGTCCGCTGGCTGGGTGTGGTCCCATCAGCCCTGCGGGGACGGTGCTGGGAGGCAGCAGAGTAAATCGCTGCCTCACGCTCTGGGCAAACGTAACTCCAGGTTGAAGGAAGACCTACATGTGAAAAGCAAAATTAAAAAAGTTGAAGCTCACGAGAAGGTATTTATGATCTGAAAATTGGCAAGGATTTCTCAAAAGACAAAAGGCAAGAACAGAAATCAGAAAGCTGGTCTATTTGACTATATTAAGGCGAAAAACAAGCATAGGAGACAATATTTAAAAAATGAAAAGGAAAGGTGCAGTCTAGGAGATCTTTGCAAACATAACTGCCCAAGGATTAGCGTTCAGAATATATGAAGAATTATTTTAATTTCTAAGAAAAAGCAAACAACCCAAAGGAATAATGGACAAAGGACACTAACAGGCAATCACATAAGACATATCCCCAAAGTCCAACAAACATGAAAATATGCTCAGTCTCACTAGTGATCAGAAAGGTGAGCATCGAACGAGCAGATGTGGACGAGGAGGGGCTGGAGGGCTGGGAGCTCGGACTTGGCTGACAGGGACTGAACGAGCCGACCTCGGAGAAGGCGATCTGGCAGCTTCGGGGAGGAGACAGCCCCTGTGCCTGGCAATGGCAGTTCCTGGAGAAACTGCTGTCGGTGGCCAGAGTCACGCAGCGAACGCTCACAGCAGCTCGGGCCTAATCGCGGGAAGCGCGTAACCGGTTTTAATGTCCACGTATAAGAGAATGGGCTGGACGTGCCCCTCAAATGTGGACCGTGTGTTTTCCATTCAGTAAAATGAATGAATTAGCATTGACACACCTCGAAAACACAAGGTTGACTAAAACAAGCAATTTACAGAGAGCTATTTACAACATGGTAACATTGATAAATAATTTTATAGCAAATGAATACCCTTAATTGTTCACAAACATACTAAAGGGCACAGACGTAAAGACGTGTGCGACTCAGGAGTGGAGAATGGAGTGGCAGTCACACGGGGGCCGGAGTGGGGGATGTGACAGGGAGGGTGTTCAGGGATCCTCAACTGTCACGTAAAACTTTATTTCTTTTTATTTTTTATTTTTTTTATTTTTTTATTTCTAGGTTCCCAAAGTTAGAAGACTCTCTGGTTGTCGAGTCTCAAGCTTCTGGTCTTGGAAGTAACTTCAACCAAAGAGCAGATCAAGCTCTGGTCCCCTGGAGGTTATCTTGGGGCATGAGGTCAGGGAGAAGCACCATTTGCGTTGGAAGCCGACAGCAAGGGCTGGCCTGGGCCCAGTGGCGTTAGTTCATGGAGTATGTCTGGGCCCAGGCAATGCCCACATGGGAGTAGCAGTACAGGAATCCCAGGACAGAGAGGGTCACCCACGGCCAGCATTTTCAGTGGCCTCCGGGGCACCCTTTCCTGCTGCTGCCGCTGGGACCCTTCCCCGCTGCGCCACTGCCTGGGAATACCCGCGTTCCAAAACTTTATTTCTTATGTAATGAAAGATCCGTGAAGCAACAGGACAGAGCATTGAGCTCTAACAGGATTAGGTGCGTGCTCACGGGCTTTGTTTTAGTCTTGTCCAGCGTTCTCTGCGTGCTTGAAATGTTTCAGTAATCGTTTACAAAAAGCACACCTTTCTAATCATTTTCAAATACAGGATGAGGAAAGTCATCAGTGAAAAGAAAACCTTTGTCATTCTCTACTGACTAAGCAAGATGTAAGCTCACAAACACTGTTTTCAAACTTCCATCTCCTACAAGTTAAATATTATCTTTGCTATTTTACTTTGTTTTAGTTGTTTGACTTTTTAAAAATATTGAGATATAATGAACAGACCACAGAATTCACCCTTTTAAAATGCGTAGTTCAATGGTTGTCAGCATATTCGCCGAGTTGGGCGCCCATGTCTAATTTTAGAACGTCTTCATCTCCCGAAAAGGAGCCTGCACCCTTTGCAGTCGCCTCCTCCCCGCCCCTCCTGACCCCGGCACCTGCCATCTGCCTTACCAGCTCTATGGACTCGCGTCTTCTGAAGCTTAATATCCCGAACCATATCACACGTGGCCTCTTGTTCCCGACTTACTTCACTCAACATCCTGCTGTCACGGTTCACCGTTGCTGCAGTGTGTGTGCCGGTGTTCCCTTCCTTCCCACTGCCGAGTGGCATTTCATTGTGTGGGTCTGCCACACTGCGTTTGCATCCCTCAGTGGATGGGTTTGGGTTATCCCCGCTTTGGGGCTATTTTGTATGATGCTGACATGAACAGCCACAGCTTTTTGTGTGCACATATGCTTCCAATTCTTTTGAGTATGCTCCTAGGAGTAAAACTTCTTGATCACGTGGTTACTCTGGATTAGCCATTTTGAGGAACTGCTTTCCAAGGTAGCTACACCATTTTATATTCCCACCGGCAATGAATGGGCGGCAGCAGGTAACTGAACGGGCCTCCCGTCCCACAGCCCAG
>NW_005371038.1:1853893-1864774 GCF_000412655.1 Myotis brandtii | reverse complement strand
CGCCCTGCCCACGGCCCTCCTCCAGCGGGTCCCTCGGCGCCCTCACACGAGTGGGGAAATTCACACGTACGGCCCTCTATCAGCTATGTGACGTGTGAACACGCCGTGGATGCTATAAGCACTGATGTCTGTGTGCCTGGCCTCACATGCAGAAGTGGAAACACTGCTCCTAACAAGTGACATGAATGTCAGCATGGCCGTCCCCTTCCTAAAGCCGCTGGGTCTCGGGCTTTGTGTGAGACGTAGCAGGGCCCACGGGGGAGCAGGGGCTGCCTCAGAATACCCAGCACCGTGCAGTCTCACAGTTCATTTATCAAAAGTAAAGGCAGCCCTGACCGGTTTGGCCCAGTGGATAGAGCGTCGGCCTGCGGACTGAAGGGTCCCAGGTTCGATTCCGGTCAAGGGCATGTACCTTGGTTGCAGGCACATCCCCAGTAGGGAGTGTGCAGGAGGCAGCTGATCCATGTTTCTCTCTCATCGATGTTTCTAACTCTATCCCTCTCCCTTCCTCTCTGTAAAAAATCAATAAAATATATTTAAAAAAAAAGTAAAGGCAAAGCCTCGTTAGCGATTCCGTGGCCTTTGAAACAGGCTCAGTTCTCAGTGAACAAAAAAGTGCACATCAACATACCCTTGGCCTTGACAAGCACATGGAGTTGGGTGTGATTGGGGAAGGGTGCACGGATGAAGCTCACCAGCGCGGACAGCTGGGGAGCCCGGCCTGCTCCCAGCCCTCCTCGTGGGGCCACCTTCCAGCCACTGCCTGTCACTCGGCTGTGCTGAGGGCAGCTGACAGCGGGCGTTTTTCTTCATTATCTCACTTTATTGTTGGGTTCAGTGTCATTTCTTTGATGCTGTGCATCCTGAACTCCTGTAGGTGTGACTCCCTGGCACCATCCTGTGACCTCTGTCTTACCAGGTCTTGTATTACTTCCAGCTTCTCCTCAGTGTCCCAGGCTGTCCTTGGTCATCACACGTGGCGTCTGACAGCCGCGGGGGCGGGCATGCGTGAGGCTGTGTGGCGGGTTCTCGGTCGGTCAGGCACATGCGGGCGGGGCAGGTGGGCCCGCGGGACAGCCCTGAGCTGGCGGGCCGGGCTCACCACCCCATCGGCGTCACAGCCCCACTGAGCTGACCACATGGTGGGAAACGGCGTTTTGTGGATTTGCCTTTAGCAGGTGATGTGATCTCCAGCTTCCTGCGGGGACCAGGTGGGTCACAGGTGGTGGCCCGTTCCTCGTCCCCCTCTCTCTGACTCTGAGGGGCAGAGCCCACGCCCTCCCCCTGAGGTTCTCGGGTGTTATGTCCTGGGAGCCGCCCAGGAGGCCGTGCGGAGCGCAGAGGCACTGCACAGCCAAGTTCCCAGCTGGCACACTGCACCGGGGCCCCAGCCAGGGCGGGCCTCCAGGTGTGGGCACCACAGAGGAAAGGCCGCTGCGGTCCCGGTAGCTGGCAGAGCTGTGAACAGTGACAAACACTTTGCTGTTTTCAGCTACTATTTCAGGGTCTTTTGTTGCAGGAAATAGACGACTGAAGTAGCATGCACACCGGCCTTTCTTACACCCTGTGCGGAGGCAGGACCTCACGGGAGGGGGAGGGGGGACAGGAGGTGCTATGGCAGGACCTGGGGGGAGGGGAGGTGCCATGGCAGGATGTGGGGGGGGGCAGGAGGTGCCATGGCAGGATGTGGGGGGGGGGCAGGAGGTGCCATGGCAGGATGTGGGGGGGGGGCAGGAGGTGCCATGGCAGGATGTGGGGGGGGGGCAGGAGGTGCCATGGCAGGATGTGGGGGGGGGGCAGGAGGTGCCATGGCAGGATGTGGGGGGGGGGCAGGAGGTGCCATGGCAGGATGTGGGGGGGGGGCAGGAGGTGCCATGGCAGGATGTGGGGGGGGGGCAGGAGGTGCCATGGCAGGATGTGGGGGGGGGGCAGGAGGTGCCATGGCAGGATGTGGGGGGGGGGCAGGAGGTGCCATGGCAGGATGTGGGGGGGGGGCAGGAGGTGCCATGGCAGGATGTGGGGGGGGGGCAGGAGGTGCCATGGCAGGATGTGGGGGGGGGGCAGGAGGTGCCATGGCAGGATGTGGGGGGGGGGCAGGAGGTGCCATGGCAGGATGTGGGGGGGGGGCAGGAGGTGCCATGGCAGGATGTGGGGGGGGGGCAGGAGGTGCCATGGCAGGATGTGGGGGGGGGGCAGGAGGTGCCATGGCAGGATGTGGGGGGGGGGCAGGAGGTGCCATGGCAGGATGTGGGGGGGGGGCAGGAGGTGCCATGGCAGGATGTGGGGGGGGGGCAGGAGGTGCCATGGCAGGATGTGGGGGGGGGGCAGGAGGTGCCATGGCAGGATGTGGGGGGGGGGCAGGAGGTGCCATGGCAGGATGTGGGGGGGGGGCAGGAGGTGCCATGGCAGGATGTGGGGGGGGGGCAGGAGGTGCCATGGCAGGATGTGGGGGGGGGGCAGGAGGTGCCATGGCAGGATGTGGGGGGGGGGCAGGAGGTGCCATGGCAGGATGTGGGGGGGGGGCAGGAGGTGCCATGGCAGGATGTGGGGGGGGGGCAGGAGGTGCCATGGCAGGATGTGGGGGGGGGGCAGGAGGTGCCATGGCAGGATGTGGGGGGGGGGCAGGAGGTGCCATGGCAGGATGTGGGGGGGGGGCAGGAGGTGCCATGGCAGGATGTGGGGGGGGGGCAGGAGGTGCCATGGCAGGATGTGGGGGGGGGGCAGGAGGTGCCATGGCAGGATGTGGGGGGGGGGCAGGAGGTGCCATGGCAGGATGTGGGGGGGGGGCAGGAGGTGCCATGGCAGGATGTGGGGGGGGGGCAGGAGGTGCCATGGCAGGATGTGGGGGGGGGGCAGGAGGTGCCATGGCAGGATGTGGGGGGGGGGCAGGAGGTGCCATGGCAGGACCTGGGGGGGAGGGGAGGTGCCATGGCAGGACTTGGGGGTCAGGGCAGATGCCCAGGTGGCTGGTCCTGTACCCACTTGAACAAGGAGGGACTGAGTGGCGGCCACGTCAGCTGTCTGTGTGAGGTTTTGAGATGCTCTCTCACCCGGAACCACTCTGCGTGGCCCACCCACAAAGCAAACATAGGCCGCAGCTGTTTTGTGACTCGGTCTCCACGGGGTCCCATCAGGAGGTGGTTTTCTGAAGTGAGGGCCACCTCTGTGCGCCAGGCGGACAGAAACACGCCTCCTCTTCATTCGCGTGGGCACAGCCTGGGAGAGGCTGGGGTGCTGTCCGTGTGACCTTCCCTCCTGTCATCTGGAAGGAGCTGGGGGCGGCGCAGATGAACAGGCCGCTTCAGCTGGGGGAAGCCCGGGCCTCAGACAGAAGTCCGAGCTGAGGGACCACTTGCTTTCCTGTGGGAGGATGGCACCTGCCGGTCTTCCCACCAACGCCGCCCCCCCTCACTGTCACAGCTGCACCCCCCTCACTGTGACAGCTGTACCCCCTCACTGTCACAGCTGTACCCCCCTCACTGTCACAGCTGCTCCCCCCTCACTGTGACACCAGCACCCCCCCTCACTGTGATAGCTGCACCCCCCTCACTGTGACCCCAGCACCCCCCCTCACTGTGATAGCTGCACCCCCCTCACTGTGACCCCAGCACCCCCCCTCACTGTGATAGCTGCACCCCCCTCACTGTGACCCCAGCACCCCCCCTCACTGTGATAGCTGCACCCCCCTCACTGTGACCCCAGCACCCCCCCTCACTGTGATAGCTGCACCCCCCTCACTGTGACCCCAGCACCCCCCCTCACTGTGATAGCTGCACCCCCCTCACTGTGACCCCAGCACCCCCCCTCACTGTGATAGCTGCACCCCCCTCACTGTGACCCCAGCACCCCCCCTCACTGTGATAGCTGCACCCCCCTCACTGTGACCCCAGCACCCCCCCTCACTGTGATAGCTGCACCCCCCTCACTGTGACCCCAGCACCCCCCCTCACTGTGATAGCTGCACCCCCCTCACTGTGACCCCAGCACCCCCCCTCACTGTGATAGCTGCACCCCCCTCACTGTGACCCCAGCACCCCCCCTCACTGTGATAGCTGCACCCCCCTCACTGTGACCCCAGCACCCCCCCTCACTGTGATAGCTGCACCCCCCTCACTGTGACCCCAGCACCCCCCCTCACTGTGATAGCTGCACCCCCCTCACTGTGACCCCAGCACCCCCCCTCACTGTGATAGCTGCACCCCCCTCACTGTGACCCCAGCACCCCCCCTCACTGTGATAGCTGCACCCCCCTCACTGTGACCCCAGCACCCCCCCTCACTGTGATAGCTGCACCCCCCTCACTGTGACCCCAGCACCCCCCCTCACTGTGATAGCTGCACCCCCCTCACTGTGACCCCAGCACCCCCCCTCACTGTGATAGCTGCACCCCCCTCACTGTGACCCCAGCACCCCCCCTCACTGTGATAGCTGCACCCCCCTCACTGTGACCCCAGCACCCCCCCTCACTGTGATAGCTGCACCCCCCTCACTGTGACCCCAGCACCCCCCCTCACTGTGATAGCTGCACCCCCCTCACTGTGACCCCAGCACCCCCCCTCACTGTGATAGCTGCACCCCCCTCACTGTGACCCCAGCACCCCCCCTCACTGTGATAGCTGCACCCCCCTCACTGTGACCCCAGCACCCCCCCTCACTGTGATAGCTGCACCCCCCTCACTGTGACCCCAGCACCCCCCCTCACTGTGATAGCTGCACCCCCCTCACTGTGACCCCAGCACCCCCCCTCACTGTGATAGCTGCACCCCCCTCACTGTGACCCCAGCACCCCCCCTCACTGTGATAGCTGCACCCCCCTCACTGTGACCCCAGCACCCCCCCTCACTGTGATAGCTGCACCCCCCTCACTGTGACCCCAGCACCCCCCCTCACTGTGATAGCTGCACCCCCCTCACTGTGACCCCAGCACCCCCCCTCACTGTGATAGCTGCACCCCCCTCACTGTGACCCCAGCACCCCCCCTCACTGTGATAGCTGCACCCCCCTCACTGTGACCCCAGCACCCCCCCTCACTGTGATAGCTGCACCCCCCTCACTGTGACCCCAGCACCCCCCCTCACTGTGATAGCTGCACCCCCCTCACTGTGACCCCAGCACCCCCCCTCACTGTGATAGCTGCACCCCCCTCACTGTGACCCCAGCACCCCCCCTCACTGTGATAGCTGCACCCCCCTCACTGTGACCCCAGCACCCCCCCTCACTGTGATAGCTGCACCCCCCTCACTGTGACCCCAGCACCCCCCCTCACTGTGATAGCTGCACCCCCCTCACTGTGACCCCAGCACCCCCCCTCACTGTGATAGCTGCACCCCCCTCACTGTGACCCCAGCACCCCCCCTCACTGTGATAGCTGCACCCCCCTCACTGTGACCCCAGCACCCCCCCTCACTGTGATAGCTGCACCCCCCTCACTGTGACCCCAGCACCCCCCCTCACTGTGATAGCTGCACCCCCCTCACTGTGACCCCAGCACCCCCCCTCACTGTGATAGCTGCACCCCCCTCACTGTGACCCCAGCACCCCCCCTCACTGTGATAGCTGCACCCCCCTCACTGTGACCCCAGCACCCCCCCTCACTGTGATAGCTGCACCCCCCTCACTGTGACCCCAGCACCCCCCCTCACTGTGATAGCTGCACCCCCCTCACTGTGACCCCAGCACCCCCCCTCACTGTGATAGCTGCACCCCCCTCACTGTGACCCCAGCACCCCCCCTCACTGTGATAGCTGCACCCCCCTCACTGTGACCCCAGCACCCCCCCTCACTGTGATAGCTGCACCCCCCTCACTGTGACCCCAGCACCCCCCCTCACTGTGATAGCTGCACCCCCCTCACTGTGACCCCAGCACCCCCCCTCACTGTGATAGCTGCACCCCCCTCACTGTGACCCCAGCACCCCCCCTCACTGTGATAGCTGCACCCCCCTCACTGTGACCCCAGCACCCCCCCTCACTGTGATAGCTGCACCCCCCTCACTGTGTCAGCTGCTCCCCCGCACTGTCACAGCTGCTCCCCCTCACTCTGACAGCTGCTCCCCCTCACTGTCACAGCTGCTCTCCCCTCACTGTGACACCAGCACCCCCCTCACTGTCACAGCTGCTCCCCCTCACTCTGACAGCTGCTCCCCCTCACTGTCACAGCTGAACCCCCCTCACTGTCACAGCTGCTCCCCCTCACTGTCACAGCTGCACCCCCCTCACTGTGACAGCTGCTCCCCCCTCACTCTGACAGCTGCTCCCCCCTCACTGTGACAGCTGCTCCCCCCTCACTCTGACAGCTGCTCCCCCCTCACTGTGACAGCTGCTCCCCCCTCACTCTGACAGCTGCTCCCCCCTCACTGTGACAGCTGCTCCCCCCTCACTCTGACAGCTGCTCCCCCCTCACTGTGACAGCTGCTCCCCCCTCACTCTGACAGCTGCTCCCCCCTCACTGTGACAGCTGCTCCCCCCTCACTCTGACAGCTGCTCCCCCCTCACTGTGACAGCTGCTCCCCCCTCACTCTGACAGCTGCTCCCCCCTCACTGTGACAGCTGCTCCCCCCTCACTCTGACAGCTGCTCCCCCCTCACTGTGACAGCTGCTCCCCCCTCACTCTGACAGCTGCTCCCCCCTCACTGTGACAGCTGCTCCCCCCTCACTCTGACAGCTGCTCCCCCCTCACTGTGACAGCTGCTCCCCCCTCACTCTGACAGCTGCTCCCCCCTCACTGTGACAGCTGCTCCCCCCTCACTCTGACAGCTGCTCCCCCCTCACTGTGACAGCTGCTCCCCCCTCACTCTGACAGCTGCTCCCCCCTCACTGTGACAGCTGCTCCCCCCTCACTCTGACAGCTGCTCCCCCCTCACTGTGACAGCTGCTCCCCCCTCACTCTGACAGCTGCTCCCCCCTCACTGTGACAGCTGCTCCCCCCTCACTCTGACAGCTGCTCCCCCCTCACTGTGACAGCTGCTCCCCCCTCACTCTGACAGCTGCTCCCCCCTCACTGTGACAGCTGCTCCCCCCTCACTCTGACAGCTGCTCCCCCCTCACTGTGACAGCTGCTCCCCCCTCACTCTGACAGCTGCTCCCCCCTCACTGTGACAGCTGCTCCCCCCTCACTCTGACAGCTGCTCCCCCCTCACTGTGACAGCTGCTCCCCCCTCACTCTGACAGCTGCTCCCCCCTCACTGTGACAGCTGCTCCCCCCTCACTCTGACAGCTGCTCCCCCCTCACTGTGACAGCTGCTCCCCCCTCACTCTGACAGCTGCTCCCCCCTCACTGTGACAGCTGCTCCCCCCTCACTCTGACAGCTGCTCCCCCCTCACTGTGACAGCTGCTCCCCCCTCACTCTGACAGCTGCTCCCCCCTCACTGTGACAGCTGCTCCCCCCTCACTCTGACAGCTGCTCCCCCCTCACTGTGACAGCTGCTCCCCCCTCACTCTGACAGCTGCTCCCCCCTCACTGTGACAGCTGCTCCCCCCTCACTCTGACAGCTGCTCCCCCCTCACTGTGACAGCTGCTCCCCCCTCACTCTGACAGCTGCTCCCCCCTCACTGTGACAGCTGCTCCCCCCTCACTCTGACAGCTGCTCCCCCCTCACTGTGACAGCTGCACCCCCCTCACTGTGACAGCTGCACCTACCCCTGCCTCGTGGAAGTCAGGGCCTGGAGGAGGATAGGGGCCTGCTGGGCTGGGGTTGGGGCTGAGGCTGGCGCTGCCTCAGGTGCCGCAGTCTCCGTGACTGTGTGGGGCTATAGCCACCGGGGGCTCGAGGCCGGGGCTGCTCTCCTGCCAGGATGGCCCTGCTCCTGCTGCAGCTGGTCCCTGAGCCGTCAGTGTGGACAGAGGGCTTGTGCTGAGACCGCTTCCCTCTGGGCTCTGAGACGTGGTCTGCTCCAGGCCCCGGGGCTGGGCCTCAATTCCCGGGATTGCTTTCACGTGAGGCTGTGAGGAAGCGACCTGAGATGGCCTCGCGGGGACTGGCCCGGGGACTGGCCCGGGCACCGGCCCTCAGCACGGCCCCGACTGCCCTGAGGCTGAGGTGCACCCACCGGCCCAGAGCGGGTCCCCAGAGACTGGGCGGCCTTTCTGGCTCACATTCCTGCGGACCAGGGGCACGGGCAGGAGCGGTCTCAGGGGTGTGGCAGCACAGGGGACGGGACAGAGGGCTGCACCAGATCCGCCTCTGACCGTCCATCAGCCGCAGATGCTGGGAATGTTCCAGAAGGGCCGTGGTGCTCGGTCCTGCCGGCAGAGGTGAGGGGAGCAGGGGCTGAGCCCCGCCTTCTCTCCCAACCAGCCCCACGCCCTGCCCGCGAGAGCACGGCCTCCTGCGCTCTTCCCAGCGGGCTGCGGGCTAGGCCTTCGCACGTGCAGACGGGGACGTGTAAAATGCTCTGATAGACCGAAGAGAAGCTCATTTGCTCTGAGAAGACTTCTGTGTCTCGTGTTAGCGCGCGTGCGTATCAGCGGGCAGTGGGGGGGCGGCTGGGGGCGCTGCGCCTGCTCAGCGGCGCCTGCACCTGCTCCTGCCGGAGGTGTGGGCAAGTGCAAGCTGCTCCAGAAGCCTCCGGGGGAGTTGCCATATCAAGTGCTGTGATCTTAGATATTAACTAGCAATACAGCAACACAACATGCTTACACAGTACATATCATTCAAAGTCTTAGCTTGGAATTAGCTAACCCTGCACTGAATACGCAGTCACACGGTGTCACAATTACTTATGCTTTTCACGTTGCCGTGGACTGTTGGAGCCACAGGTGGAGCCCCGGCATATGGAGCAGATCGCCCTGTATTCCGTCTGTGGCCACCTGCTGGCTGATGCCAGGGGGGCATGGGGTCAGGGGTGCCGGCCGCACAGCAGGGGCTGCCCAGGGAACTGCTGCTGCATAACCAACGCCACAAATGCGGTGGCTTAAAGCTCCAACAATCATTTATTTTTATCTCTAATCTGCTTCCTGGGGAAACCGACCTGTGCTGGTCACCGCAGAACAAAGTGCACGGCCAGGCTTTTTCAGAACCAGTGAGAGGCGTCCCGGCGTTTCCAGGAGCCACAGCCCGAGACCGTCCGCAGCGGCCGTGCCAGGAGGCCTGTGCACCGGCTTTCTGTGCTCACGCTCAGCTTAAAGTGATTCGTTTAATTCTCCGTGCACGAGCACCTGTCTGTGTAAGACGGTGGCTTCCGCTGGGAGATCTGAGAAATGAATGACCAGATTTTATCTGGGTTCTTGGGTGGCCCTCATGGAGAGCCCCACCGCACCCCAAACAGCACCGTCATGTAGTATGTGTGAAGCCAAGAGCTGGAGATGCTTGGAGCGATGTGTGTGCATGCGTGTGTGTGTATTCATATGCCTGTGCATGTGCGTGTGCATGTGTGTGTGTGACTCTGGCTTGGTGTCAGGCAATGAAGTCCTGAAGCAGAGGAGAGTGGCTGTGCTGGGGGAAGGTCGATTCCAACAGCAAGACGAACGTCCAGGAATAGGAAACCCTCCAAGAAAGGTGAGTGTAGAGAAAAGTGTTTTCCAAGGGAAGACAGTGACTGCGGTGGGACAGGGAGGAGGCTGGCCCTGGTTACGAGGGCGCATGAGCTAAAGCAGCTCGCGTCCAGGCCACACCCCAGTTATAAGCGAGGGCAGTTTCTCTCCTGGCTCCCACTCCCAGATTCCCAGTAGGTTTTACAAGCAGGAACCCGATAGCGAAGCTAAACAAAAACCCAACTGTTGCTTCCCATGGTCTTTCCCCGGAGGCCATACAGCACCGGCCTCTGAGTCACCTGGAAGCTGCGGAGGACACAGCTGGGCTTTGGACTTGTAAGGGCAAGTCCGGCGCAGGCAGGGCCGATGAGGTCATTGTTTTCTACCCGCTCAGACAGAATTCACGGCCTCGGATCCACATGAGAAGCGGAGAGGCAGTCCTTTGCTAATGTGAGTGTGTGAATCACCATCCCGGACAAGGTGTTTGCGGCCCCGGAATCCGCAGGACACGCAGCCCATTGGGAAGGACTGTCAGACGGCCTGTCAGGAGGCGCCTATGAGTGTCGTAACCGAAGGCCCACGAGGGGAGAGCGTGGTCCTGTCTGTTAGGAGGGGAGCGAAGAGCAGCAGGGCTGGTGTGGGCACCTATGGCAGGACCAGATGGGTTATGGGCTGGTGCAAGGCCATCTTGGTAAAAGGTCTGACAATCTGCCCAGCGTGGCTTTGCCCCGCAATACACTCCCACGCCGCCCACAGGAAGCGAGCAGGCCTTTGCTTGTCCTCAGAGAGTGTGGCACTGCTGTTTCGTCACCTCTTCTTCTTGGGGTGCTAGGCCCCCAGCCACGTTGACGGGAACTCTGGGGAGCCTCTGAGAGCCACGCTAATAGACACATGCAGGCTGCAGACCCAGGAGGAAACCGTGGTCCCGCAGGGATGTGCTCCCTGCTCACAGGCACAGCCACAAACACAGCAGCTTCCAGAGTCCCCAGAAGGGCGGGCCCAAGAGGGGTGAGTAGCTGCTGCTGGGTGTGATCGAGATGCTTCTGCCTTGAGGGCCACAGGCGCAAGGAGCCTCCGCTGCACACGGGCCTGTGACACTCTGTTCTGTGCACGTTTATGTTAAGTCTACAACGTTCAGCGACAACAGAGAGTGCGTGGTACTCAGTGCCCGACTCACTTATCCCCAAGTATGTCCTTTTCTGGATTTAATTGATACCCATTGGTACCAGAATTTCCTGGGGTTGGCTCTTTAAAGCGTCAAGTGTATTACGAGACAGGGAAAGCCTGAGCCCAGTCTGTCCTGGTGTGTACGTGAAGGTGGGGTGGCTGGGGCAGGCAGGAGGGCAGAGCGTGGGAGCGGGGAGTGCCGCAGTCACGGCCTGAGCACTGTGCGCTGAGGCCAAGGGAAA
>NW_005371038.1:1843181-1853708 GCF_000412655.1 Myotis brandtii | reverse complement strand
GAGGGAGAACTGCTAAATAAACGGAGACGTGGGCGAAGATGGGGCACAACCTAGGCCAGAACACGGCTTATGCTTAGGACACCTGGGTGCCTGGCGAGCCCCCACAGGGGATGGGGCAGGAGATCCCGGTCCAGTTCCACTGAGGCGTCGTCACACGCTTGCATCACCCGCCGCGTGGCGGGCACCAAGCGCATCGTGTGCCGACTGTGGGGTGACAAGGAATCACGCAGAAGCAGCCCTGTTCCGCGGAGCGTTGCCAGGGGCCACGTGCTATTCCGCCAGGTTGCTCTTGGTGCCCAGAGAGTCTGAGATTCCAGCACCGAGAGCACATGAGTGTCTGCCTGTGTGTGCACGTCGTGTAGGGAAGGCATGGCGCTCAACTCCGGGGCAGCGGGGGAGTCAGGCCCTGGGCACCCCGTGGACTGCAGCTCTGGTCAGACCTGGCGCAGTGCCCCCCGGGGGAGCGACAGTGTCTTGGGCGCCACTCCGGGCAGCCAGGGCCTCAGAGGAAACCAGGGGAGGCTGCAGGCCCGAGGGACTGGGTCCAGGCCTGCGCTGCGGCTGTGAGGCTTTGCACGGGATGACTCCCTGAGTCCCAGAGTTACCCCTGCAAGTGGAGACCATCTCCCCTTGGCAGGGCCTGGGTGTCAGAGACAGCACATGTCCTGTGCCCACGGCGTGGGGCTGCTCTGGGACCGCACGCCAGGACGACGGTGCCACGCTCTTCTCCCAGCCTGCACGGCCAGTGGTCAAGCCATGAAAGGGGCCAAGAACTTATTTGTAAATGTTACAAATAATTGGTGATTATTAAGATTCAGGAGTCATAAGAAAGACCCCCCCACCCTCATTGTCCCTTTAAAAAACAAACAGAACAAACAGAACACTCTACCAGACAAGCCACACAGCCTCAGGCCCAGCTGTGAGCGGGCGGGGCGAAGAGAGGAGAGCGCTCTCGGAGCGGCCGTCGGGCGGCCTTCCCGGCGCTGTCCCGTGTGGTGATGCCCTGCACGTGGGCCCATGACGGGTCATTTTTATGAGCATCGGGTCGCACAGTACATAACAGACACTCTTGTTAAAATAGAGCATGGAGATTGCTTTCCATGTTAATCTGAAACCTCTCCTTTAATATTTTAAGGAGCTAAATAACATTCAGCAGTATGGATGATCACCTTTCATTTAACTGCTTCCTCTTGAAAGATATTTTACTTATTCTCAGTATTTTTAATCCTAGTGTTTGTGCCCAGTATTTTTGCAGACACACGAGGCTGGGCAACAGGCGTGGGTCACCGGGGAGGATGTGCCGTGTGCAGGCGCTCTCACCACGCTGCTCTGGACGCCTGTGCGATGCCTCCAACTCGTCAGCAGGGTGATGTTCCGTTTTAAAACCTTTGCCAATGGCTGGCCTTTCATTTGCCGTTCTTTGTGTAATTGAACATTTATGGGACACACTGGTCATTTGTGCTTCTTCCTTTCGGTGGCACTGTTCAGTCCATTTGCTGGGTTTGCTAGGAGTTACGGGATTCTTGCTGATCTGTAGGAGTTAAAACCCAAGGCCGTGATGGCCCTCCCTCCACCTGCCTGTCCGTGTGACTCCCATGTTTTCTTGCGCAGACGGCTGTGATGTCTGCTTCGCCGGCTGTTCCCTTCTGGCCCTGGGTTTTCCACCTTCTCCAGAGCACTGTCTTCCGGGGTCTGTATGTTTTTCTTTCCTTTTTTCAACTTTGCGTCTAATGTGCAGTGGGGACTGTTAAAATGCCAACTTTATTTTAAATACATTTATTTCCTATACATCAGTTTGTCTCCGGACTTGTAAATTCTACTCTGTGGATTCATGTGCCTTTCTGTGTCGGGTCCACTCTTGTAAGTTGTTCTAGCCGAGGAGGTGCTCTCGCACCTACAGGGCACGTCCCTCTTCCAGCAGTCCCGGCGGGCCGGGCGCTTTCCCCTCCCGCCTGTGTTTTAGAAGGGGCTCTCCCAATTTCACCTAAAACCGGTGGGTAGAGGGCTCAGGTTCTCACCAACCACCGACTGGATGGCACAGCTGGTTTCTGCACAGTGAGTGACATGCTGGGCAGGAACCGAGAGCAGAGCCCCAGATTCAGGCAGCCACGGGCTGGATCTCAAATAATTACACTGAGCAAAAGCAGTTAGACACAGAGAGCACCCAGGTTCCATTTGTGCAACTTCTGGAAGAGGCAATACTGACCCCTGGTGGGGAAATGGGAAAGTGTTTGCCTCGCAGCGGGCGCAGATCCATGGCAGGTGCGGGGCAGAACTTTCCGGGTGAGGCCTGCGCCTCATGGTTGGTACCAGTTTGTGGTACACAGGTGTCTCCACCCCACACCTTTGGAAATGTTTACTTATGAGCTGTGCATTTAATTGTATGTAAATTTTAAAAATAATGTAAAATGTAATGACTGTAGCTAATGATATGTGTAATAGTATAATGAAGTCTACAACTGATATGTATTTAAAAAGATGGATTGAGCCTGGCCGGCTTGGCTCAGTGGTTGAGCGTTGACCTATGAACCAGGAGGTTATAGTTCAATTCGCCATCAGGGCACATGCCCTGTTTGCGGGCTCGATCCCCGGTGTGGGGTGTGCAGGAGGCAGCCGATCAATGACTCCATCATTGTTGTTTCTCTCTCTCTCCCTCTCCCTTCCTCTCTGAAACCAATAAAAATATTTTTTAAAAAGATGGATTGATGTTTAGATAGAAGAATGGATAGAAAGATGGCCTGTGATAAAGCAAATATGTACCTGTTAGCAATAGATCTAGAGGGAGGTATATGGATGCTCACTAACATCCTTTCACTGTTCTTTATGTTGGAAGCTTTCATAACAAGGTGCTGGGAGGAAATCCTGTAGAAATGCTGCCCAGCCTCCACTGGGCTCACGGGCTTCGTTGGAGGAGGACCGGCCTCTTCACAACACGGATTCTTCATTGAGATAAACGCGTCTCCACATACGCAGGGGTCTTCCCGGCCGTCACGTGTCGTGTTTTTGGGTGGTGCTTTTGGTGGGTCTCACACAGCTCTTAGGAAATGTGTGATGTTGTTTCTACTGTCAATGGGATTTGTTTCCCATTCATTTCCTAATCAGCTGTTGCTGCGCAGAGAAAAGCTCGATGTTGACTGCGGGTGTCTCACCGGCGCACGCAGCGAGCTCTCCCTCCAGTCTCGTGGCTTGTGAGGATTGTCTTGATTCCCTAGACAGCCAGTCATTTCGTCTTTATCTTGTCTTCAAACCATGGCTGCATTTGACTGTACTAATTGCTCTGGTATGTTTCTATTCCAATATTGACTTCTTGCTCTTTTTCTCATCTCATTGACAAACGTGCGTGCCGGCAGCAGTGAGGAGAGCAGTATGGGGGCAGGGGCAGGACCCAGAGTGGCTTGTGGCGCCTGCTGGGTCTGGAAGCTACAGGAGGACATCTTACTCCGAGGGGGGACCCTGGGGCGTGTCACCAGCAGTGGCTCCGCCCACTTTGTCCGTGAAGGTCCTCCCCGGGGGTCTCCTGGGAGTTGAGGGTGAGAACATAGAGGCCAGGTGCAGTCTGCTGAGCTCACCCACAGGAGGCCCTGTGGCCGGGCTGTGGTGCTGGGATGTGAAGAGGGTGTGGGTCACGGTGACTCCAAGGTTTTCATCTTGAGCCCTGGGTGCTGCTCCGTGTGGGGAGGGTGGGGAGAAGCCAACAGCACAGGCTTCACATTGGGGCACATTGGTGACGCCTGTTTGACCTCTCACTAGGGATGTTGAGTTTGAGGGTCAGGAGGTTGAGTGGATTTGGGGGTCAATGTGTAGATGATGTGGGGAGGGTGAGAGAGGTGCAGGGACCAAGCGAGCCCAGCAGCCCAGCACTTCAAGTTGGGAAAAGGCGGTTCCGGCCCCACCGCCGGGAGAAGCACACAGTGAGGGAGCGCATGGGCCTGGAAGCCACGCCTGGAGCCTGGAGGGGGTCCTGTGCCCAGGCCTGGTCTCTCTGCAGCCCCCTCAGCGGTCCGGGGGGTGGGGGGAGCTGGTCTCTCTGCAGCCCCCTCAGTGGTCCGGGGGGGCGGGGGAGCCTGGTCTCTCTGCAGCCCCCTCAGCGGTCCGGGGGGTGGGGGGAGCTGGTCTCTCTGCAGCCCCCTCAGTGGTCCGGGGGGGCGGGGGAGCCTGGTCTCTCTGCAGCCCCCTCAGCGGTCCGGGGGGTGGGGGGAGCTGGTCTCTCTGCAGCCCCCTCAGTGGTCCGGGGTCTCTCTGCAGCCCCCCTCAGCGGTCCGGGGGGGCGGGGGAGCCTGGTCTCTCTGCAGCCCCCTCAGCGGTCCCGGGGGTGGGGGAAGCTAGTGGAGAGGGTTCCATGAACACAACAAGGGGTAGTCGGAGGCAGGACTCACTTTTAGAAGATTCTTTCCTCAAAGGGTGCTGAGGCCTGGGGCCGGGGCATGTGAGGAGAGGGCGTGCTGTCCTGCCGGCTGCGCTGCCGGTGCCGGGGAGGACACGGGAAGCGCGATGCAGGATGGGGAGGGGATGCGGAGGACGGGTCTGTGCCTGGGGAGCACAGAGCTTCGCCCCGGGGTGAGCACCCCCTATTCAGGTGCACCCTCTCCCTCCTACCCTCTCGAGGACGTGGGTGGGGCTGATTTCACGTTTGGCCCGTCAATGCTCTGTCCCCTTGCTGGCTTGCAGTGTCGGCACGTCTGCCAGACTGTCTCCCCCCGGGACGTGTGCTCAGTGTGCGCAGTGGGTGCTGCTCCGTGTGGCGACCACACGTTCAGCTCGTGATTTGGTGAGTCCTGCCTCCTCCTAGGGCAGCTCCAGTGCCAGGACTGTGGGGATGGTATCCGGTTGGGTCAGGTGAGCTGGTGACTGACCTTCTGGTGCTGGGCTGGTCCCCACCTTCTGCTCCCTGATCCCGTTACCTCTGGGGTCCGGGTGAGACCCTCCGCCTCACTGACGCTCAGCCCAGCGTCGGGGGGCGGGGGGGAGGACCAGTCCTCCCTGGCCACAGGACCCTGCTCCTGCTCTCACAGCGGAGGCGTGCCAGACCCCGCCCTCCATCATCTCTACTCTTGTTCCTCCACCAACATGTTTCTCCACCAACAGGGATCTCCCTTCTCTCAATGGCACAGGAACTGCCGTCACTTCTGGCTTCCTGGTGGCACTGTTTCGTACTTTCTGCTGCTTCGTGGATTGATTTTTGTGGCTAACTTGTTTTTATTGTTTCAAGTATCATGTTATTTATGTCTGCAATTTCCTCTCACACCAGATATTTTTCAACAAGCCCTTGCCTCCGTGGTGTCACCTCGCCCCCCACCCCGGCGTCCCCATCACGGCCTCTAGCCAGGCCGAGCAAGCCCCCCTCTTCTCACCAGCGGCACCTCCCCGGTCTTTCTGTTTGGGCTGCTCTCGCCCTGCTCTCTGGGCCCCATTCATCTGAGACTCAGGTTCTTCCTTCAGGCACGGAGCTGTCTGCCAGGCCGGCCTGGTGCCCGGGTGTGGGGCCTGGTGCCTACAGGTCCGCTCCGCCCTGCCCCCCCCCCCCCCCCCCCGGGCCCTCCAGACCAGACGAGGCACACCCAGCGCCCAGCGCCTCTCTCCTCTGTCTGCCTCAGGGCCCCGTGGTCCTTCAGTGCTCTGTGTGGCATGTTTGGTGGCTCCTCTGTCCCTGGCCATAGGCGACACCCTGACCGGGAGACAAGGAGGGAAGAGGCCAGACGCTCCCGGCTGGAAGGAAAAGGCACGCGTGGGCACATTGGTCAGGAGGGCTTCCCGCCGGCATCAGCGGGGCGTCTTTCACTCGGGACGTGCCCTTCAGGCAGCAGCTGTCCTCCTCGGCCGGCAGAGCAGGCCTCATCTCAGAGTGGGGCTGGGCAGAGGTGACCCCAGATTTCAACGTGATCCTGAAGGGCAGGCGGGGAGCAGCTGCAGGGGGGCCACTCGCTGGGGTGCAGGGGAGGCTGTATTTTTGTCTTCTTGCTGCAAGGAAGCTGGTGGCCAGGATGGCAGTTGAAGGCTGAGCAGGAGGCACATCCCGCTCCCACGTGACCCAGGACCTGGTCCCTGACTCGGGAGCCCCAGGTGCTGCGGTCCAGCCGCCGGCCGCAGGCAGAGCCCAGCCGCCCAGGCTATTTTGGACTGCGGGTTCTGATTTTATTTTTGCATCAGATTCACCTTGGATGGCAACGCCAGGGTTGATTGATGGCCCAGGCCACGCTGCCTGTTTCAGCCCTTCCCCAAGGCGCAGCCTGGGCTGTGGCTTCAGGCAACGGCAGCAGGACGCGGCGGAGATGGCTGTGGACCCACAGGCGGTGCCTGACTTCCGGCAGATGTCCCGATGCCAGGCAGGAGAGCCACCACAAAGCCGGTTGCGTAAAAAGGCCTGCCCATGACCTGCCGCCCCAGGGCTGACTCCAGCCGGCGTGGGGAGGTCCAGGCAGGTCTGCGCCCACAGCCAGGGCGCCTTCTCCAGGCCAGCCTCTCCTCCTCTCGCTGGTGGTACGTGGGGCCTCCGAGCGTCCAGCCTGGACGGGCAGCCCCCTCCTCCCTCCCAGGGCCACCCCACACTGAGGGCGGACCCCGGGCGTCGCCATGGATATCCTGCAAATGCCCCACACCTACCCTCCGGACGCCTGGTGTCCGAGTTGGTCAGCAGTCACTGTCGAGAGGGACCCAGGCTGACAGACCAGGGCAGGCACCTAGCACGGAGCACGGAGCAAGCAGAGCTCACATTGGGGGGGGGGGGGGGGGGGGGGTACCAGCTCCGTGAACAGATGAGCAAACTGCGTTCATAGTATGTAGGGTGGCGCCAGAGCCTCACGGGCAAGGTGCTGTGCAAAGGCCCGCGATCCTGAGGCTCCAGAGCTGCCCGCCCCACGGCCGCGGCCTACATCCATAACCAAGGTCTGCACTAAACTCAGCTACAGGGGATGAAAATGAGGATTCCTTTCCCCGTTATATCCATCTTCCAGATTTTATTCACAGACGCTGGGGGACCCGTGGCCCCTGGTCAAGAACGTAGGACTCAGAAGGATCATCTGCAGGTGGAGGAAGAGACAGAGGTCCTTTCATCTGGACACTTAGATGTACTAGTTCACATATCACTTAAAAGGTAAAATTAGACTACAATTCCATATTTTTACTGAGATTTTAAAAAAGTATTTGCACAGGAAACTCCTCTAGCTGAAGGGGCTGAGTACAGTCTTGCCAGTAAAGATAAAATAAGAATGGTTGCTGCTACTTTCGTATTAGGGCTGACTTCCTAGTGGGGATCTTGCAGTTTCCATCTCAAGGTGTAAAAAGGTTCCCCTAAGGAGGTGGGCGAGGAGAACCAGATGCCTCTGGGAGGTTTGCTCGTTCCACAGGGGCTCAGGTGTTTATAGTGGGTCAGATCCGGACCAGGTAAGACAAAGAGGGTCAGATCCGGACCAGCTATGCCATAGAGGGTTAGATAGGGACCAGCTATGCCATAGAGGGTCAGATAGGGACCATCTCTTCCACTGCTGAGGGTCCCCCCACCTCTTCCACAACCTTTACCCTTGAAGCTGCTTCCCTGTCACGAGGTCTGGCCTGTCCGGATGAGCCAGGGCAATGCCGAGAGCTGGCGTTTGCGTGAGGCCGTGCTGGGCAGCGAAGGAATACGGGAGAGTCCGGGAGGGGAGGCGGGAGCTGTGCCCACGGTCTCCGGGACACAGGCTCGGCCCTCACATCTTCCTAAATGACAAAAGCCAGGTCCTGGCCCGGAGAGGATGGGGCATGTCGCAGCTGGGAGGGCAGGAGCTTCTGGCCTGGTTCCCCAGCCACCGTGCCCCACCTGTCATGGAGAGGTCTCCTCAGTCACCAGGAGGGAACAGGCATTCCTGGGGATGCCACTTCCGCTTTCTCGCAGGCTACAGAGTCTCTTGATTTCTAATCTCTGGGAGAAGGGTCCTTCCCGAGGACTCTGTAAGCGCTGCGGGCAGTGGGCCCAGCCTTGCCCCATGGCGGGCCCCGGCGGGAGGTAAAGCCCTGTAGCCGCTGGTGCCTCTCCCATCTCTGAGCAGTGGGCCTGGGCAGCGCCTGGGCTGGGCATCTCCAGCTGCTCGGTGGTTCTGCCCTGCAGCCAGCGACCCTCTCGTCTAGGGGCACCTGCAGGAGGGGCTGCTCCCCTCTCCTTACTTCCCAACTCAAACTCCAACCCTGGCCTCTCCGAACGCTTGAAATTCTGCGTCTGCCTACGCAAGACTGGACATAAGGAAGAACCACACCATCAATAACTTTGAAAATGAATGATTATTAACCAATTAACTAGATTCAACCACTCCATTCTCAAACTTAGTTTGATTGGCTAAGTTAAAGCACACATTTCCAAGCTGCGGGACGGTGTTCGTGTGCGTGTCCTCTGGCCTGCCTCCTGGGGGCCCACAGAGCGTGGGCTGGAGTTGCACACATTCCCACAGCCCAGGCCTTCCCAGGCGCGGGCCGCCTCCCTCTTCCTGCCCGGCCTGCGTGGAGAGAGCGCAGGGAAGGCCTGTGGCCAGGTCTTCTTGCGACCTCTTGCTTTCCCACTCAAACCCACACTGGCCAAGACCACTGGTTATTTCTGACTCTGCTAAATCCACCAATTGACTTTTTGTTGTTGTTGTTGCTAATCCTCACCCCAGGATATTTTTTCCATTGATTTTTAGAGAGAGTGGGAGGAAGGGAGGGAGGGAGAGACAGAGAGAAACATGGATGTGAGAGAGACACATCGATTGGTTGCCTCCTCCAAGTGTCCCGACTGGGGCCAGGGATCAAACCTGCAATGGAGGTATGTGCCCTTGACCGGGAATTGAACCCAAGACCCTTCAGTGTATGGGCTGACGCTTTAACCCCTTAACACCACTGGCCATGGCTACCAATTGACTTTTTAAAAAGACATTATTTTAGAGCAATTTTAGGTTCACAGCAAAATTGGGGGGAAGGCACAGAGATTTCCTACACTCCCGTCCCCACACGCACAGTCTCCCCCACTATCAACAACCCCCCCTCCCCCGCAGAGCTGGCAATCCATGAACCGGCACTCACACGGCATAGCTGCCGGGGTCGGCAGCTCACCTCGGGGTCACTCCTGGTGTGGGACTTCCATGTGCGTGGACAAGTGTACAATACCACGGAGCACACGGGGTAGTTCCACCGCCCTAAACATCCTCTCTGCCCTCCTAGCCATCCTCTACCCACTCGCCCCGACGGCCACTGGTCATTTTAGTGCCTCCAGAGTTTCCCGTAGGTGACGGCCTTTTCCACACTGTCTTCCCTGAGGGACAGTCACAGGCCACAGGATGGGAGTGGAATTGGCAGGGTCTTCCCGCCACCTGCTCTGCTGGGCCCCGGGCAGGTGCCCTTACCTGCGCCCTGAGCGGTACTTCCTGTTGTTAAGAGGGTTAAGTTGACACGCAGGCAGACAGGGCCGTTTGAGCAGCCTAATCACAGGCACCAACCACGCAGAAATAATGGGATGTTTCTGGACTCAGAGCAGGAGGCCTGGGACCCAGGAAGGGCCTGCAGCAACAAGGTGTACGAACGCATAGGAACAGGGAAAGGACACATGGAAGCGGGGAAGCTCAGGTCCGTGCTGGGCAAGCGCAATGAGTGACAACACGGATAGATAGAGGAACAGGCTTGTGGCAAATACGTACCCTGGACTACAAGGCTTCACGGGCAGCCCATCACGGAGCCCGTCCCCATGCGGGGCGTCTGCATCTGCTTGCAATAAACTTTCACACTTTTGCTTAAATATTCTGGTCCGCAGAGCTCATTCCGCAGCGTCGCAGGCACGACCCCGGGAAGAACCCTCGGCTTCCCGTTCCAGTTATCATTGTGTAGAAGGAGGCCCATTGGGCCTGGGAGAGGCCTGTGGCCAGCACACCGCTCTGTGCCAGCCGAGTACCAGCAACCACCCCAGGGCCCGGAGTTCACCCAGGCACGCTGGCTGGTTCCCTGCACTGGGACTGCAGGTCCCAGCTGCTCTCCTCTCTGCACCTCTAGAAAGGCCTGGCCTGCAGGCTCTGCCCTCCTCCCTTCAGAGCGCCTCCCCCGCCTTCCCTCCCCACTGGCGGCACTGAGCTCTGACCAATGCTCTGCAGTGGTCTTCATCCACTTGGGACACTAGGGTCCACAAAAAAGTGAGTATAATGCGTGTGGGGGGCGTGGACCATCACATGAAACATGTCTGAGAAACCGCTCAGGATGCGTTCGTGTGCGTACAAATGAAGTGCTAGTTACAGCCCATCACTCTAATCACTAAAAAAGTTCCCTAAGCTCTTCTCCTAATTTAACTTGTCTTTAAGCAATCTGAGGCAGCAGGATGTTTGCAGTAAATATTTTACAAAATGGATAGGATCATTTCTTTAAAGACCCCTTCCAGTATTTGTCTGCACTTACAGAGCGAACATCTGGACTGTTCTCCATACAGTAAGTTTCTACATCTCTCGGTTTTGTTTTTGATTTTAACAACCAAGCAGAGTGCTTGGAGGAATTCAGTGAGGTGCCCCCTCTGGGAGGCAGGAGCTGGAGCAGGGGCTGCCTGGG
>NW_005371038.1:1839031-1843056 GCF_000412655.1 Myotis brandtii | reverse complement strand
TGGGGAGGGCATGGCCTGTGGCTGCTCCTGGCGCAGGAGAGGCAATTGTAGCATCTGCAGGGATGTCTGAGGGTCTGAAAGATGGTGTGTGAATCTCATTCACTACCTTGCGATTTTGCTGTTCGACTTCCCTGGGCTTTGGTGTCCTCTCTGTAAAGCGCAGACAGGAGCGTCCCATTCCTTACTGATTGATAGACTAGCAACTGGATTGAACAGGAAATGCTTATAAACCCTGTCACATGGCAAATACTCCATCAGTGCGAGCGATTGTTATTTTGTTTGTGTCTGAGGAAATACACAGCCATCCCTCTGGGAACAATAAAACAAAGAATCCCGAAGGAAGCACCGAAGTGTAATTCCATTTTCTCGTGTTTGCGCTTCGCGTTATCTCAGTCCCGAATGCAGCCGAGGACCCACTTAGCAATAGCAACATGTGGCTTCCCGCGTGTAGGGTGAGAGAGGCCCTCGAAACCCGGCTGAGACTCGGCCTTTGCGTGCACAGAACAATGAGCAGGCGGCGGGCTGGGGCCCAGCAGCTGCAGCAAGGCCTGCCCCAGGCCGCATGTCGCTGCCTGTGTAGATGTCACCAAGGAACTGGGCTCTGAAGGGCTGTTGTCCCCGCAGCAGAGCAGGACAAGGCCCTGCCTCCTGGTAAAGCCCAGGGCTGCTCCTTGAGGCGGAGCTCAGCCCCAGGCCCTTCAGCCTCCAGGCCATGTCCAGCTGGCATGTAGAGCGGCCAGTCAGCCCTACAATCTTGCTAGATAGTTTTGCCCAAGAATGATTTATTTCCTTTTTACCCTTAAATTATCTTCTAGTTTTAGAATGAACCAAACAAAAACATTTAACTTTTATTCACTACGATTATTTTGCCTGCACTTTAAAGTACACCATGTTTCTACACCATATACAAATATGTTTATGGCTTGTTACTTGTTAATACTTAATCCATATGTCGACAGGCGTTCAAATCTGTGGAGAATTTTTACAGGTTTATTTGAGTCAAACTGACGACAATTGCCAGGAAGCAAAGTCTCAGCAGAGGGGGAGATGCCCCCAGGAATGGCGGCTTTGCGCCCTACTCTATGCATTGCAATCTAAAGAGAAGATGTAGTGTAAGAGGGTCACATGAAATCCATGTGACAGGTCGGGGAGGTGGGAGAAAGCAGAGCGGTGATGGGAGAGGGCCTCTGGGATTGGGGGAAAGTAAAACGGTGACACGTGCTTCTTTCCCTTCGGTGGGTGCAGGACAGCTCGCAGTCAGCCATGACCAAGATAACACAGCAGGTCTCTGCTGTGCCTGGGTTGTGGCCTGAGGGGCTTGGAAGGGGAATTCCTTGGCTGCTGCCAAGGCTGTTGTCAGGGACGCGACCCTAGATGCAGGGAGACGCAGGCGGCTCCGTGAAGGCGAGGACGGACCTTTGCTGGGGCGGTGCTGCCCTGGGACATCCCACGCACACGACTGCTGTCAGTGAGGGACGGTATGGCCAGGCCATCTTGTGGCGACTTACGTCTCTGAGTTTGTAAGGCCACCATGCAGGCCCCTGCCGAGCTTATCAGGTTTTGTATGTGGCCCTTTTTGTCCCTACATACTTGGCAGCTCAAAGGCCCAGGGAGGACAATTTGCTTTCAAGAGCCTTGGATGTCATCTGAGGCAAATGCGGGCCTGTTGTGGGAGGCGATGAAGGGGCTGTGGTGGGGCGCGTGGCCCGTGGCCTTGTCCTGCAGCTTCACATGTGGAAGGGGCTGTGGTGGGCCGCGTGGCCCGTGGCCTTGTCCTGCAGTCTCACATGTGGAAGAGGCTGTGGTGGGGCGTGTGCCCGTGGCCTTGTCCTGCAGTCTCACATGTGGATATGCTCAAGTCATTGTCAGAGTGGGAATTAGAAAAATGGGGCCCCGGCAGATGAATGGGCGCCTGTCCTTTAGGATGTGAGGACACTTGTTCTTGTCTCAGATTCCACTCATGTGGTGAGAGTAGGTAACAGTAGCAACCATTATTTCTAACATCTGTGAAAAATACAAACCGGCAACCTATGTCAGCCCCACACTAGCTGACGGGTCCCCCTCTCATCCTTCCCTTCCTTCTCCCATTCCTTAGCCCCCTTTCCTTTTTTGACAGTTGACATTTTGCTGGTCAGTAAAAAGCAAATATCTGCTCTGGTTTAAATAGCCCTAAAAATGAGAACCCTAAGAGTCAAGTTCTGTCTCTTACTCATGTACAAAATGGGAAGGACACAGCTCCCCTTGCGGGATGGGCATGAGACAGACACTGCGGATGGTGTGGGCCACCAGCAGGACCACTCTGTGCAGGAGTGCACTCGCTCACACTGACTGCAAGGGTGGCGTGATCCCCATGTGCCGAGTTCACCCTTTGGTTTGGGTGCCGGGTGGGATCGGCTCCTTCATCCCATTAGTGGATGGGCCTCCTGCTGGCAGAGCCTGTGGGGTGCTCACTCCGGGCGCCCGGGGTTGTCATGGGGACCGTCAGAGCAGATGCCCTGGTTCAGGCATCTCAAATATGGAAAGCCCAATGGGGCCCCCGACTCTGACCAGGGCCCATAGAGCTGAAAAGGATAACCTTCAAGTGCAGGGCTCCTGGAGGCAGCACGTCCGTCCCACTGGTGCCTGGGTCACCGACCGCCTCCGCGTGGTCCCTGGACGCCGAGCTCTGCTGGGTCTGCCTGCACTGAGCCAGGCGCTGGCTGCCGGCTGTGCTCGTGGGGTGCTCGGCTTAGCACCACGGAGGGCGGCGATGGGTGGGAGGTCGGCAAGGTCCTCAGGCTTCCACTGTGCACATCGAAGGTGAGAATCAGGCAGAATGAGCCTAGTCAGACTTTCCCGGCTCGCCCACACTGGTTCCGTGGTGAGAGGAGACCCGGAAAGCGCTAGTGAGTCAGCAGGGAGTGGGTCTGGAGGAGCCCTTTGCCGTGCCCGACACCTGGGCTCTTGTTAAATGCTGCCCTGTCTGGTGAAGATGGTGCATGTCACATTTCTCTTATATGCCAGGCACGGATTTACCCCGTTCTCCCATCAGTCCTCACACCACACCGAGGCCCGAGTAGTGTGACCCCTGACCCTGCACATTCCCCTCAGCTAGCCCAGGGCAGGCATTTCTCAAGGTGCCTCTCCACACGTGTGAGCTGCTCAAATAGATTTGACAGACGGTGTAAACTCCTGGAGGTTATTATTTTCACGAAGAGCCTCTAACTTTCTCTAGTGCCTGTGCTTGTCTGGGAGAGAGAGTGCAGACTGCATGCCTCATGGGACAGGAAGTACTTTTGCACTGGATTCCTAGTAGCCTTTCACATCACAGGGTCCACACCATCTGCTCCACCGAGTGCGGATGGAGGCATTGCATGCACTGGGGAGGGGGGGGGGGGATTGGTCTGGGAAATAAAAACAGGGCAAAGATTTGGGAAGAGAAGAGAAAAAAAGGACCCCCAAGGCAAGAGAGGGAGCCAGAGGGCAAGCTCTACCCCACTCCTTGCCCCCAACACACACACCACGTGCTGAGATGGGCTCTACATGTGCATCCGAGGACCCTGGAGAGGCAGGTAATAGTCAATCATGTTCTGTTTCTCATCTGCCAATCATATTTCAGCCACAGAAGGTGAGATCAAGGCTGACAACATCAGGAAAAACCATTGACCAAGAAACAGGGGGCATTCAGTCCACAGGATTTCTTCCTCACAGACTTGCATGGTGGGGAAGTCATCTATGCAAAGGGTGCAGAGAGATGACAGATGGTTGTCATGGTGATTGGTATCAGTAGCCAATAACAAGTACTTCCTATATCCACTGTCACGGCAATCCTATCAACTCAGTTCTTTATGGAAAATTGGGAAGGGCAGAGATAGCCACGGCCCCCCACACCCATTCTCCCTTTTGGTAATGGAAACCCTCCGAGTCTGAACTGGGCACAGGAACTAGACACTGTGTTTAGCCTCCTTTATGGCTGGAGATGACCATGTGACCCAGCCTGGACCACTGAGATGGGAGAGGAAGTGAAGCTACTTAGAAACTCTGGG
>NW_005371038.1:1836592-1838972 GCF_000412655.1 Myotis brandtii | reverse complement strand
GCCCCCTGGGAAGTCCCGGCAATGGGAGAAGCTGCTTCACCCGGCGCAGAAGCCACGCGCTGAGAGGGCAGAGCTGTCTTGTCGGCCCGGGCGGTTCACTTTGACATCTGACAGAGACAGAATACATGATTTCAGCCACTGTGTTTGGTCTGTGTGCAGCCATTCAGCCTTCTTTCCAACACACGAGCCAGCGGTGAAGGGGCTGCCAGTGCTCGCTGCTCGCTGCTCGCTGCTCGCTGGGACGAGAGAACTCCCACTGTGCGCTCTCTGGCTCTGCTCCGCGCCCAGCAGGACACTGCTGTCTCTCCCCATGTGCCCAAGTCTCTGCTTGGACTGCACTGTGCACATTGTTAGTACACGCAGTGCTGGCGGGAACGAAAGGACAGGGCTGCAGAAGCCGCCCTCGGTGACAGCCCGGGTGCTGCATGATTCTCATCTCTATATGTAAGAGCTTAAGTGACCATTATGACCGAACGACCGGATGACCAGCCAGCCGGCCGGCGGTAGCTATGATGCGCACTGACCACCAGGGGGCAGATGCTCAATGCAGGAGCTGCCCCCTGGTGGTCAGTGCGCTCCCACAGCAGGAGCGTCACTCAGCTGATCGACAGGCACCAGATGCCGGGCTCATGGCTGGCAAGCACAGCTGCAGTGGCGGGAGCCTCTCTCACCTCTGCCGCAGTGCTACCGAGCGGAGGTGGTGGCTGGCACCGTGGGGCCAGGGTGAGTGGGAGCAGCGTGGCACCCAGCCTGGGCTTGGGCTCCTCCCTGGCCACCTGCCGCTTTGTGTACTACTACATCCCTCAGGGGATGTCAGCCTGCCAGTTTCGGCCTGATCAATCCGGCAGTCCGACATCCCCCGAGGGGTCCCGGATTGCCAGAGGGCACAGGCCAGGCTGAGGGAGCCTACCGGTGCACGAATCTGTGCACTGGGACTCTAGTTTAAAACATAAAAGTCTCTCTTACTCTCATTTTTATCATAAATGATCACTGAGCCAAAATTGTATCTAGAACGATCTGGGGAACTCAGGAAGGCAGGACCACGTGCAAAGAGCAAGCACATTATTTCTCTTGGACACGTAACTGGGGAGCGTGTGCGGCCGCAGCCGCTGGCACTGGGTGGAGGCCGGATCCAGCCTGCGTAGCTCCGAGTGTGCAGAGCGAGTCCTCTGTCCCTTCCGAATACGCGAGGTCTGACCACGGAGCAGCTTGGTTTTCAGAGATGGATTTCACAACATCATCTTTCCCGAGCGTGTCAGCTGGGGGATCGTACTGCCTCTCCCCTTAAGAGTTTGGGGGATCCGAACCCCTCCTGTGGATCTGGCCCAGTCCTAGGGTGGCTGTGACCAACAGCCTGTGCAGAAATGATGTGCGCGGCTCTGTCGCTGGCAGCTTCCACCTGGGCCTGCAAAGCTCAGAGACCCAGCCATGGGAGAGGCACGGGCAGGCAGGTCTCCGGGTCAGTCCCTGGTGGGCCCCGCCTGATTCCCGAGGTTTCTGGGTGACTCTGGCCTCAGCCATTGGAGGCGCTGCGGAGAAGAGGCAGCAGCTCCGTGACTCCCCCCGCACCCCCCACTGCCTGTGCAAGGACCCTGAGCTCACAGGCTCCCTGAGCGCGAGCTGTACTTCACCCAGGGAGCCGGTGCTGGCCGGGCTGCAGCAACGCCGGGAACAGGACTCAGCACTTCCCGCAGGCGCCGCTTAGAGTGACGTGAAAGCGCATCTCGAGCAGCAGGCCTGATGTCATCACCTGGACGTTTCCTCGGGCAGTGTCGGGCGGAAAGCCACCCCACACGTGGCTACGCGGTGGCTGGGAGAAACTCGCTGAGCGGTAAGTGACCTCGCAAGGGCCCGGAGGCGCTCGGGTGATGCTCGCTGAGCCCAGTGTCAGGGATGCCAGGCCTCAGGGCAGGGGCCTCCCGGTCTGTGCGGGGACAGAGAGTGAGTGGCTTGGGAATCAAGAGTTTGCACGTCTTCCCTTGAGTAACCGTTCCTTCCGGCTTCCCATTACCAGAACGGCATGCTCTGCCTTTGCTTCGAAGTAAGCATGCCACCCTAGATTTGGACTATTATCCAGTAATATCGCTTTGAGTGGCGTGATGATTGGGATAATTATTGTGTCAGTTTAGCTGGGCCATGTGACCGGACGTTTGTTCAAGCACCGGTCTAAGTCATCACGTGAGGTGTGTTTGCTATGTGACTAACATTGGAATTAGCAGCCTCTGAGGAAAGCAGCTCACCTTTCCTTTGTGGGCGGCCTCATGCAATCAGCTGAAGAGCTTAAAACCAGAGACGGAGGTTTCCCAGCGAAGGAATTCTGCTCAGAGTCTGCCCAGGGAATCCAGCAGGAGTTCCCAGCTTGAGGGTCTCAGCCTCAAGC
>NW_005371038.1:1818740-1836494 GCF_000412655.1 Myotis brandtii | reverse complement strand
TTCTGCCACGCCCGCCCTGCGGAGGGCGGCTTCCAGCCCCAGGAGCCCGGGCAGTCCCTGAAGGCACCTTCTCTACTGCACACCCTGCGGGCTCATTTCCCTGGGGAAACCCAGTTCTTGGGATGGGTATGTCTTCGTCTCTCAGAGCCGCCAGCGGGGAGTTCAGGGTGCATTGCCATGTCTGTAGCTAACTTCCACTGGCTCCGAGCGGGGAGGGGGACACGACACAGTGGTAGTGGTTGAGCCCCGGTGGCCGCACGCTGTTCACTGCGCCCCTCTCAGGCTCCCAGGAGGTGTGCACTCTCCTAATGAGAGCCGGGGCCCTCCCTCCTGCGTGGGGGCAGGGCGGGGGCCGGTCACACACGTGCTCTGCCTGAACCAGCAGCGGGATGAGTGTGGGTGGGAGGGAAGTGGCGGCAGCAGCCCAGTCTGTGGGCCTGTCCTCGCTGAGCCCAGGCGGCTCCTCCCTGGTGTGTGAGCTGAGGAGGAGCTCAGGGCACAGGATGCAGGGGGTGCTGAGCGCCTCACCTGGGAAAACTCCCCCAGAGCACATGTGTGCGGAAGCAGCACTGATGTTGCCACGCAAGGAGAGATGGGCCTGGCATGGCTCCAACGTCTTAGGTCCTAGCGGCTGTCGCTGGCAGAGCAGTGGCGGGTGCACCCACTGCCAGGCCCCTGGGGCGCCTCTCTGGCCTCAGCTCCCGTTCTGTGCAGAGGCAACGCCCCGTCCATCCTAGGCTTCCCACAAAACCCGTCCAGAAAGCCCTCAGCAGGAAGCCTGCTCGGGGTCTGAGCACCGGAAAGGCTATCTTCCTTCTTTCCATGAAAATACGTGCGTCTGGGGAATCGTTACTCTAAAGCGCAATGAGGCGTGAGGCCCGGCCAGGCCAAGCAGCGGTGCCTGGCGTCTCCAGATGCATGAGAGAGACATGCGGGCAGGGGCAGGCCTGGTTGGAGAAGATGTGGAGACTTCAGTTCAGCTGAGCAGAGCTCCAGCTGATAACGGTGCAGGGTCGCTCAGTCCGTGCTTTGCTGGCCTGTCCCTGGGGAAAGGCTCCGTTGCTTCGCCCTTTCTGCACGACCTCGGACACACAGCACGTGTGTGCGGCTGCGGCTGGAGGAGATGCAGCACCCACCTCTGTCTCCAGCTGCTCCGGCCAGAGGTGCTCCCCGCCGGGTGGCTGCTTGGGCAGCTTCCCTGGAGCACTGACTGTGCCTTTCTCTAGAGACGGCCGGCCTTCCCCCGCCTGGCTGACATGGCGGCATCAGGTGACTTCCCGTGGGGAACCAGGGAAAGAAGCACAGAGATGCTCAGAGGGACATGCAACGGGAAGAGCGAGAAAGCCTGGGCTTGACCCTCCGTTTCCTAAGGTGGACTAGAGGCTCACGTCCTCATTGGCCTCTTTAAAAGACACCGTGAGGACATCAGGGTCCAGCTCCCCGGAAGTCACTGCTGTGTTGGGGCCAGTGCAGAAACGGAGGGACATGGCTGCCGCCCCTCCATGTAGTCTCGGTCCTCCGAGGCCGCAGCATCTGCTCAGTTCCAGGGACAGCGAGAGTCCCAACCTTGATGCAGCCACACCAAGTGGACAGGGCACAGGCCAACTGCAGGAGAGCACTGTGCTTCACCTCTTCCCAGAGCAGCAGAGGGGAGGAGGAGGGGGAGGAGCACTGCTTCAGAGGGGAGGAGGGGGGAGCACTGCTTCAGAGGGGAGGAGGGGGAGGAGACTGCATCAGGAGGGGAGGAGGAGGGGGAGGAGCACTGCTTCAGAGGGGAGGAGGGGGGAGCACTGCTTCAGAGGGGAGGAGGGGGAGGAGCACTGCCTCAGAGGGGAGGAGGGGGAGGAGCACTGCCTCAGAGGGGAGGAGGGGGAGGAGCACTGCCTCAGAGGGGAGGAGGGGGAGGAGCACTGCCTCAGAGGGGAGGAGGGGGAGGAGCACTGCCTCAGAGGGGAGGAGGGGGAGGAGCACTGCCTCAGAGGGGAGGAGGGGGAGGAGCACTGCCTCAGAGGGGAGGAGGGGGAGGAGCACTGCCTCAGAGGGGAGGAGGGGGAGGAGCACTGCCTCAGAGGGGAGGAGGGGGAGGAGCACTGCCTCAGAGGGGAGGAGGGGGAGGAGCACTGCCTCAGAGGGGAGGAGGGGGAGGAGCACTGCCTCAGAGGGGAGGAGGGGGAGGAGCACTGCCTCAGAGGGGAGGAGGGGGAGGAGCACTGCCTCAGAGGGGAGGAGGGGGAGGAGCACTGCCTCAGAGGGGAGGAGGGGGAGGAGCACTGCCTCAGAGGGGAGGAGGGGGAGGAGCACTGCCTCAGAGGGGAGGAGGGGGAGGAGCACTGCCTCAGAGGGGAGGAGGGGGAGGAGCACTGCCTCAGAGGGGAGGAGGGGGAGGAGCACTGCCTCAGAGGGGAGGAGGGGGAGGAGCACTGCCTCAGAGGGGAGGAGGGGGAGGAGCACTGCCTCAGAGGGGAGGAGGGGGAGGAGCATTGCATCAGAGGGGAGGAGGACAGGTCACTGGACAGTCCTTCCTGAGGAAGGGGCTGGACCAGTCCAACGGCCAGGGCTTTCTCCATGGCAGGGCTGTGTGTGCCACGGAGGTATTGTAGCCCCGTTTTCCCCACCAGCAGAGGTTCCAGCTCACAGCTTTGACTCTATTCTCCATCCTTCCTCACCAGCAAACTGCTCCCAGTGCCCACGGCTTGCTCTGCCGTTAGCGCCCGGGTACTAGCACAGAGCACGTTACAGCGAAGCCCCTGCTATCTGTTCCCATCGATGCACACCGGCTGGCGGCTGCTCCAGGCGCCTCGCTCACTCCGAACCTGCTTCCCCAGGCTTCCGGTACCTTCCTCCTGTTTCCCACGCGCGTTGGCTGCTGGTCTGGTCAGCCCTCTCTTACATCATAGTTTGGGGGTTTGAGTAGCTCTCGTTCCTCGGGTAGTCTCTGTTTTCAGTATTCCTTGTTGCTGTTGGATGACCTCTCCGAGGGAAGGAGGGAAACCGAGATTCTGTGCCATCACGTTAAAACCAGACACTGACGTTCAGAGTAACTTTGGAACCGCTCGTGTTATGTGTCCACGCCCCTCATGAGATGCCCTGCCCGCCCAGGACTTCGAAACCAGCCCGGAGGCAGGACGGCTCTGCTCTGTGGAGTGTCTGTGAGAGCCACGTCTCCCAGCAGTGATGTGTGGGTGCGCGGGGTGCGGGGCGCGGTCCTCCCGCTGGCACCCCCTCCGCCGGGGCAGCCAGGGGAACCGCCAGACCTGCGAGGGCAGCATACACCCACGGGCACTTTCGTCCAGAAACGGTAAACTTGGAGGCGAATAAGACAAGAGAGTGACCTTCCAGAAAACGCGCACTCGTAATGATAATGACCTTGCGCACAGGGTTATATTCAAGCCTGAGATACAGTTAAGCAGCCACTAACCTTCGTCAGTATTTTAAATAATCAAACTGCTGCAGGCAGGTTTAAGTCCTTTAAGGACAGCGTTACTGCATCCCTATCACACAAAACCCGGCACATACAGTGCTCACTAGATCATGGTAACTCCCCTTCTACCCGTCAATGGACACGTTTGCTCTGCAGCCGGCTCTGCTCCCCCAGCGCAGAGCCCTGGGCGTGGCCGCGCCGCCTGCAGGTCACAGGGTCTCGGCCCTCTGACTTCTCCAGCGAGAGAGAGAAGGGGCTCCCCAGGCTGCTCCCCCCTCGCTGTTGGGAGACCAGCGCAGGCATGAATGTTTCCACTCACTCTTTTTCGCCCTCTTGCATCACAGTTCATGGAGGAAGAACATCCCGTAAGCCAACACAGCAGGAACCACTGAGACCACATCCCAGTCAGCATCAAACTGGGCCTTCACGGGCCGAGTTCGTCCTGCTTAGTGACAGCAGTTTGTCTCTATCTGACGAGTAGGACTCCTTCTCAAATATCAGGCAAAATATTTTCCTAAAGCAAGTTTTCAACTTAAAAACCAACCAACCAAACAAAAACCATATTTTCCCCTTAGAGTCCAGTCGCAGGGTTTCATTTACTTGAAATAACTGGAATGTTTTAGGCAGATCAGGACGTCTGACAAAACGTTTTCCATCTTGTTTCTCCCAGAGCTATCGGGGCGTAGGGGCGACTGTGGACAGAACCCAGGCGGAGATGTGTGCGCAGCGGGGCGGCCTGGGGGTTCCCAGCCCTGCCCTGCGGCCGGAGGGGGGTGGGCTGCGCTACTTTCAACTGAGTTAGGGCATCAGCTCTTTTTAAAAATATATATATTTTTATTGATTTCAGAGAGCGGAAGGAAGAAGGAGAGAGATAGAAACATCGATGGGCTGCCTCCTGCACGCCCCTTAGTGAGGATGGAGCCCACAACCCGGGCATGTGCCCTGACCGGGAATTGAACTGTGACCTCCTGGTTCATGGATTGATGCTCAACCCCTGAGCCACGCCGGCCGGGCTGGGTTTTCATATCTTTTCCTCCTGTGCCCGCTCACACACATGTGCTCTGAAGATCAAATGCCCCTTTACGATTAACATTGGTTCGAGCACCTTTGGAAGAACTGATTCCTCACGGTACTGAGGCTCGCACCGTCCAATAGGCCGGCGGGCGCCCGCAGAGCTGGTCGAGCTTGCCATGCGGCAGGCCCGCGGAGAGGTGGCACGCGGTAAGACAGAAAGCAGCAGATCCCACGCAACGTTCTCCACGAGCTGCACATTGAACTAATGCTTTCTTCTATTGAGTTAGATAAAACATATTGTTAAAATTAATTTTACTTTGTTTTACTGTTTCAATGTGGCTATAAGAACATTTGAAATTACATGCATGGCTCATATTTCCGACTTGGATCGTACTTCTGTGGGTAGCACTGATCTAGACACGAAGCCAGGCTCATCTCTGAACTCTGCACATTGAGTGGAGGATGAGCAGAACGAAGCAGACTCCGCGCAGACAGGCAGGCTCAGTCCTATTGCCTCCAGCACCGGCTCCGGGAGCTCGGCGAGAGGCAGCTTGCCCCCCTATTTGCGGGACTGCGGGAAAGGGCACGGTGACATCGTGTACACAAATGGCGAGGGGCCAGCGGCAGTGACTACCCCGCTGGCATACAGTGAGCCCCACAGACGGGGCGTTCTCTTCAGCAAAAGGGAAGGAGTGTCACAGCACAGCCGTCTGCTGTTTAGACAGTCCTGGGGGCACCCTTGCTGAGATGCTGTGGTGGCGGCCTGCTGGGGTGGGCAGGCAGGAGAGGAGTGCGCACGCGGTCCACCTCAGCAGGAGGGGAACCTGGCAGCCACCGTGCAGCCGGAGCTGACACCATGCGGATTGCTCACGAGGGGTGGACATGGACAGGATATCTGCACAGAGCTCGTCCAGCAGCCCCTGGACATCACCAACCGCAGCTCAAGGGAGCAGTGCGGTACTTGCTGTCCAGACCGCAGCGTCCCTGGTCTGAGGATGCGCCTCATTATGGGGCTTCCTCGCAGTTCCGTTTGCTCGGGCAAATGGACCACGGTTCCTGCACCTTCATGGTGGCTGCTGGCAAATGCCCAGGCAGTGATAGCAACAGTGGGACAGGTTGGGGGAGACGCTCTGAGAAGTTCAGGGAAGGTCAGAGCCAGGCTGCCGGGAAGGCGCTGGAGCCCCGGCCCTGGGCAAGGCAGGGCGCCCGCGTCCTTTAGTGGCTGTGGCACCAGAGACCTGCCACCGGCCCTCCTGCTTCTGAAGTTTGTTTTCATAAAGCCCTGCTCTTGGGCGGCTTTCTGACCACATGCTCTGCGTGAGGAGTGCGTGCTCTTATGGGTGGTACTTTGGTCTCGTAAACCGTTGGTCAAATCAGCAAAGAAGGAAATAGTGCACAGCATCATGTAAACACTTTACAAGTCGTTCTATTGCTCTATGTGTTCCTGCATACACGTGGCTGACGATCCTGCGTGTTTGTGTTTATCATTGTTTACTATGACGCATTTATTAAGGTGATGGACCTGCATTTGCTCTGCTGGCTCCTGATGACTCTGTATTCATGCTCTTGTGTTGTTCCTGTTAGAGCTGATCAAATCATTGAAGCTACACCCCTCCCCTCGGAACTGACCTTCTGACCACTTCCCAACCCACATTCCCTTTCGCTGATACCACATTCCACTTGCTAAGACTATTATCCTTCCCCTCCGACCTTCCCAGGATGTGCACCCGCTCAGAGAATGCTTCGCCCAGAAAAAGCCCACTTAGAGTCCCTTAAAACCTGCTCCCTGTCCCTGGCTGCTGGTGCCATTTGGGGGCTCAACCCATCTGCTATCCAGATGACCAAATAAATTCATGATCCCTCACCACTTTGGCCTCATGTGTTCCTCCTTCAGCGACCCTAACACTTGGTGCTGAAACCCGGGAGGGTTCCTCGGGGAAGGGGAGCCATCGCCCTGGCTTCGGTCACTCACGTTCGCTACTCAGAGAGCAGTAGGCAGCGGCAGCTCGTCCTGGGCTTGCCTCCCAATCTTACTTGGGTGACTCGATTGCTGGCCTTGATCAGGCCTCCCTCTCTTATGGACTTTCCTGAACCAGCCAAGGAGGATGCCTGACCAGGAACCTCCCCTTCTCCACTGCTGACCCTCCATCCCACACCGGCCAGTCTTCTCTAGGTGAGTGACGTTCCACAATTTCCCTCATCTGGAGTCTTCTGTCCACTCTCTCTCACTGACTTCTCGAAGGTCTCTCTTCTCGAAAGCCCTAGCGCTAGGCCAGAAGGCTCCTCAGCCAT
Organism: Myotis brandtii; assembly: GCF_000412655.1. Lineage (NCBI taxonomy): Eukaryota > Metazoa > Chordata > Mammalia > Chiroptera > Vespertilionidae > Myotis > Myotis brandtii. The sequence continues at coordinate 1,829,767 of NW_005371038.1, read as the reverse complement.
TCAGCCCCGGGTCCTTCTGGACCGGGGACGCCCAGTCTGGAGGGTCACCCCTCGTTTCTCGTGGTGATTTGTTTTAGCAGCGGGACGCCTGCCCTAAGCAGCCACCTTTGGATTTGTGATCTGTCACTCACCTCTCCTCTCTCGTGGGCCACGCTACACTCCCTCTGCACTCACAGGGCAGAGCAGGCCCAAGGCCCTCATTTTCTTTTCTAACACTGTTTGGCCACAATGTGAGCTAAATAATAAGTCTCAATGGCCTGAAAACTGCACTTTCCATCTTAACACATTGCTGTCACCGCGATGGAAAATGGTCAGAGATTCCCTCCGTCCAGGCCTTTTCACCCTCAGTCCCAGCCCTCTCTCTCAGTCCTGCTCTACCCGTCAGAGCCTTCTCCTTCACACGAAACATCACCCCTAACACCTCTGATTCTGAATCTACTTTTGACCCAGCAGACCACCAACTCCCTTACACACACCCTCCCTCACCTGCAGTAGATTCCCCAAACCTAGACCCTCCTAACCAGCAACCACTTTCTCCCTGACCCCTGAGAGCCCAAATCCCGAGAACTCGAGCTCCAATACAGACTTTTCCCACCTAACACTTGCTCTTGAGCCACCCAAAGACCACCTTCCTCAACAGCCACTTCTATTCCTGTGCCCCATCTACCCCTGAGGGAGGGAGCAGGAACTGAGGGTACTGTCAGGGTACACGTCCGATTCTCTATGTGGGACCTCGCACAGATTGAGAGGCGTCTCGGGTCTTTTTGTACCGACCCCACTACCTTTACCAAAGAATTTGAGTACCTGGCCCAGTCCTATGACCTGACCTGGCATGACGTCTATGTCATCCTGTCCTCCTCTCTCACCCCAGGACCATGCTGTGCCCTCCATAGACAGGACTCGGTGGCCAACCCAGTTGGCGCTGATGTGGTCCCCCAACTGACCTGAGATGGGACTAAAGGTTACTTCTCCAGGGCACCAGCTCCGAAGCCATATAATCACCTGTCTCATTGCCAGACTCAAAAGGCTGTCCATAAGGCGGTCAGCTATGACACAATAAAATCACTCAGGGCCTTGACGGAAACCCAGCTCTCCTCCTCCCCCACCTCAAGGAGGCCTTACGGAAATTTACCACCGTAGACCCCACCTCCCCAGAGGGAACCCTTCTTCTGAACACCCACTTTATAGCTTGACCAGCCCCAACATATGCCGCAAGCTTCAAAAAAATAAACACAGGTCCACAAACCCCTCAAAAAGACCTCGTTAACCTGGCCTCTAACATCCTTCCTTCCTATAATAAAAGGCTAATATGCAAATTGTTCCCTCGGGAGTTCGACTGGGAGACCGGGAGTTCAATCGCTCGCTATGACGTGGGCTGACCACCAGGGTCGGTGGGGGGGACATGGCGGGCTACCAGTGGCGCGGCGGGTGCTGAGGGAGTGAGGGAAGTTGAAGGCGGGGAGGCCAGGAGGCTGATTGATTTTGACTCTGTGCCTTGCTTTGGCCAAAGTGACGTTAGCAGCATGATGGAGAGACTTGCAAAGCTTGCATGTTGGTTGGGCTAGACTTTGTGGAAGGCTCTCTCTTGGAGCCCTGAGCCTCACATAGAGAGATCCACTGTGAAAACCGCATGGAGTTTAGAAAGAATGCCCAGCCAAGTGCAGAGACCGCCTTGGACGTTCCAGCCCAGCAGACCCTACAACCCAGCCCAGACGGCCGAGTCATGAGGAAGAATCATCAGAGTCTTAACTCACCGTGTTAATATTGTTGTTGTACAGCAATAGATAATCGAGACAATACTAGTTATAAACACTGCAATAAGATGAAAAAATATAAAATTAATTATCAAAATTCACAAAATAAAAATTCCAATGAATCATGGAGGAAGTTACTTGGGAAATTAGGAGGAGAGCAAATAATAAAGCCCTGAGCAAGGGCAGCTCCCTGGAGGCTTGCGATGCATCCTGAAGGGTTGCAGGCGATGCAAAGCTTACAGATCCACAGCGAAGAAAAGCCACGCGAGTCCCTTGGACGGCGTGCCTGTGAGTAAACGCGGGGTGCCGGTGCCTGGCCTGAAGGCTTCATTCCGTGGCGGTTCCTGCACATTCTCCTTCTATCTTCCTTTTATTGTAAAATGCAAAACACGATCAGGAAATTACACGGAGCCAAGATAATTCATCACAAAGTAAAGACCTGCATAACCAGTACAGGACAAGAAGGAAAACACTGCCACGCCCGCGACTCCGCCCCAGTTGGCCCCGTTCCTACAGGAAACAATTACCCTGCCTTCCATGGAAATCACTTCCTTGCTTTTCTTTAGCAACTGAGTACTATGGCTCGCTGTTGATTTTATCAGGATGAAAGCATGCGGTAAGTATGCTTTTGTCTCTGGCTTGCTATATGTAGCTGTAGATCATTCCTTGTCATTCCTGTCTAGCACACCTTATGAAGAGTATATCGCTATTATTGATGTATGTTTGGGTTATTTTCAGTTTAGGGCTGTGACAAACATAGCTATTATGAATATTATTGTGTATATCTCGGTGCACATGTCCATGCAATTCTGTTGGAAACATTCCTGGGGTGAAATTGCTGGGCTTTGCTTTATTTGTGTCCTTGGCTTCCATATATGATGTCAAGCTGTCACACCGTTTGGTGTGTATAGGGCCGTCACACTGTGACTTTAATTTTCTCTGATAAGTGCCTATTCACAGATTTAATGGCATTCACAGTCTCTTGCTCAGTTTTCTATTTGATTGTCATTTTTTAAAAATATATTTTTATTGATTTCAGAGCAGAAGGGAGAGGGAAACAGAGATAGAAACATCAATGATGAGAGAGAATCATTAACCGGCTGCCTCCTGCATGCCCCCTACTGAGGATTGAGCCCTCAACCCAGGCATGTGCCCTTGACCTGAATCTAACCTGGGACCCTTCAGTCCGCAGGCCGACGCTCTATCCACTGAGCCAAATCGGCTGGGACTGATCGTCATTTCTTACTTGGTTTGTAGAAATCCCCGGTAGACATGGCGGAGAGCCCTTTGGAAGGTGAGTCACCACAGGTGTCTGCTCCTGCTTCATGGCTCACCTTTCCTTCTTGCTAGTGTCTTTTGATGCTAGGGGGTCTTAAAATTATTGTAGAACAATTTGTCGTCTTCCCTTTAGTGGATAGTGCTCCTGGCATCTTGTTTAATCACTCTTTCTCTATCCCATGTTCAAGAGAACATTTGTTATATTTTTTTCTAAAAGCCTGTTGCTTTGCCTTCACATTTAGCCGTGCCCTGTGTGTACAGTGTGAGTTAGCAGCCAGTTTTCTTTTATCTCCATGTGGGCCTCCAGCTGACACAGCACGTGCATTGCGGAGACTTCTATTTCTCAAAGGCCAGCTTCTTGTGGCTTTAAATTCCGTCCATACCTTGGCTTCAGGCACTTCCTTTGAGTCGGGGGACGTGCACCCGCCTCTCAGTGGCCCTCTGCAGCTGGCAGGCCCGGGAAGGGCAGGCCTCCGGGCGTGTCCCGCTCAGACCCTCGCCTCACCCCGAGGTCCCTGACGCTTCCACTGCATTCAGCTTTCGCTCGTCCTCAGCAGAAAGGTGTTTTAGATGACCGAACTCATCATCCCCAGAAGACGTTTGGCAATTTAGTTTTAAATAAGATTTGCAATCCCTCTGGACATGGCAGGAGAACGTGGGGGGAGAGTTTGGAGAGCAGCTGAGCTTGGGGGGGGGGCGTACAAATGCCACCCAGGAGCCTGGGGGGCAGTAAGGCCACGCCCAGCGGAGGGAGGCCTTGGCCCATGGAGGGCTTTCAGGAGGTGGTAGGCGCTCCACAGCTTGGGTAAATGGAAGTGATCAGTATTGAGACCAAGCAGAAGATGCAAATCAATATGAACCACCCCTTCGTTCCCCTCCACTTCCCGCCTCAGTACATGGAAGAGCTTGCTCAGGGCTCTGGGCATCGACTTGCCCTGGCACAGTCAGCGTCCCCAGTCTGAGTGCTGCCCGCTCCTGGGTCCAAATAGGGAACCCAAGATGCACGGGACAACCAGCGGAGGCACGGGGGAAGAAACAGCGCTGAGGGGCCCCGGGACCTGCCGGCATTGCATGTCTATTTAAAACTCCAAACGGTGACCTAAGTTAGAATTGTGAGGAGCAATATTTTTGTTTCGTAAGTTCTGCTTTGGGTTCATATGAAATACACTCAGCTCATTCCATGATGATTATGGACAATGGTTTCACTTACGGAGATGAGTACCTGTGCCAGGTCTGCTCCATCAGACCACACCTGGAGAGATTCACACCTGGCAAGATCCACACCTGGGGAGAGATCCACACCTAGAGAGATCTACACCTGGGGAGAGATCCACACCTAGAGAGATCTACACCTGGGGAGAGATCCACACCTAGAGAGATCTACACCTGGGGAGAGATCCACACCTAGAGAGATCTACACCTGGGGAGAGATCCACACCTAGAGAGATCTACACCTGGGGAGAGATCCACACCTAGAGAGATCTACACCTGGGGAGAGATCCACACCTAGAGAGATCTACACCTGGGGAGAGATCCACACCTAGAGAGATCTACACCTGGGGAGAGATCCACACCTAGAGAGATCTACACCTGGGGAGAGATCCACACCTAGAGAGATCTACACCTGGGGAGAGATCCACACCTAGAGAGATCTACACCTGGGGAGAGATCCACACCTAGAGAGATCTACACCTGGGGAGAGATCCACACCTAGAGAGATCTACACCTGGGGAGAGATCCACACCTAGAGAGATCTACACCTGGGGAGAGATCCACACCTAGAGAGATCTACACCTGGGGAGAGATCCACACCTAGAGAGATCTACACCTGGGGAGAGATCCACACCTAGAGAGATCTACACCTGGGGAGAGATCCACACCTAGAGAGATCTACACCTGGGGAGAGATCCACACCTAGAGAGATCTACACCTGGGGAGAGATCCACACCTAGAGAGATCTACACCTGGGGAGAGATCCACACCTAGAGAGATCTACACCTGGGGAGAGATCCACACCTAGAGAGATCTACACCTGGGGAGAGATCCACACCTAGAGAGATCTACACCTGGGGAGAGATCCACACCTAGAGAGATCTACACCTGGGGAGAGATCCACACCTAGAGAGATCTACACCTGGGGAGAGATCCACACCTAGAGAGATCTACACCTGGGGAGAGATCCACACCTAGAGAGATCTACACCTGGGGAGAGATCCACACCTAGAGAGATCTACACCTGGGGAGAGATCCACACCTAGAGAGATCTACACCTGGGGAGAGATCCACACCTAGAGAGATCTACACCTGGGGAGAGATCCACACCTAGAGAGATCTACACCTGGGGAGAGATCCACACCTAGAGAGATCTACACCTGGGGAGAGATCCACACCTAGAGAGATCTACACCTGGGGAGAGATCCACACCTAGAGAGATCTACACCTGGGGAGAGATCCACACCTAGAGAGATCTACACCTGGGGAGAGATCCACACCTAGAGAGATCTACACCTGGGGAGAGATCCACACCTAGAGAGATCTACACCTGGGGAGAGATCCACACCTAGAGAGATCTACACCTGGGGAGAGATCCACACCTAGAGAGATCTACACCTGGGGAGAGATCCACACCTAGAGAGATCTACACCTGGGGAGAGATCCACACCTAGAGAGATCTACACCTGGGGAGAGATCCACACCTAGAGAGATCTACACCTGGGGAGAGATCCACACCTAGAGAGATCTACACCTGGGGAGAGATCCACACCTAGAGAGATCTACACCTGGGGAGAGATCCACACCTAGAGAGATCTACACCTGGGGAGAGATCCACACCTAGAGAGATCTACACCTGGGGAGAGATCCACACCTAGAGAGATCTACACCTGGGGAGAGATCCACACCTAGAGAGATCTACACCTGGGGAGAGATCCACACCTAGAGAGATCTACACCTGGGGAGAGATCCACACCTAGAGAGATCTACACCTGGGGAGAGATCCACACCTAGAGAGATCTACACCTGGGGAGAGATCCACACCTAGAGAGATCTACACCTGGGGAGAGATCCACACCTAGAGAGATCTACACCTGGGGAGAGATCCACACCTAGAGAGATCTACACCTGGGGAGAGATCCACACCTAGAGAGATCTACACCTGGGGAGAGATCCACACCTAGAGAGATCTACACCTGGGGAGAGATCCACACCTAGAGAGATCTACACCTGGGGAGAGATCCACACCTAGAGAGATCTACACCTGGGGAGAGATCCACACCTAGAGAGATCTACACCTGGGGAGAGATCCACACCTAGAGAGATCTACACCTGGGGAGAGATCCACACCTAGAGAGATCTACACCTGGGGAGAGATCCACACCTAGAGAGATCTACACCTGGGGAGAGATCCACACCTAGAGAGATCTACACCTGGGGAGAGATCCACACCTAGAGAGATCTACACCTGGGGAGAGATCCACACCTAGAGAGATCTACACCTGGGGAGAGATCCACACCTAGAGAGATCTACACCTGGGGAGAGATCCACACCTAGAGAGATCTACACCTGGGGAGAGATCCACACCTAGAGAGATCTACACCTGGGGAGAGATCCACACCTAGAGAGATCTACACCTGGGGAGAGATCCACACCTAGAGAGATCTACACCTGGGGAGAGATCCACACCTAGAGAGATCTACACCTGGGGAGAGATCCACACCTAGAGAGATCTACACCTGGGGAGAGATCCACACCTAGAGAGATCTACACCTGGGGAGAGATCCACACCTAGAGAGATCTACACCTGGGGAGAGATCCACACCTAGAGAGATCTACACCTGGGGAGAGATCCACACCTAGAGAGATCTACACCTGGAGAGAGATCCACACCTGGGGAGATCCACACCTGGAGGACCTGGAGAGATCCACACCTGGAGAGAGATCCACACCTGGGAAGAGATCCACACCTGGAGAGATCCACACCTGGAGAGAGATCCACACCTGGGAAGAGATCCACACCTGGAGAGATCCACACCTGGAGAGAGATCCACACCTGGGAAGAGATCCACACCTGGAGAGATCCACACCTGGAGAGAGATCCACACCTGGGAAGAGATCCACACCTGGAGAGATCCACACCTGGAGAGAGATCCACACCTGGGAAGAGATCCACACCTGGAGAGATCCACACCTGGAGAGAGATCCACACCTGGGAAGAGATCCACACCTGGAGAGATCCACACCTGGAGAGAGATCCACACCTGGGAAGAGATCCACACCTGGAGAGATCCACACCTGGAGAGAGATCCACACCTGGGAAGAGATCCACACCTGGAGAGATCCACACCTGGAGAGAGATCCACACCTGGGAAGAGATCCACACCTGGAGAGATCCACACCTGGAGAGAGATCCACACCTGGGAAGAGATCCACACCTGGAGAGATCCACACCTGGAGAGAGATCCACACCTGGGAAGAGATCCACACCTGGAGAGATCCACACCTGGAGAGAGATCCACACCTGGGAAGAGATCCACACCTGGAGAGATCCACACCTGGAGAGAGATCCACACCTGGGAAGAGATCCACACCTGGAGAGATCCACACCTGGGAGAGATCCACACCTGGGCAGAGATCCACACCTGGTGGACATGCATACTGAATGTGCAAGGTACCTCGCACATACTGCCAGTTTTTCTATTGCTGAGAGGTAACTGTCACTGTGTCTTTATTTAAAAGCCCAGAGGAAAGGTACGCCCATTGGCACTTCTGGAATTTTCTCCCAGGGGGTTTAGGACTCTATGGGAATGGGAGAGATCCACACCTGGGCAGAGATCCACACCTGGTGGACATGCATACTGAATGTGCAAGGTACCTCGCACATACTGCCAGTTTTTCTATTGCTGAGAGGTAACTGTCACTGTGTCTTTATTTAAAAGCCCAGAGGAAAGGTACGCCCATTGGCACTTCTGGAATTTTCTCCCAGGGGGTTTAGGACTCTATGGGAATTACTGCTTAAAGACCTGCGTCCTGGCCTGTGAAGGACCTGGCTATTTCCTCTCATGCTGGCTACTGTGGGGGCACAAGGGACCCCCATAATGCTGCAGGCCTCCAGCTGAGCCCTCCCCAGGCACCTTAGCCAGAGCACTGCCTCCCCCAGGGCCACCTGGTCCTGGCTGCCCCATGCGGTGTGCATGGGGTGCAGTGGCCCAGCCCATTGCCCTATCGGGCCTGCCCGCTGGTGGTCCTCCATAGCACCCATCCCACGGCCGTCCCCACAGCCCCAGTTCTCCTTCTGCCTCCCCGCCCCCGAATCCATCGAGAGTGCTCCCCATCCTGCTGCCTCTGCACAAGTCAGCGTCTGTTTTGGGGACTCCATTACAACACCCGCCGCCGCCCTAGACCCCCATCTACATCAATCCAGTCCCCCACCTGTGACCTGTGCCCTCTTCCCCAAATGCATGCATGGCCCCCTCTTGACCCCGGTGGCGCCCAGGCCCTGGGGTACACGTTACCCGCCCTCCCTGCAGTCTCCCAGGTCCTGGCCCTGTGGCCAGGGGCCGTGGGAAGGCTGGCCCATAAGTGAGGGGCGAAGCTGATGTGCATCAGTCAGGGGGATGGTACCCGCCTGCTCACGACCTTTCAGAGCGGCCTCGCCTCTGGCCCGGACCCCGGACGGGGGCTGGAATGAGCCCGGGGTGTGCCCAGCCACTCTGTGGGAGTGAAGCAGTGGGAATGAACCTCTGGGGATGCCCTGAGATCTGGGCGAACCCCGACGGAGGAGGCCCGTGGGCGAGGACCTCCTTTCCTGCATCTCGGGCCTTTTCTCTGACCGTCCGCGTTCTGCACGAAACGCCCCTCTCTGGAGCCTCACTGACCTGGGCAGGGCCGTGCCATTCTCCCTCTGCAGCCTGTCTCCCCACTGACCGCAGCATCTGCAGGACAGGGAGCCCGCCCAGCCGCCGACCCGCAGGAGGCAAAGCTGGGAATGACGCTGGACGCCTGAGGACCGGAGTGACCTGCGAGGGTGGTGACGTGAGGGATGCTAGCGGGGGCACAGCTGCCTGGGAGCCAGGCATCACCCGCTGCATCCCCCACGCCCGAGCGGGCCTCCCAGCCGCGGCACCCACCTCGCGGCGCCGAGGGGCGGGATGGCAGTGCAGGGCGCTCTCTGTGACAGTCCCTCTGTGTCATGGGAAGACTCATAGTGACATCAGATGCTTGTTCCCAGTCACTTGCGTAGGGAGCACAATCCGACATCCGGCGGGGGTTGGAGCTGGGACTATGCGGTGCGTGTCGCTCCTATCACCCAACACCAGGCACGACACGGTCCCTGTGGCCGCTCTGCACCTGCCGCTCCTTGCTCGCCTGCCCTGTGCCTCTTCCTGCGGGATCGCAGGTCCCACTGGCGGCCGCTGGCCAGGGATCCAGAGCTCAAGCGTTGCTACACTGACCTTCGTGGCATGAGCTTCCTGTTAACTTCCGCTTCAACTCCTGCTCCTGCCTCCATGGATCAGAGTAAAGGACTGGGTGCTGGGGCTGGGGCTGGGGAGTCATGTGTCATGCAGAAAGACGGCGAATCTCGCCTTCCCACCGCAGACAAGTGGGAGAGACTCTTGGTCAGGGTTCTTCAAAGACACGGAACCAATAGAAGATTACACACACACCCATACATCCATACACACACACACCCATGCACACACAGCCATACACACACATGTACACACAAACCATACACACCCATACACACCCCTACACACATACACACACACACACCCATACACACACACACCCATGCACACACAGCCATACGCACACATGCACACACAAACCATACACACCCATACACACCCCTACACACATACACACACACACACCCATACACCCATATGCACACACACCCATGCACACACAGCCATACACACCCATTCACACACATACACACACACCCATACACACACACACAGCAGGAAGGAGGGCGAGAGCGAAGGAGTAAGAGGGAGAAAGAGGGGGGAAGGAGGGGAGAAAGAGAGAGGAAAGAGAGAGAGAGGAGGGACAGAGGCGGGAGGAGGGAGAGGGAGAAAAAGAGAGAAAGAGAGAGATTTCTTTGGAGGAATTGGCCCCTAGTTTATGGAGCCTGAGAGGTCCCGTCAGCAGCTGGGGTGAGGCGCTGCCGTGTTGCTCCGCCCACACCTGATGCGAGACCAGGTACCAATGGCACAGGTCCTGCTGAGGGCCGGGAGGACCATTGTCCCAGTTTTAAACAGTCAGAAGCAGAGAGCGAGTCCCCTTCCCTCTCCTTTCGTTTCCTGGGGATCCAGCTGCTTACAGAGGCCGCCCCGTCAGGGGAGCAGCTGCTCTGCAAGTCTCTCCCTGGGACACCACAGGGACAGGACGCACCAGAGCCCTTCACCAGAGGCCTGGGCCCCTCGTGGCCACACCAAGCGACACAAAGTTCTCCATCAGCAACACCTCCCTTTCTGTCCACAGCGACAGCCTCTGGGTGCCTGGGCCACCCGGGGCTCTGGGCCCTCAGAAGCGCTGAGGGTGGTCTCAGGCACCCCCGGGAGGCATTCCGGGGGATGGCCGTGTGAGGGCCGGGAGGGGTCAGCCGTGGAAGGCGCTGTCACTCCTCTTCATGGGACCCGTGCTCCGGGCTGCCCGGCTCTCCTGCCCAGCAGGCCACCGGCCTCCTCCCCCTGACGCTGTGAGCAGGGCCCGGGGTCCCCCTCTCGCCCACCTCACCAGCCTTGGACGGGCCAGCCACTCGTCTGCTACCATGTAGTCACTTCTTATTGGCAATTTGTGCCAAAGGCATTCACCGTTGGCTTTTTAAACCATTTAAATGCTTATTTTTTATGCCAAAATACTCTTCTCCTGTAGATTAAAAGCTTTGCCTTTTGATACAGTTGTCTCAACGTAGGCTTCCTGTTTACAGGCCAAAGTTTGCACATCCCCGGAGGACAGGCCTGCCAGGCCAGGGAGGCCGCGAGGACGCG
>NW_005371038.1:1814172-1818579 GCF_000412655.1 Myotis brandtii | reverse complement strand
CAGCCCCCTGGCCCTCCCCAGTTTTCGATGAAGTTTGATCCTGTGTAGGCGGAAGGGCTTGTGCCGCAGCGATCAGCTCCCGCCATAGTTGGGGAGCCAGTGTTGAGTATTGGGGCGGCTTTGGCATTGAAGCCACATCAGAGGAGGGACCTGGGTCAGGTGAGGACAAGCCGTGTGCTCCTGGCCCCTCATGGACGGTGCTTCGGGCGCTGGCTCCCCAGTCCCCAGGCAGCTGGCGCCCATGCTGCCCGCCTGGGCCTCGCCCATCGGGGTAGGAAGCAGGAGCTCCCGTCCCGCAGCACCCCCTTCCCCGCCAGGAACCCAGAAACACAGCAAACCCTTTGCAAACCTGAAGCTCTCCGAAGGCTGTCGGTCATGTGACCCTCTACCTGGGGGCCAGAGGGAGCCAGAGGCGTGGATGTGCTGTGGGAAGCAGCTGTGACGGGGACATGGGGCAGGGTTGGGGGCGCAGCCAAGGCAGGCATGGGCCAGAGGATTCCCCGCGGCCTGGCACCACCCCCCGGCGAGGCTGCCAGCGAGGTCTGGCGTCAGAGGAAGCCACACACAGGTAGGCAGGGGTGTTGCCGCTGCCTCCTGCTCACCTGACACCCTCCCCAGGAGAGGGGCTCCGAGCGGGAATGGGGCGCACTTGGGCGGGCGGCGGTCTCCTGGAGCAGAGGCCCGGCGCGCCTGGCTGCAAGGGGGCTGCCGTGGGCGCAGTGAGTGGCGGTGGCGACCAGCCTGGGGAAGGCCCCCCGTCCTTCAGCAGCGTCGTCTGCTTCTGTGTTCACTGAATGGACTGGCAAATGGCACTGTGTGAGGGGGTGCCCGGAGCCGCAAGCACCAGGCGACCCCTGTGGTCACACGCATTCAGCAGAGGCTGCAATGCGGGCGTTGTCACATGGGTGCCAGCCACAGAGCCTGCACCCGGCTCCGAGTCTCCCGCGCCAACTGCCTCTCTGTTTACTGCCTGCCAGGGCTTCCTCTGGGCGGGGAAATTTGATTTGGGGCCAGAAATTTCTAGGCAGCAGGCCCGTCCCTGGACTAGCTCAGGTGGCCGGCGCCTCCCTGAGGTCTCCGGCATTGACTCCTCCCCAACCCCGACCTCCTCGAGTCCAAGGGGACACGTTTGAAGGATGATGAGTGGCCTCCTCCCGCTTCCTCGGCGCAGAGCGAGCCAAGGCCGCGTGCCTCACAGCCCTCTGGGGGCGGGGAGCAGCTGTGGAGTGGAGCGCGCAGGTTTCTCTGAAAAGCGTTCTTGGGAGGCGGCCATCGCCCGCCTTTCTTTCCTGCTCTGCCCCCCATCCCCTCCTTCACTGTAAGTTCTTTCAGCAACTTGCGGGGGGGACTTGGAGCAGCCCCCCAGCACCACCAGCTCTATTCCAAGTCCTCAGAGCTCGGCAGCTCTGCCTGCCCAGAGCACGGGCCGGGCTGTGGTCCAGGCGTCCGGCAGGGCCCCAGCCCCCTGGTCCTGAGAGCTGTGCGGTGGGAGGGCTGGGCTTGGTTTGTGTCTAAAATCGTTAGACGACAGCACTGCTTCCACCTGAAATGCCCTCAAGCAGCGGCCTTCGGGGCGGGCACGCTCCATCGCAGGGATGTGTGGACACCGAGCTTCCCGCACGGTGAGCCGCTGTGGTGAGCACAGATGGTCCAAAGCGCCTGAGATAACACGGCGAGAATCTTACAGGAGTGACTGACAGAGAAGGGACAGAAATGCACAGACTGCGTGACTCCATCCACACAATTACAGTCGGGGGCTAAGCTGTGGGACCAGGAGGACGGCGACCCGCGGCCCTGCTGTCACCCGGCATGACCGGGCGCTGCTGACCATGCTCGGGCTCTGGGCTGGAGGCAGGGGAGGAGCGGCTGAGAGCCTTCCAGCACGCGCACGCGCACGCACACACACACACACACACACACACATACACATACAGATCTAAAGGTGACACACTGGCCATCCCCAGACACCTCCGTCCCCGGCCTGGGACACCCCTCGCTGCTCCTCGGGGCTCTGACTCCCTCCCCTGCTGTAAGCCACAAGCTCAGGGACAGGGGTAACGGCGGGCGATTGTGGTGGAACCCCTGAGTGGCCCCACCAGGGGATCTCAGCTTTGAGGGCATTTGGGGCTTGAAGGGGGAGATCCGGGTTCTCCTTGAATGTCCGCAAAAGGACGGAGATGGGAGTGTAAGAGAAAGTAAGGCCAGGGCGGCCCGAGTCCCTGGCTCTGCGGGGAGAGCGTGGGAGACGGGGGCTGGGGCTCCCTGAGCCACAGGAACCGACGGCTTCCCGCGGCCGCTCGGAGGTGGTAACCGGAGTTACTACTATGATTAGTCGTTTGATTCATGCAAAACTGAACCTTCTGAGAGGAAGAAATCCAATTCCTCTCTCCGAAACCCTTACAAAAAGAACCATTCTCCTCTGATAAGGAGAACAAAGCAGTTCAAAACTCTCACTTCCTCTTTTCTGGAGGACCTCGGGGCACTGGGGGGACAGACCGCAGGCCTATGGGAACAGCAGGACTTTCCACAAGGTGCTGGACTTGTTTCTAGGTCAGAAACTGGAGGCAGGGCCCGCGGGGCCGGGCGGTGAGGGAGCCGGCAGCGTGGGGCGCAGGGGGGCCGTTTCTCTTCTATGATGGGATGCCCCGAGGTTGCTAATTCACAGCATCTGCTACGACGTTATACACAGACAAGATCGGAGGTCAGCCGGTCTTTCCCGGAAATGCTCCCTCTGACATCAGGAGATGCACTTAAAGCAAAGGACTGCCCGGTGTGCCCCCTGGCCGCCTCACCGGTCATCCGCAGCTGCCTTCGATGAGGCTTTCCTGGGAGCCGCTGATGGGAGTCCTGCTCTCCGCCCGAGTATGAGGGTGAGCAAGTCCCTGCGAGTCTCCCCGCCACGGAACCCTTCCGTTTCTAGAACCTGCCGGAAGGAATACGCAGGAAGGGGTTTCACAGGCAGCTGAGCCTGGGTGTCCCCCCAGGGACTCCATCGTCCTGGAGCTTGCAATGACCACTGGACAACTGGGTCCCTCACTGCTGGCCGGCCACTCGGAGCCTGGGCAGCGGGTGTGGGAGCCAGCAGGCCTGTGAGGTGGGGCTGGGAAGGGCTCCCAGGGCCAGGGCACCCGGGTGGCGCCTGCCCGGTCCTAGCTGTGCCCTCCCGCTCACTCACTGTGCTCCCCCACATGGTCCGAGCTGACATTTGCCAAAGGTGAAAACAGTCAGAAGCACTGGTCTACTTGAGACCAGTAAGCACTGGTCTTACTTCACAGACAAGAAAACGGCCCAGAGGAGCGTGCCGATCGGCACTCCGACACAAGATCGCACGGACTGTCAGCACCGCGCTCAGGAGCGCCGGGAAGGACCACAGTGAAACCCAGCAGGAGGGCGGGCTCGGCCGCACCGCGGTCACAGGTGGCCCGTCAGTGAGTCCGGGCGCCTGTCGAGCAGACTGCCCACAGAACAAGGAGACGCCATGAGAAAGAACTATGTTCCTTTGACATTTTAAAAATGCCTGTTATTGGAACCTCAATCAATAGGCTCAATAGCGAAACAGACCTCGTTGAAGAATGACTAAAGGATAGAGGGTGTGGGAACCCTAAGAGGATGCTGGGTGGCCAAGGCCATTTGCCACACGCGTGCTGCGAACTGGCACCAGGCCTCTTCGGTTTAAGTGTGTGTACACATTGCCACTGACCGGCCAGGTGGGCCGGGCCGCCTTGTGTGGCCGCTTTTGTGGGGCTACTTTGAAGAACTACCTTGACTGCTGGCTCCTGGAATGGCCATGGCTACTCACCCACAATAAAGTCTCTCCCATATGTGCCTACGGCTTCTTGTGTCTTTGTTGAATACCGGCCTCTGGGGACCTGTGCCCCCAAGAGGGGCTCTTCCAGAACGTTCGTAAGGACAGAGGACCGAGATCAGGGAGAAGGGACCCCGGGGAGAACCAGGGGTGGCAGGTATTTCCAGGGGCTCCGGGAGGAGGGGCTGGGTGAGTCACGGGTGCCTGAGCCCTAGTTCTGAGCAGGCCTGGCCCCAGGCGCGGCCTCTGCAGCCCAAGGCCCGGGCTCAGCAGGCTCTCCGCTCTGACACTCTCAGGTCTCCACCCTGAAATTGCTGGTTTGAGCCCTGGCCTGTATTTTAAATGAAGTCCCTGAGGACGGAGGGTGTGGGCATGGTGGGGTCTGCTGCGTCTAGCTGTTCCCGGTCACGGGGTGCACGAACATGGAATTCCGTGCGCCGGCGCGAGGGCTTTAGTGAGACTGAAGCGAGGTCAGGTGTGCGTGTCGCCTGTGCAGGGGCGAGCGGGGCCTGGGAGCTCCGGAAGCCACTCTCTCCATCTGAACGAGAACTTGCTTCCGATGCAGAGGGAAGGCAATGCCGCCTCAGAAACAGGACAGCGCG
>NW_005371038.1:1796108-1813981 GCF_000412655.1 Myotis brandtii | reverse complement strand
GACGCCAGGCAGAAGGGGCCCTGGGTCCTGCCTCCCGGTCTCGCCTCCTGGACTCAGCCAGTGTCGAGAGGGAGCGGGAGTGGCGGTGGCTTGGGCAGCCCTCCCCAGGCCACGCGACAGAACACCCGCAGCCTCGGGGTGGGGTGGGTAGCCCTCCCCAGGCCACGCGACAGAACACCCGCAGCCTCGGGGTGGGGTGGGTAGCCCTCCCCAGGCCACGCGACAGAACACCCGCAGCCTTGCTCCGCACCGGGACGCCCGGGCCTGGTTCAGAGCCGCCTGCACAGGGCCTGCTACACCGCTCGCCAGGAGCCACGGCTTCCCTCTGCGTGAGGGGAATGACGTGAATGACAACACCCGGCAGGTCAATAAATAGGCCATGGAGGAGGGACAGCTTTGTATTCGGCAGCTTCACCTCCTCCTGCCTCGTGAACAGGCTCACATTTTAATTCTGTACGGGGCCCGTGAGTGAAATTTAAAAGGGCCTGGCAAATTCACAGCAGAAAACATTACAAGATACTTATTTTGTGCCCAGCCTATGTGGCTCAGTGGTTGAGTGTCGACCTATGAACCAGGAGGTCACAGTTTGATTCCAGTCAAGGGCACCTGCCTGGGTTGCAGGTTTGAACCCCAGTAGGGGGCGTGCAGGAGGCAGCTGATCAATGATTCTCATCATCGATGTTTCTACCTCTCTTTCCCTTTCCCTTCCTCTCTCTCTAAAAATCAATAAAAACATATTTTTAAAAAATTTACTTTGTAACTGTAAAGGTAAAGTGAACGTTTTGAGGTTTCCAGAAAGAGCAAGAAGAGTGTGTTTACATTACCAGAACCAAGAGTGCCCACGAGTGATGGCCGAGAGGGGTAGGGACTGTGGCTGCCCCAGGTTGGGGAGGGGGGGCGGGGGGAGCTGAGGGGTCATCCCTCCAGACACCCCCACTCGGTGAGGTGGTTTGGGCAGGGCTCAGAGCCCCTGAACACCTAACGTTCTCAGGAGTGGCCCAGGCCAAACCTTGCCCTTCTCTGGCCTAGAAGGAAAGAAGACAGCAGCCTGGGCAGAGGGTGGGAGGCGAGAACCCCCGGGGTCTCCTCACAGACCTGGCAGGGCCACCTGGAGCCAGGCAGGCATGGGTGTGTGGAGAGGCCGGGCTGTCCCAGGGCTGTGGGTACTGGCCCAGCGGGAAGCTCAGGAGGCCGGAGGGCCCGTCAGGCTGACAGGAGACCAGGACGAAGGGCCCCAGGCTGCCTGGGAGTCAGCAGACGGGCAGGACCATTCGCTGAGGCCTGGTTCACTCGTGGGCCAATGCACACACAGGTAAACACACACATGCAGACACACAGTGACACCTAGAGACATGCCCAACACTCAGCTGCACATATAAGCGCACACAGGCATTACACACGAACACACACGGGCCGACACACAAACACATACACATACGTACATGTCACTCACAGACACGCCCGGCAATGGAACTTTCTCCTCTGGTTCTTCAAAGACAGAAAGATGATGCCGTTTGGCCCAGTGACCGCCTGCCAACGTTAGGAGCTGGTCAAGGCCCAGGCGCTGGGCTCTGCCTTCGCCCTCCCTGCCCACCTGGGGGAGGCAGGAGCGGGCCAGTCTGGGAAGAGAACAGAAGGCCACTCCCGCCTGCCAAGGGCCAGCAGCCCCTCGAGGGCAGGCACCTCTGCAGGCTGCAATGTTGTGGTACAGGGATGTGAGCGCTGAGGGAGGTGAGGGTGCGGGGGCTGGGAGAAGGGGATGTTTCCTGGAGAAGGGGTGCTGGCTGCTGGGCTGGGAGCCCAGAGTGAGGACAGGTGGGACAGAGCAGGAGCTGGCACTGTGTGTGTCGGAATGTCTCCTGGGTCTCCGATGGGGGGGGGGGGGCGTAGTCCACAGCGGGCACCTTCCGTAGGCCCTCAGCCACAGGACACCGCTATTCCAACACGCAGAACAGCCTGCACACTGCTGTGAGCAGGTGGCGGCGGCTGTCATGACCACGGCGCCGTGGTGACAGAGCAGGAGCGTCCTGGTCCGAGCCCAGCACAGCCGAGCCTCCTGCAGGCCGGTGGTGCAGGGAACCAAGAAGCCATGGCGCCTTAAAGGGCAAAACCCATGCCTGGCCGGTGTGGCCAAGTGGGTAGAGTGTTGGCCCGTGGACCAAAGGGTCGTGGGTTCGATTCCCAGTCAAGGGCATGTACCTGGGTTTCAGGCTCGATTCCTGGCCTCTGTCTAGGCAATGTGGGAGGCAACCAATCAAGGTGTCTCTCACATTGAAGCCTCTCTCTCTCTCTCTCTCTCCCTTTCCCTCCCTGCCTCCCTTCCACTCTCTCAAAGAATCTATGGAAAGTATTCTCAGGTGAGGATTAACAAACAAGCGAACAAAAGGGCAAAATCCAGGGTGGGAGGGAGTCCCTCAACCCTTCTGCGAACAGCTTTTGGTTGAATGTACAGCCTACGCATGGGGACAGGAGACCAGGCCATGGCTTTGGGGTCTCGATCCCAGCCTCGGGGGCCGCCCTCAGGCCTGCAGTCAGCCAGCGGACGGAGGGGGCAGAACCACACACAGAAAAGATGTCTTTCCAGCCAGGAGTGCCCCCGGCACTCCCCTGACGTGCCTCAAACATGGCTGGGGTGTGTCCGGAGGGGCTCCCCCTTGCTTTGCCTCCTGTGTGGGAACTGGGACAGCAGCTGGCCTGGCGCTGGCCCCCGGCGGCTGTGCAGCAGCTCCGAGCAGCGGCCATGAGGGCGAGGCTGGGTCCTCGCCACCGCAGGCACCTCGGGCTGTGCCCCCAGCTGGCCTGGGATCACAGAGGGTGCGTCTGACCTGGGTCCTGTGCCACCCCTGAGACCCACTCGGAAAGGGTTATCCCCCAACCACGTGGCTGCCAGCAAATCCATGTTCGCTCCCTCCCACCATCAAGGCCGGACCCTGCGGGGCCCAGTAGGGAACCCGTGTATCTCCCGGGGGTGAGTCTCCAGGAATGTGTCCCGAGAACTCCAGGCCCAGGGCGGCCCGTCCAGCGCAACCTCTCAGCTCAGCCTCTGCCTCAAGATGGGCAAGGCCACGGTCAGGCTGGCAGGAGCGAGCGCGTGCCCGGCAGAGCTATAGCAGGAGGAGATAAAGGAGCCTCGGACCTTCACTGCAGTGCCCATGGCAGATTAGACATGCTTCCCTGGAAGAGGAGGCAGCTGCCAGCTCTTCGCTCTGGAGAGAAACCACTTCTGCGTCCTCCTGCACCTGCGAACAGGTGGCTTCTCGTTGCATCCTGCTGGCGGCGTGCACGCTTTTGTAGAAAGAGCTGGAACCTGAGCAGCAGCCCCAGGACCCATGAGGTGCTGGTTCTCAGGTGTCGGCTGCCACCTGGTGGACACGTGGGGAGCGGCTGCGCGGTGCTGCCTGCAGCTCTGGCTGTGCCTGCTGCTCCGCCCACCTCTGCGTGGAGACTCAGCGTGATGGCCACCCTTCCTTCTTCCTCCCCTCCCCTGGCCTACAGGAGGCTCAAGCCAAAGAAACGAGGCCCGATCAGAGGCCCAGGGTTGGCCCTGGCGCAGGTGAGCTCCGCTCTGCACTCCCAGCTGCCCAAGGGCAGCCCCGCCCCTCGGCCTCCTGGTTCTGCCCACCGGCTCTGGGGGACACTGTTGGCCTCCTCACCTGCTGGTCGTCGGTTATGATAACGAGGTGCCGAGGGGCCCAGCGCTGGGCCTGACTCGTAGCTGCCACGTGGGCTTCAGAGGGCCCTGCAGCCTGTGCCAGGCGGTGCTCCCCTAGGTGGCATCACAGAGCCGCTGCCCATGCCGGGACGGACCCACAGAGCGTGGATCTGGGGCCCAGGCTCCCTCCTCTCGTGCTCCCCACAGCCTGTGGCGTGGTGTCCGCACACAGCCGTCTCGGCTCCTCCCGGACCCCCAGTGCAGGAGGGCTGCTGACTTGGCCTTGAAGCAGGGCCGGGACGTGGGTTCCTCAAGGTCTGTGTGCGGCGCAGTGGGGCCTGGGCTGGGTCCCTGCACAAGCCACGGCCAGGCTGGGGGAGGACCCACTCTGGCTCCAGCCTCACCTCCCTGCAGGCGTCTCCCCTGGGCTCCTTGCCCTCAGACCCCAGCTCCAGTCCTTCTCTGGTGCTAGGACACTTTCTGTTGCCTCTTTCTCCTCTTGACTAGCTCTTTTTTATTTATTTACTTATTTTATTTTTTAATCCTCACCTGAGGATATTTTTCCCATTGATTTCCTGAGAGAGTGGGAGGGAGGGAGGAAGAGGAGGAAAGAGAGAAAAAAAAAGTACTGACTTGAGAGAGACAGATCGGGTGGTCCCTCCCGCATGCGCCCTGACGGGGCGGGATGGAACCTGCCTCGAGGTATGTGCCCTTTCGGCCTGTGAGCCAACGCTCTGACCACTGCGTGGCTGGCCAGGGCATCTACTAGCTCTTTATCTCTGTCTCACACGTGCACACACGCTAGGCTGAGTCCCAGAATCTCGGTGACATTTCCTTTGACCTTCAAAGCCCTCGCTGTTTCACAGACTGTTTCTCAGGGGAGGGGGCTGGGAGCACAGGGCTCCGCCCGCTGGCCTGCCTGGTGGGGTGGGAGCTGACCCCATGGCGCTGTCCAGGCCCTTTGAGGTCAGAGGGTAAAGCCAGAATGTGCCGCTGCACTGGGCACGACTGCCCCACAGATCGGGCTGGGCAAACCCACGTGGCCAGGGCGTCAGAGCTTGGGGGGCCACTCGTCCTCGGTGGACGAATTCAGGACCCGGGAACCACCCTCCTGACCCAGGTCCTCTGCAACGACATGAGACGTGGCCTTCATTATGGCCACACTCACCTCACCGGTGCTTGGCTAGGACCCCAACGTCCCGCTGGGGACACCTCAGAACTTTGCCTGAGGGTCTCAGGTGAGGCTGGCCCCACAGCAGGGGGTGGAGCCAGCCCGAAGGCTGTGGGTCCAGGGCCCCGGGGCTTCAGAAGCTCTGCCACTCGCAGCCTGGAGCAGGGTCCGGCTGGGAAGGAGCCGCCAGCAGGTCAGCCGAGACTGAGCCGGGAGCGAGGCCCCTGTCTGAGCCCCGTGAGGACTCAGCCCCTTCTGAGCGCTGGAGACGAGCGGGCAGTGGAGGAGAGGGCACCTTCCACAGCGTGGTGGGCTGAGCCAGGCCCCCAGGTTCACGAGCTGGAGTCCCTGCCCCCAGTCCCACAGATGCGTCCTTATTTGGGTTAGGGCACTGCAGGTGTAATTAGTTAAGAAGTAACTAGGGTCATAGGAGAGTAGTGTAGCCACTTATAAAAAGGGGACATTTGGAACCAGAGCCAGACACACACAGAGGGACGAGCACCTGAGGACAGGAGGAGAGGGTGCCTACACACCCAGGGGAGTGGCCCCGGGACCAGGAGTGAGAAAAGCCAGGCCGGGCCCCGTAGGCTCCCTGGCACAGACCACGAGTGATGAGGCTGGGAGCCGGGCTGGAGGGCGGGCCTCAGGGAGAGTGTGTGAAGTGTGGCCTTGGGCAGGCCTGGTGGCCACACCCGCTCCAGACGTGCACAGGTGTGCAGACAGGTGCAGCGGACGCAATCTGAAAACCCCTGGGAAGGCCCGGCCGGCCTCATCAGCATCTCTGGCCTCGGCCCACTTTGAGCACATTGAGACCCGGTCGCCCAGCAGTGGGCGGGCACTCACAGGTGAGAGGAGCCAGGATGTTCCATCCTCTCTAAGTTTGGCCTTGGTTCCACCCACAGCGGCAAGGCCTGGGCAAAGGAGAGCAGATGCAGAATGTGCTGGGCAGGGCTTCTGGGCCTGGTGCGGTGCTCACAGCACACTGGGCCCCGCCTGTGGCTGCAGGGGCAGTGAGGCTGCAGGGGCAGTGAGGCTGCAGGGGCAGTGCGGCTGCAGGGGGGCAGTGAGGCTGCAGGGGGGTAGTGAGGCTGCAGGGGCAGTGAGGCTGCAGGGGCAGTGCGGCTGCAGGGGGGCAGTGAGGCTGCAGGGGGGTAGTGAGGCTGCAGGGGCAGTGAGGCTGCAGGGGCAGTGCGGCTGCAGGGGGGCAGTGAGGCTGCAGGGGGGTAGTGAGGCTGCAGGGGCAGTGAGGCTGCAGGGGCAGTGCGGCTGCAGGGGGGCAGTGAGGCTGCAGGGGGGTAGTGAGGCTGCAGGGGCAGTGAGGCTGCAGGGGCAGTGCGGCTGCAGGGGGGCAGTGAGGCTGCAGGGGGGTAGTGAGGCTGCAGGGGCAGTGAGGCTGCAGGGGCAGTGCGGCTGCAGGGGGGCAGTGAGGCTGCAGGGGGGTAGTGAGGCTGCAGGGGCAGTGAGGCTGCAGGGGCAGTGCGGCTGCAGGGGGGCAGTGAGGCTGCAGGGGGGTAGTGAGGCTGCAGGGGCAGTGAGGCTGCAGGGGCAGTGCGGCTGCAGGGGGGCAGTGAGGCTGCAGGGGGGTAGTGAGGCTGCAGGGGCAGTGAGGCTGCAGGGGCAGTGCGGCTGCAGGGGGGCAGTGAGGCTGCAGGGGGGTAGTGAGGCTGCAGGGGCAGTGAGGCTGCAGGGGCAGTGCGGCTGCAGGGGGGCAGTGAGGCTGCAGGGGGGTAGTGAGGCTGCAGGGGCAGTGAGGCTGCAGGGGCAGTGCGGCTGCAGGGGGGCAGTGAGGCTGCAGGGGGGTAGTGAGGCTGCAGGGGCAGTGAGGCTGCAGGGGCAGTGCGGCTGCAGGGGGGCAGTGAGGCTGCAGGGGGGTAGTGAGGCTGCAGGGGCAGTGAGGCTGCAGGGGCAGTGCGGCTGCAGGGGGGCAGTGAGGCTGCAGGGGGGTAGTGAGGCTGCAGGGGCAGTGAGGCTGCAGGGGCAGTGCGGCTGCAGGGGGGCAGTGAGGCTGCAGGGGGGTAGTGAGGCTGCAGGGGCAGTGAGGCTGCAGGGGCAGTGCGGCTGCAGGGGGGCAGTGAGGCTGCAGGGGGGTAGTGAGGCTGCAGGGGCAGTGAGGCTGCAGGGGCAGTGCGGCTGCAGGGGGGCAGTGAGGCTGCAGGGGGGTAGTGAGGCTGCAGGGGCAGTGAGGCTGCAGGGGCAGTGCGGCTGCAGGGGGGCAGTGAGGCTGCAGGGGGGTAGTGAGGCTGCAGGGGCAGTGAGGCTGCAGGGGCAGTGCGGCTGCAGGGGGGCAGTGAGGCTGCAGGGGGGTAGTGAGGCTGCAGGGGCAGTGAGGCTGCAGGGGCAGTGCGGCTGCAGGGGGGCAGTGAGGCTGCAGGGGGGTAGTGAGGCTGCAGGGGCAGTGAGGCTGCAGGGGCAGTGCGGCTGCAGGGGGGCAGTGAGGCTGCAGGGGGGTAGTGAGGCTGCAGGGGCAGTGAGGCTGCAGGGGCAGTGCGGCTGCAGGGGGGCAGTGAGGCTGCAGGGGGGTAGTGAGGCTGCAGGGGCAGTGAGGCTGCAGGGGCAGTGCGGCTGCAGGGGGGCAGTGAGGCTGCAGGGGGGTAGTGAGGCTGCAGGGGCAGTGAGGCTGCAGGGGCAGTGCGGCTGCAGGGGGGCAGTGAGGCTGCAGGGGGGTAGTGAGGCTGCAGGGGCAGTGAGGCTGCAGGGGCAGTGCGGCTGCAGGGGGGCAGTGAGGCTGCAGGGGGGTAGTGAGGCTGCAGGGGCAGTGAGGCTGCAGGGGCAGTGCGGCTGCAGGGGGGCAGTGAGGCTGCAGGGGGGTAGTGAGGCTGCAGGGGCAGTGAGGCTGCAGGGGCAGTGCGGCTGCAGGGGGGCAGTGAGGCTGCAGGGGGGTAGTGAGGCTGCAGGGGCAGTGAGGCTGCAGGGGCAGTGCGGCTGCAGGGGGGCAGTGAGGCTGCAGGGGGGTAGTGAGGCTGCAGGGGCAGTGAGGCTGCAGGGGCAGTGCGGCTGCAGGGGGGCAGTGAGGCTGCAGGGGGGTAGTGAGGCTGCAGGGGCAGTGAGGCTGCAGGGGCAGTGCGGCTGCAGGGGGGCAGTGAGGCTGCAGGGGGGTAGTGAGGCTGCAGGGGCAGTGAGGCTGCAGGGGCAGTGAGGTTGCAGGGGCAGTGAGGCTGCAGGGGGGCAGTGAGGCTGCAGGGGGCAGTGAGGCAGCAGGGGCAGTGAGGCCGCAGGGGGGCAGTGAAGCTGCAGGGGCAGTGCGGCTGCAGGGACAATGAGGCTGCAGGGGGCAGTGAGGCAGCAGGGGCAGTGAGGCCGCAGGGGGGCAGTGAAGCTGCAGGGGCAGTGCGGCTGCAGGGACAATGAGGCTGCAGGGGGCAGTGAGGCAGCAGGGGCAGTGAGGCCGCAGGGGGGCAGTGAAGCTGCAGGGGCAGTGCGGCTGCAGGGACAATGAGGCTGCAGGGGGCAGTGAGGCAGCAGGGGCAGTGAGGCCGCAGGGGGGCAGTGAAGCTGCAGGGGCAGTGCGGCTGCAGGGACAATGAGGCTGCAGGGGGCAGTGAGGCAGCAGGGGCAGTGAGGCCGCAGGGGGGCAGTGAAGCTGCAGGGGCAGTGCGGCTGCAGGGACAATGAGGCTGCAGGGGGCAGTGAGGCAGCAGGGGCAGTGAGGCCGCAGGGGGGCAGTGAAGCTGCAGGGGCAGTGCGGCTGCAGGGACAATGAGGCTGCAGGGGGCAGTGAGGCAGCAGGGGCAGTGAGGCCGCAGGGGGGCAGTGAAGCTGCAGGGGCAGTGCGGCTGCAGGGACAATGAGGCTGCAGGGGGCAGTGAGGCAGCAGGGGCAGTGAGGCCGCAGGGGGGCAGTGAAGCTGCAGGGGCAGTGCGGCTGCAGGGACAATGAGGCTGCAGGGGGCAGTGAGGCAGCAGGGGCAGTGAGGCCGCAGGGGGGCAGTGAAGCTGCAGGGGCAGTGCGGCTGCAGGGACAATGAGGCTGCAGGGGGCAGTGAGGCAGCAGGGGCAGTGAGGCCGCAGGGGGGCAGTGAAGCTGCAGGGGCAGTGCGGCTGCAGGGACAATGAGGCTGCAGGGGGCAGTGAGGCAGCAGGGGCAGTGAGGCCGCAGGGGGGCAGTGAAGCTGCAGGGGCAGTGCGGCTGCAGGGACAATGAGGCTGCAGGGGGCAGTGAGGCAGCAGGGGCAGTGAGGCCGCAGGGGGGCAGTGAAGCTGCAGGGGCAGTGCGGCTGCAGGGACAATGAGGCTGCAGGGGGCAGTGAGGCAGCAGGGGCAGTGAGGCCGCAGGGGGGCAGTGAAGCTGCAGGGGCAGTGCGGCTGCAGGGACAATGAGGCTGCAGGGGGCAGTGAGGCAGCAGGGGCAGTGAGGCTGCAGGGGCAGTGCGGCTGCAGGGGCAGTGAGGTTGCAGGGACAGTGAGGTTGCAGGCAGCCACACCAGGTGTCCCTAGCAGGAGGCTCTCTCTCGGGGCACTGCCCGTCTGCCTCCTCCCACACCACCCATACCCAGCTCTCCCCTCTCCCCCTCCCTTTCTCCTTCCTCAGTCTTTCTCCCCTCTCTCCCTCCTCCTCCTCCTTTCCTCCCTCTTCCTCTCCTCCGGCCTCTCCCTCGCACTGGCTGTGGGCAGGCAGGTTGTCCGGGAAACAATGCGGGCATCCTCGGGCCACGTTTGCACGGGCTCCTTTCAGGTGCTGGGAGCAAAGACCTAGTGGCTCAGTCATATTTTTAAATAAAATTCCCAAAGGGAGAAGTTTAACCTGTAACCTCTCAGGACCGCCGTCTCTTCCCATCCCCTGGGCAGCGCTGGAACCGCTGCGGGCAGGTTAAGATTCAGGGGAAGGAGAGACCAGCGGGGGTCCCACAGCCGGGCTGTAGGATGGTTTACAGCGGTTTCCAGTTCCTCCCAAGCGAAGTCACTGCAGCTGTCCAGCACCAAGGCCACCGCCCCTGTCCTGGGCGCCTGCTGGGACTGGAGGTGGCAGGTGACAGGCTCCTGTCCTCCACGCTGTTTGCTCCCAACCCCCCGGGCCACGCCTCATCTCTGCGCCCTGGGCCAGAGCAGCCCTGTGGAGCCCGGGCGTTCCCTTCTAGCGGCTGCGCCCCTGCGGCGGGAGCATCAGCCCACAGCCAGCAGGGCCTCGGCGCTGGGATGGCCTGAGGGACCCTTGGGTCGCTGTTTGGGGAGGGACTTGTCCACGGTTCCCGGATGTCTGAACTGACCCATGTGGATCTCTGCCAGGTGTCTGCTGGGGAACTGCTTCTGGCCGCAATTGCCTTGGGTTTTGCTCACTGCTGGGCATCTCCAAGCCGTCGGGAACACGGCTACTGGGTGTGGCATTTGAGCTGGGCTCTCCTGATACTTCTCCTGGGCAAGGCCTAGACCCCACAGGTCCCTCTGGGTCCTCCTGGGCCGACCACGGCTCCCAATGTGCCTGCTGACCTGTCCCCCAATCTTTCAGCCGCTACGCACAGGCAGCGTGAAGGATGCGGCCCGTTCCCAGCTGTTCCCGACCTGAGAGCCAACAGGGACGGGCTGCTCAGGACACTGACCTCTCCTGCTACCGTTTTCCCTGTCCTCCCACGGAATGTGGAAACCTACCTCCCAAGAGTGACGGCGTTTCACAGTGAAAACAAAGAGCCAGCCTTCCTACCAGCCCAGGGGCCAGGCCACCTGGAGCAGGACGGAGTTGCTGAGGCCTTTGTGAGCCATCGTCACCAAGTCACACCACTTAGCCTCGAATGGAGAAACCCAACCTGCTGGGACTCAGGTCTATCTGACCTTCAGCTTCCTGCCCCAGGTCCCCAAATGGGTCCCAGTCCCCCCCTTGCCGGGCAACGCGGGCAAGCCTTCCCTCCTGGGCACTCAGCCTGGCACTGCCGGGCCCTGTGCCCGCTCCAGAGCAGTGGTGCCACGCCCGGGGACGGACTGGCAGTCAGCACCAAGAACCAGGGGTGCACACAAAGGAATTTGGGTCGGCCTTTTTCTGGGCGCTCTTTTCCAAGTCTTGCCTTTTCATTTGTAAAATGAGGAGTTAATAATAACAGTGATCTCAAACTTGGTTGTTGCCGGGCCAGTGTGGTGTAGTTCAGTGGTTGAGCTTCGAACTATGAACCAAGAGGTCACAGTTCAATTCCTGGTCAGGGTGTACGCCCGGGTTGTGGGCTGGATCCCCAGTGGGGGGTGTGCAGGAGGCAGCCGATGATGATTCTCTCATCATTGATGCTTCTATCTCTCTCCCTCTCCCTTGCTCTCTGAAATCAATCAAAACATATTTTTTAAAAGTTGGTTGTTTTAGACCTAAAGTAGAAAACACCCCTGAAAATGCTTGGCACCTATAGAATGTCAGGCCGGTGCGCTTTCTGTCGCAGAGTGCTCGGGAGGAGCCCACGCATCAGCCCACGAGCACGCCGAAGCGCGTGCAGGGCGAGCTGTGCTCTGGGCGGTCACGTGCTGCCCGTCTCTGTTAGGAGGCCCTCTGCGTGCTGGTCAGCAGTGGTCAGAGGTGCAGGGCGAGCTGTGCTCTGGGCAGTCACGTGCTGCCCGTCTCTGTTAGGAGGCCCCCTGCGTGCTGGTCAGCAGTGGTCAGAGGTGCAGGGCGAGCTGTGCTCTGGGCGGTCACGTGCTGCCCGTCTCTGTTAGGAGGCCCTCTGCGTGCTGGTCAGCAGTGGTCAGAGGTGCAGGGCGAGCTGTGCTCTGGGCGGTCACGTGCTGCCCGTCTCTGTTAGGAGGCCCCCTGCGTGCTGGTCAGCAGTGGTCAGAGGTGCAGCCAGAGCTGGGGGAGGAGCATCATGGAGGCATTCGTTTCTCGGGCCCACTGCTCCCGGTGCTTCCCAAAGCTGAGAATGGGGAGGGAGACCGGCACCCACAGGTCCTCCTGCCGCTCAGGTGTTTTCTCTCTTGGTGAACCCTCCAAGAGCCACCCGTGGCCTGAGGCCTGGACCACCTGGCCAGGGCTGGCTGTCAGGTGTGGGGGCCGCAGAGCCGGTGCCCTCCCCCAGGGCCTCCTGCGCCAGTGAGAGATGATGTGTTTGCTGGGAGCCCGCACTGCAGAAGCTGGCTTCTCAGGGGGCTGCGGCCACAGCCAACGTCCAAGTTCCCGAGAAAGGGGGCAGGTGTGAAGAAGGGCCTCACCCCTCGCCCAGCCGCCTCTGCCTGTGTGGGAGGCTGCTGTGCCCAGCACCCACGCCCGACCCCCCTCCCCGCCCCCACTCCTGTGAACAGAAGTTCTTGGCTCTTAGGGAGACTTAAGCAAAAGTGCATCATGCGCCGGGCCCGGCCCTGGGAGGCGGGAGCAGGGGTGAGTGACGCGGCTGCCATTGCGCTGTCATCACTCTGTGCACTGAACCCCAGGGGCAGTGGTTCTCAACCTTCCTAATGCCGCGACCCTTTAATACAGCTCCTCATGTTGTGGTGACCCCCAACCATAAAATTATTTTCGTTGCTACTTCATAACTGTAATTTTGCTACTGTTATGAATCCTAATGTAAATATCTGATATGCAGGATGTATTTTTAGGGGTCGCAACCCACAGGTTGAGAACCTGTGCCCAGGGGGAAGCAGCCAGTGCGGCGAGAAGGGAAAGTGATTTTCCCTGGAAGGAGTGAGAGTACAAGAAGATCTGAAAGAAAAGACACAGGCAGCTGCTTAACACAGTCACCCACACACTCACACACACACACTCACACTCACACACACACACACTCACACTCACACACACACACACACACTCACACACACACACTCACACGCACTCACGCGCCCTGGGAAACAGCACAGAGAGCAGCCCCCCAGCAGTCTCTGGGCCCTGTGTCCCCCACTGCGGTCCTCAGAAGTAGGGACCCCGGAGTCAGTGCACTCAGCCTGGGGGCCACGGCTTGGTGCACGAGTGACCCCAAGACAGCGCTCCCAGCAGAGGGACATCTTACTGACTCTAAGAGAAGAGTGTCCCGGAGTGAGCAAATGTCGGAATGTTCAATCACAGAGAAAAGCTGCTGCGCTGTAACTGGGAGGTGTCCCCTCAGCTTTTCCACCCTGTTGGGGCAGGGGCGGGGGGCGGCCTCCCCAGGCTGAGTGGGGCCTGCTCTGGTGTCCCTGTGCCCTTAGCTACCTCCTCTCTGCGAGGATTTCCCTGCCCCGCACAGCACAGAGGGACAGCATTGAGGTCACGGACTGGCTACATCACACAACTGGCTTCCTGGCTCTTCAGGGTTGAGTGTCAGAAGCCAGAGTGAATGGTGGTGGGACGGGTGATGGACAGCTGTTTCCCACATGCTGGCGGAGGCCTGGGCCATCCTGGGGGCATCCTGGGGGGCATCCTGGGGGCATCCTGGGGGCATCCTGGAGGCATCCTGGGAGGCATCCTGGGGGCATCTTGGGAGGCATCCTGGAGGCATCCTGGGGGTATCCTGGGAGGCATCCTGGGGGCATCCTGGGGGGCATTCTGGGGGCATCCTGGTTGGCATCCTGGGGGCATCCTGGGGGGCATTCTTGGGGCATCCTGGTTGGCATCCTGGGGGCATCCTGGGGGCATCCTGGGAGGCATCTGGGGGGCATCCTGGGAGGCATCTGGGGGGCATCCTGGGAGGCATCTGGGGGGCATCCTGGGAGGCATCTGGGGGGCATCCTGGGAGGCATCTGGGGGGCATCCTGGGAGGCATCTGGGGGGCATCCTGGGAGGCATCTGGGGGGCATCCTGGGAGGCATCTGGGGGGCATCCTGGGAGGCATCTGGGGGGCATCCTGGGAGGCATCTGGGGGGCATCCTGGGAGGCATCTGGGGGGCATCCTGGGAGGCATCTGGGGGGCATCCTGGGAGGCATCTGGGGGGCATCCTGGGAGGCATCTGGGGGGCATCCTGGGAGGCATCTGGGGGGCATCCTGGGAGGCATCTGGGGGGCATCCTGGGAGGCATCTGGGGGGCATCCTGGGAGGCATCTGGGGGGCATCCTGGGAGGCATCTGGGGGGCATCCTGGGAGGCATCTGGGGGGCATCCTGGGAGGCATCTGGGGGGCATCCTGGGAGGCATCTGGGGGGCATCCTGGGAGGCATCTGGGGGGCATCCTGGGAGGCATCTGGGGGGCATCCTGGGAGGCATCTGGGGGGCATCCTGGGAGGCATCTGGGGGGCATCCTGGGAGGCATCTGGGGGGCATCCTGGGAGGCATCTGGGGGGCATCCTGGGAGGCATCTGGGGGGCATCCTGGGAGGCATCTGGGGGGCATCCTGGGAGGCATCTGGGGGGCATCCTGGGAGGCATCTGGGGGGCATCCTGGGAGGCATCTGGGGGGCATCCTGGGAGGCATCTGGGGGGCATCCTGGGAGGCATCTGGGGGGCATCCTGGGAGGCATCTGGGGGGCATCCTGGGAGGCATCTGGGGGGCATCCTGGGAGGCATCTGGGGGGCATCCTGGGAGGCATCTGGGGGGCATCCTGGGAGGCATCTGGGGGGCATCCTGGGAGGCATCTGGGGGGCATCCTGGGAGGCATCTGGGGGGCATCCTGGGAGGCATCTGGGGGGCATCCTGGGAGGCATCTGGGGGGCATCCTGGGAGGCATCTGGGGGGCATCCTGGGAGGCATCTGGGGGGCATCCTGGGAGGCATCTGGGGGGCATCCTGGGAGGCATCTGGGGGGCATCCTGGGAGGCATCTGGGGGGCATCCTGGGAGGCATCTGGGGGGCATCCTGGGAGGCATCTGGGGGGCATCCTGGGAGGCATCTGGGGGGCATCCTGGGGGGCATCCTGGGGGTATCCTGGGGGGCATTCTGGGGGGCATCCTGGGGGCATCCTGGGGGCATTCTGGGGGCTCATCAGTGCCAGTGGCTGGGTCCGCTGGTACTGTCCGTGTGGGAGAAGACGCTGCCCACATCTTGTGGAGAACCAACTTCCTGAGCTGTGCATGGGGACTGCGTCCCTGGAACCTCATCTTCGGGCACAGCCCACCTGAAAAGAACTGGAATGCAACACGATGGTTTTCTGCATGCTGTTCCTTAGCCTGGCTCCCATGAGGCCTGGCCACTCCTCTGCCCCAAGCAGGGAAGGAAGGAGTGCCCACACCTCGGTGGTCTGTGGGCGCAGTGTCTACTGTGGGCGCTGTGGAGGGAGGGGTGCCCACACCTCGGTGGTCTGTGGGCGCAGTGTCTACTGTGGGCGCTGTGGAGGGAGGGGTGCCCACACCTCGGTGGTCTGTGGGCGCAGTGTCTACTGTGGGCGCTGTGGAGGGAGGGGTGCCCACACCTCGGTGGTCTGTGGGCGCAGTGTCTACTGTGGGCGCTGTGGAGGGAGGGGTGCCCACACCTCGGTGGTCTGTGGGCGCAGTGTCTACTGTGGGCGCTGTGGAGGGAGGGGTGCCCACACCTCGGTGGTCTGTGGGCGCAGTGTCTACTGTGGGCGCTGTGGAGGGAGGGGTGCCCACACCTCGGTGGTCTGTGGGCGCAGTGTCTACTGTGGGCGCTGTGGAGGGAGGGGTGCCCACACCTCGGTGGTCTGTGGGCGCAGTGTCTACTGTGGGCGCTGTGGAGGGAGGGGTGCCCACACCTCGGTGGTCTGTGGGCGCAGTGTCTACTGTGGGCGCTGTGGAGGGAGGGGTGCCCACACCTCGGTGGTCTGTGGGCGCAGTGTCTACTGTGGGCGCTGTGGAGGGAGGGGTGCCCACACCTCGGTGGTCTGTGGGCGCAGTGTCTACTGTGGGCGCTGTGGAGGGAGGGGTGCCCACACCTCGGTGGTCTGTGGGCGCAGTGTCTACTGTGGGCGCTGTGGAGGGAGGGGTGCCCACACCTCGGTGGTCTGTGGGCGCAGTGTCTACTGTGGGCGCTGTGGAGGGAGGGGTGCCCACACCTCGGTGGTCTGTGGGCGCAGTGTCTACTGTGGGCGCTGTGGAGGGAGGGGTGCCCACACCTCGGTGGTCTGTGGGCGCAGTGTCTACTGTGGGCGCTGTGGAGGGAGGGGTGCCCACACCTCGGTGGTCTGTGGGCGCAGTGTCTACTGTGGGCGCTGTGGAGGGAGGGGTGCCCACACCTCGGTGGTCTGTGGGCGCAGTGTCTACTGTGGGCGCTGTGGAGGGAGGGGTGCCCACACCTCGGTGGTCTGTGGGCGCAGTGTCTACTGTGGGCGCTGTGGAGGGAGGGGTGCCCACACCTCGGTGGTCTGTGGGCGCAGTGTCTACTGTGGGCGCTGTGGAGGGAGGGGTGCCCACACCTCGGTGGTCTGTGGGCGCAGTGTCTACTGTGGGCGCTGTGGAGGGAGGGGTGCCCACACCTCGGTGGTCTGTGGGCGCAGTGTCTACTGTGGGCGCTGTGGAGGGAGGGGTGCCCACACCTCGGTGGTCTGTGGGCGCAGTGTCTACTGTGGGCGCTGTGGAGGGAGGGGTGCCCACACCTCGGTGGTCTGTGGGCGCAGTGTCTACTGTGGGCGCTGTGGAGGGAGGGGTGCCCACACCTCGGTGGTCTGTGGGCGCAGTGTCTACTGTGGGCGCTGTGGAGGGAGGGGTGCCCACACCTCGGTGGTCTGTGGGCGCAGTGTCTACTGTGGGCGCTGTGGAGGGAGGGGTGCCCACACCTCGGTGGTCTGTGGGCGCAGTGTCTACTGTGAGTGCTGTGGAGAGAAACAGCCCCGGACACTGGCTCTGTGCATGAATGAGAAAGGGTTGTTACATATTTTCCCTCAATGCTCCATCCTATATAATAAAAGGGTAATATGCAAATCGACCGGACAGTGGAACGACCGGTCACTATGACGTGCACTGACCACCAGGGGGCAGCCACTCAATTCAGGAGCTGCCCCCTGGTGGTCAGTATGCTCCCATAGGGGGAGTGCCACTCAGCCAGAAGCCGGGCTCACAGCTGGTGATTGCAGCGGCAGTGGCCGGAGCCTCT
Organism: Myotis brandtii; assembly: GCF_000412655.1. Lineage (NCBI taxonomy): Eukaryota > Metazoa > Chordata > Mammalia > Chiroptera > Vespertilionidae > Myotis > Myotis brandtii. Next base: position 1,797,303 of record NW_005371038.1, on the reverse strand, counting down.
CCCTCCTCTGGGACAGAGCTAAGGAGCCTTCGGGGGATGTCCAACTGCCCTAGGATCCCCCGGGGGGAGCAGGCCTACACTGGCAGTTGGACATCCCCTGAGGGGTCCCGGACTACAAAAGGTCTGAATGTCAGGCACTGGCCTCTAGTAGTTTAATGGCAGCCATGGAAACAGTCATTGGAAGCCCTGGAAGAGGAAAGGTTGCAGTCTGAGGTCATGGCTTTGATGCAATATTGCCTCGCGAGACAACTTGCCCCCGATGTGTCCCGGGCCGAGTGGCATGTGGGCTGAGCACCACCTGGCCAGCGAGGCCCGTCCAAGAGCCTGGACATGAGAGAGGTGCTGGGTCCCTCCAGCTGTGCTGGGGTCCAGGGTGTGCATGGACTGGGGCCTCTGGAGAGACGCTCTGTCTTCCTTCAGCTACAGCATCATAAGTGAGTGGCCTTACAAAGAGCTCTTTGCAGTGAAACATCACTGCCCTGGGCAGTCACAATGTAGTTGCTTTTTCTTTAAAGGACAATGTTATTATATGTATATAGTGTGTGTGTGAATGTGTGTGTATGTCTGTGCATTTGTGCATATGTGTGTATGTATATTTCTGTATGTGTGTGCATGCATGTATATATGTGTACTATAGGCCTGATGCATGAAGATTCGTGCAAGAATGGCTGCCAGCAGTGCTTCCCTCCAGACAGGAGCCGCCTTTCCACCTTTCCATGCTGCCCAGAGGCCCGGAGTGGCTGGGGTGGTGCGGAATGCCTGTGTTGTTGCCATGGCGATGACGCAAGCGTCCTGCCCTGCCCCTGGCTGCTCAGCGCCTGTGTATGCCAATTAACCTGTCATCTTTGTTGGGTTAATTTGCATACTCACTCCTGATTGGCTGGTGGGTGTCGCAAAGGTATGGTCAATTTGCATCTTTCTCTTTTATTAGTGTAGACTAGAGGCCTGGTGCACAAAAATTTGTGCACTCGGGGGGAAAGGGGGGTCCCTCAGCCCGGCCTGTGCCCTCTCGCAGTCTGGGACCCCTCGGGAGATAATGACCTGCTGGCTTAGGCCTGCTCCCGGGTGGCAGAGGGCAGGCCCAATCCCTAGGTGCAGCCCCTGGTCGGGCTCAGAGCAGGACCGATTGGGGAGTGGGGGCGCCGCCCCCTGTCATGCACAGAGCAGGGCGGATCGGGAGGTTGCGATGCCACCC
>NW_005371038.1:1772060-1795103 GCF_000412655.1 Myotis brandtii | reverse complement strand
GCAGGCGGGGAACGTTGGAGTCCTCTGTCACTGAAGGAAGCAAGCCTCCCTGTTCGCATCAGCTGCCTGGCTGCCGGCCGCCATCTTGGCTGACAGTTAATTTACATATCTCCCTGATTAGCCAATGGGAAGGGTAGCGGTCGTACGCTAATTACCATGTTTCTCTTTTATTAGTGTAGATGTGTATGTGTGTGCTTGTGTATTTATGAATGTGCATGTGTGTTTGTGTGTGTATGAGTATGAGTGCCTGTGTGTATGTTTGTATGTGTGTATGTGTGTGAGCGCATGTGTGTTTGTGTGCATGTTTGTTTAGGTGTGCATGTGTGCTTGTGTGTGTATGAGTGCATGTGTATGAGGGCAGGTGTATGTGTGTGTGTGTTTATGTGTGTATGAGTGCATGTGTGTTTGTGTGTACATGTGTGTTTTGTGTATGTATGAATGCATATGTGTTTCTGTATATGTATATGAGTATGTATATGTGTGTATGAGTGCATGTGTGTTTGTGTGTGCATGTGTATGAGGGCAGGTGTATGGTCCGACTCGCACTCCCTGGAGGACAGCTGGCAGGGGTCAGGCTTCTCGGTGGAGAAGGAGAAGGACTAAGCGGGGCGCGAGGGCTCTGCCTGAAAAAATGCTCCAATTTGAGGGACTTTCTGTCCCTGAAGCGGGGACGGAATTCTGTCCTGAGCCGCCAGCCAGGCGAGAAGGGAGCGATGCTCCAAGAGCCTGCAGCGAGCCCCACGCCGCAGACTCGGGAAAGCAGCCCCTCCTCAGGCTTCCCACCAGCCTTCCCTCAGAAAGAGGCGTGTTTCAGGCCCTCCTGGCCATGGCCACAGGGAGACAGGCTCGGGTCCTCGCCCTGGGACCGAGCTCACGGACGCTGCGGCCACCTCCTGTCACCGCTTCCAACCATCACCTCGGGCTTCTGCCCCTCTCTGGGGTTGAAGGTTCCCAAGTCCAAGGCCAGCCCCTTCCCTGAGCCATCCCAGGGCACCATCTGCTGGCCTGAAGTCCCCAGGCCAGGCTGCCCACAGCCACAGCCACTGAGACAGTGCCAGCGCAGGGGACCACCTGGCAGTTGTGCAGATCCAGAGGAGGTCCTGCCGCGCGGCCACCAGCAGGTCCTGGTGGGATGACGCCCACCCTGGCCCTCAGCGCCATCGGGAGACGGTTCTGTGTGTGTGTGCAGGTGGGGGGTGCGGGGTGCGGGGGGCAAGCTCCTCTGGAAGAGGCGGCGATGGGAGCTCTGGATTCGTCCCCATACCCACCTGTGCCCTGTGGCCTGTCTGTCTCCCGTGAGGGGACGACGTGGCTGTCAGGCCCTCGCCGGGCAGATCCCGAGCCATGAACAGGGGGTCACGGGGCCAGGCCCTGTGTGACCTGCCTTCCCCTTCAGCAGACGGCGAGGCTCAGACCAGCTCGGAGGGGCCTGCGCACCCATCGCTGTAGGGTCGGCTGGGACCTGTCATCTCAAACAACCCGCTGCTTTGGCGCCACCGCTCTCACTGTTACGGGCAGCCTGACCGCCCTACTGCGCTCCAGTAGCTTCCATGGAAACTACCAGCCGCTGAATTTTTATTGGAGTCACAGTTTAAAAACAAGCCCCGTGCTCCTCCGACTGGACGGGGCACTGCAGGACGGTGGCGGGTGCCCTGGGGGCAGGGGGCCCAGACCCCGCGGCGCGGGTGGGACGCGGGCGGGGCTGCGGTCCGGGCTGCTGGGGTGACTGTGAGTCTCCATCCAACGACTAAAGCAGGGAGGGCCGCGCAGCAGGTGCGGAGGGCCATGCTCACGGGAACCCCACGGGAGCGTCGGCCACTGCACAGTGTTCTGCGGTGAAGACCTTCGCTCGCCCGGGCTCCGGGGGTGGTGGCCGCAGCGGTCACGGCCTGGCCTGGCCAGGGAGCCTGTCTGTCCATGATGCCCTTTGTTCCCACTCAACCAGGGCCAGCGTGGGAAGCACGTGGAGTGAGCCAGACCAGGCAAGGACGTGGCTAGGCCCACGAGGAGGCAGCAGGCGCGTGAAAACCAAGCGCAGGCCAGCGGCCCCGGACGGAGCCCGCAGCTTCCAGCTTCAGCTCGTTCCCTGCACAAATCCTTCTGCAGTGGCGCTCCTTCCCCCCGCCCTCCCCTCCGCTGCAGACCCGGGGAAGGCCTGGCACAGGACCCCTTCACTAGAGAAGATGGACACAGGGCGCAGCGGGGATCCCACACACGGGACACCGCCCCGGGGCTGGCACTGTGGGCCCGCCGCTCCCGGCCCCTCCTCCCTCTGCCCACTCGCCTCTGGGAAGGGCAGGAGCGGTGAGGGCATGGGAGACGCCTACTGCGGCTTGGCCTTCCCCACACCTCGGGCGGAGGAGGGACAGCACGCAGCCTTCCTCAGAGGTCATCTCCGTGTGTCCAGCCCTTCCTCTCAGGGTTCTGAATCGCCTGACTACAGGCTTCGTCATTAACCTTTCAATTTCAGGCACTATGTGTATTGCCACTGTTTGGACTATCAGCGGTTCTCAACCTGTGGGTCACGACCCCTTTGGCGGTCGAACGACCCTTTCACAGGTGTCGCCTAAGACCATCTTGCTTATCAGGTATTTACATTACGATTCATAACAGTAGCAACATTACAGTTATGAAGTAGCAACGAAAATAATTTTATGGTTGGGTCACAACATGAGGAACTGTATTTAAAGGGCCAGAAGGTTGAGAACCACTGGACTATCTGCTCAGCACACAGGGATTCTAACAAAACCACTAGACCACCAGGTAGCACAATTCTAGAAGAAGGAATGGTTTCTAAAAGTTTCTCAACAGGAGCCCCATGACTGACGTCTCCTGCCAGGCCAGGGCCCCGCTGCGCTCTCCAGCCGCGCTCCCCTCGTAGCAGGGCCTCGCGGCTGCACACGGTAGACGCACTCCTGCAACGTGTGAGCAGAGCTGAGACGAGACGGTCTGAGTGTGTGACGTGACTGACCCAAGGATGATGGCTAAGTAGCTCTAGTTTTCAAGAGCCACAGCAAACTGACTAGCAATGGTCTTGAGTAAAATCAGACACTAGTTAAGGATTAATTAAGACTAGGGGACGAGAAGATAATTCTTGGGTTTTGTATCTTCAGCCCCAAATCACACCAAGTAAAGCCTGCTTGTGGCGAGGAGCGGGTCTGCGCTTTATTATGGATTCACACCTTCTTTAGGAACTCGTTTCCACCTGCCCTGGCCGGGGGCCCCGCAGCGGACGCAGGCAGAGTGCTGGCGGCACCCTCTCCAGGCAGAGGAGGCACGGGCTCCACACAGCGGCAGCGGCCTGCTGTCTGTCCTCCTTCTGCTCGAGGCGACAGACAGCCTTTCCCTGGAGGTCACCGTCTATGTGCGAGGACAGTCTTCAGAGCGGCCTCGGGAGAGGGTTTCCGGGGTCAGCGAGCCACGCCACCCCTCCCGCAGGCCACCCTCAGGAGATGCGAGTCTCCGGCTCAGAGGGCACGGAGCAGAAGCAGCATCCCGACTTGATCCTTGCCTGGCTACACCTTACACACGCGCTGGTAGAAAGTGACCTGTGAAAGCCTCAAAGCACGTTGCCATCGGGAAAGCTTCTGGGGCCAGGGCGAGTCCGGTGGCCTGTTCCAGCAAGTCCCTCCTCCCACTGCCTGCCTCACCGTCGCATCGTGTCCCTGCCCCGGGCACGCCAAGACACGGCGAGGGGCGCTCAGTGCACATGGTGTCTCTGGGCGGCGGCTTCCGGTGCAGCCGGGAGCCAGAGGACTGGACAGACAGCGAGGGCCTCCGGACACAGACCCTGCAGATGACCAGCCTGGGGAACCACACAGACACACGGAGGAAGCCACAGCCCTCTGCCCCTGCTGTCCATCTTTCTCCCATGCTCCCTGGGCGGGCGGTTGTTCTGTGGAGGGAGTGTCCGGGATGGGCTTTGGGGACCACAGTCAGGCATGTCCCCTGAGGCTGGCTCTCCCGATGGGAAGAGGGAGATGGAGACTCAAAATCAGTGATTGTATACATTGGCCTGTGCCTCATCTGCTCACAGGCGGCGCGACCGGCACAGTCTTAGTTCACCACGTCGTAGTAGTAATTGCGCAGCCGCATTTCCACCGCTGCGAAGCCGGGCCTGCTCTCCACGCTGGAAAGGGAAGACAGGCATTAGTGGTCAGTCGCCCTGGTGACAAGCAGGCCACAGCTGGGCCTTGGGGCGAGTGCGCATGTGCGCCCCCTGGTGGCTTCCTCCAGAACCTGCGGCTCTCAGCATGTCCTGCTCCCAGCCAGGGACCCAGCCAGGCCCTCTGGGACCTACAGAACCCAATCTGCATCCAGCAAGACCCAGGTGGCTCATTCCACCTTAAAGATGGAGAATTTTGCACTGGCACTCCGGATCCTTTAACCCAGGATGTAGCAAAACAGCCATGTCTGGAAGATATCATTGGTCAACATGCTGCAGACTCATAACCTTGTTAAGAAGAAAGTAACCACAGTTAAACTGTCCCTTCCCCCACCCCAACTGGATGGCTCAGGGTTTCTGAGCATGTGCTGTTGATAAGGGTCTTATCAAAACTCAAAGCCTGTCGGGCAGAAGCAGAGACGCGGGCCTTGTCGTCATCTTAGCACAGCAAGGCCTCCCTCTCGTCACTTGCCAGGTGCCGTAATGGCGTCAGTAAACCGTGGGAAAAGCCTTTCACAATTTGCAGTCTCTGAACAAACATCACACGTCTCTGCTCTACCACAGGCACTCTGAGCAGGACCTGTTGCCAGCAAGTATTTCTTAAAATTCAAAGAACCTATCCTTGTTTGGAAATAATTTTTCTTATTTTGCAACATTTTTGGCTATATTTTAAGTGGGTAAAATTGCCCAATAAGTGAAACAAAACTTGAAATTAAACTACGAACTGTCCAGAGTCAACCTTTTTGACCTACGACTACAATTTTATAAGGTTCAGTGTAGGTGTGAGAACAGCTAGGGAGCGTGCAAGAGGCCAGGGATCACCCACCTATGTAAGGGCAGAGCGGTTTCTACATAACCAAATGGGTTGTCTAGTCAAATGTCATCAACATAGAGTAAGTCCGCAGTGGGTCTGTGACTTTAAGCGAAACAACATATAACCGAACCAGTCTGACCACAGGCCTTTGCTATAAGCAAGAGTTAGGTCCTCGGCACCTCATCAATGTCATCACAAATGATGTCATTCCAGACCTGCTGTCATGGCTGCACCTACAGCTTTCAAGAGCAAACAGCCCTGCTGAGAACACCAGCCGCTGTGGTCAGGCTGGGACCTGGCCTCGCCGTGGGGGCCGTGTCCTGGCCACCAGGTTGTGGTCGGGAAGGAATGCGGTGGCCAAGCCCGGGGTGCAGAAACACAGGCAGAAACTGTCCACACAGACAGACAGCCTCGGTCCTGCTCCCCAGGGAACACACACTGATCATCTTTGAAAATCAGAAAGTTCTGCCCCCGCTACGGGACCTGAGTGCACAAAACCTGCCTGAAGCTTGCTGTGCGGGTTTCATTCACCCGGCAGCTGAGCACCAGGAAACTCGTGTGGAGAAACGCAACACAGACTGGGCCTCAGGGAAGACAGCGGCCGGGGTCCCAGGAAGCCTCTCCTTTGCTGCACGGGTCAGGCTGCCGGGAGGAACCCAGGATGACCTGAGCCTGGGCGGGGCGGGGGGGAGGGGGCACCGAGTATCCTGGGCCTGCGCTGTTTCCACCCACCCAGGCTGAGGCTTTGTCCACTCTTCCCCTTGTGCCCGGCGCACCCCTTCTTCCCTCTCATTTCCTGACCCCAAGCTCCCCACCCTGTAGTTGTCAGGTGGAAACCCCGTCCAAAGGGGCCACATGGACCCTAACAGAAGTGCGACCCCTAACCCTGTTCTCGTCCCGTGCTCCCGGCAGCTTGCGCTGCAGCACCCACCGCAATGTGCCATCACATGCTTGTCTGGGCTGATGCTCCTGCTGGCCCCGCACCGCCAGCCCAGAGGTGTGGCCTGCGGGAGGGAGTGTCTCCGCGTGCAGGAAACGAAAGGCAATGCACGGGGGCGTCTGCCATCGACCTCAGGTGTGTGGGCATGTCTTTCTGTGTAAATTGCTACTTACTGGTATCTATCTATCCCACCATACCTATCCATCACCCACCTATCACGTATTGATTTACTGATCTTCATCTGTCACCTATTATCTGTCTATTGATCTGTCTACCTATTTCCTATGTATCTATCCTTCCACCCATCACCTATCAATCAATATATGTAACTATCCATCCGTCTTTCTATCCACCCGTTCACCCACCCTTCCGTCTGCCTATCTATCTACCTACCCACCTACCTACCCACCTACCCACCTACCTACCTACCACCTACCCATCCTACCCACCTACCTACCCACCTACCTACCTACCTACCTACCTACCCACCTACCCACCTACCTACCTACCTACCCACCTACCTTCCTACCCACCTACCTACCTACCTACCTTCCTACCTATCTACCCACCTACCCACTTACCTTCCTACTCACCTACTTTCCTATCTACCCACCTACCCACCTACCCACCTACCTTCCTTCCTACCTACCCACCTACCCACCTATCTACCTACCACCTACCTTCCTACCCACCTACCTACCTACAACCTACCTTCCTACCTATCTACCCACCTACCCACTTACCTTCCTACTCACCTACTTTCCTACCTACCTACCTACCTACCTTCCTACCTATCTACCCACCTACCCACTTACCTTCCTACTCACCTACCTACCCACCTACCTTCCTACCTACCTACCCACCTACCTTCCTTCCTACCTACCTAGCTATCAAAATCTACCACCTTGGTAGCCCATTGATGTTTCTATCTCTCTATCCCTCTCCTGTCCTCTCTCTAAAAAAATCAATAAAAACATATAAAAAAATAAAAATCAATCACCTTGGAAAAGGTGGCTGACTGTTGACAGTGGAGGAAAGCTTGGAGACTACACAGGGGTCATTTGTGTTTGCTTCACTGACTCCAGGTTCTGGAAGCTCCCAGGCGTCATGCCCAGGCAGCCACTTCCTCTCCTCCTCACCCGCAGGCTCCTACAGGGAGGGCCGGGGTCTCTGTGAGGTTTGCCGAGGTGACTCCCCATCGCCAGCTCCTGCGCTCCCAGGCCTCTTGGCTGGCCATGCTCCCAGAATGTTCTGTGTGTTCTTTTTCATTCAACTGTACATCATTTAACTGCTTCTAGCAGACAAAGTCTCCGACCATTGCTCCCTGACCGGCACCGGCACCCAGGGCATCCGTAGAAACCTGTAAGCTTCTGAAATCCAGCTTTTGGGAAAAGAACCTCAGTGTGACGAGGAGTTGTCCTTCCTAACTGGGGCATGGCCGCCATCACTGCTGCTCCTCCACGGACCCCTGGGCCCTGCTGCCCATTCCTAGAGGAGGGGTCTGCGTAGATCCCTGGACAGCGTCCCGGGGTGGCGTGATGGGGAGACCGCCGCCTGGACCTCACTTGGCTGTGACCTCAGTCTTCGCTGGAAAGCACCTGGGCCAGGGCTGTCTCAGAGCAGCTTGGCCTGCCCTCCTGCCAATGCCACGCGCCCTTTCCTCCTCGCCTCCCTCCTGGGCCTGGCGGCAGCAGCACCAAGAGCCGTGTGTCCAGGGGGACAAAGGCTGCGAGCAGATCTGGTCCAGGTTCTCTGCCCCATCCCCCAAGCCACGCCAAGGCACCTCATTGCATCACCCCCAGTCCCAGCCAAGCGGGGTGCCTCACTGCATCACCCCCAGTCCCAGCCACGCCGGGGCCCCTCACTGCATCACCCCCAGTCCCAGCCAAGCGGGGTGCCTCGCTGCATCACCCCCAGTCCCGGCCACGCCGGGGCACCTCACTGTATTACCCCTCCCCCAGCCAAGCCGGGGTGCCTCGCTGCATCACCCCCAGTCCCGGCCACGCCGGGGCACCTCACTGTATTACCCCTCCCCCAGCCAAGCCGGGGTGCCTCGCTGCATCACCACCCCCCGCCCCCCCGAGGAGCACATCCCCTAACGCCCTCTCCCCCTGAGCGCCCCCTGCACACCCTTCCACTCCTCACTGGTCAGCATCCACCGCGGAGAAGAGCGGACAGAAATAACACGTCAGGGTTCACATTCAGAGCAGAACACTAGCTTTAACCATCTCCCGAGAGTCCACTTTAGTTCTTTTTTCCACCTGTCTCAGAATGATTTAAAGTTCATTTTTCTCAGAGGAAGTGAAACCTTCCACATGACGGCACAGGCAGACTGGAGAGCTATAAATGCCACAGGCTCCGGCCCTGGCGGCCCTCCCACGGCTTCGCCATCTCCCCACCTGGGTCTGTTCTGCTCCGGTGACGCCTCACAGCCACCAGGGCCCCGAGCCCCGCCAGCAGCACAGCACACAGCCCCTGCGAAAGCCAGGCCAGCCCTGCTTTCCCGCGGGCCGCGCAGAGGAACAGGTGCTGCGAGAGAAGCGTGGGCGCCCTGGTTCCTGTCCGGAGTCTCAGAGGGCAGGTCCACCCTCCTGCCCTGCCTGCCTTCCAGAGGCGCCTCCAGGCAGGTGGCCGGGGCCTGAGTCAGTGCAGGTGCAAGGTGTCGAGTCGAGGTCTGTAACATCACTCAGGGCCATTGGTCTTCCGTTTCCTATATGACCCACCCCAACCGCAATTTCTAGTCCAGACCTTTGAGTTCCACTTTGAGGAACCTACCTGTCAATGAGTCTAATGATTCTAGTTTGGGCCCCATGGGGTGCAGTTAGTCAAGACTCAAAGAATGAACACCCCCACCTAAAGTCTCCTTCTCGCCTCTCTCCCTGGCTGGCACGGACAGCCCAGTTCAAGAAGCGCCCAGGGCCCAGCAGGCAGCTTTGGTACAGAAAGGGCCTTACTCTGAGAAGGTCAGCACCAGCAGCTGGACATACCGCCCTTTCCCTTTGGGCTGACCACATGCTGCTTCTAGACCATAGTGAGATCCCTTAGGTGCACGCCCAGCCATGGGGTGAGTGGTGCTCCCTGGGTGCAGAGTCCCAGGTGGCACCTGAGAGCACCTGCAATACTCCTCTTTCCTAGGATGCTCTGGAATCACTAACCATTGTATCTCAGAGCACAGCTAGTACCCACATTATTAAATCTATTGCAAATTATGAGTGCCTCCCCAGGTGCGATGCTTCCCTGAACCCCAGGTGCGATCATTCCTGATCCCCAGGTGTGATCCTTCCCTGATCCCCAGGTGCGATCCTTCCCTGATCCCCAGGGGCAATCCTTCCCTGATCCCCAGGTGCGATCCTTCCCTGATCCCCAGGGGCAATCCTTCCCTGATCCCCAGGTGCGATCCTTCCCTGATCCCCAGGGGCAATCCTTCCCTGATCCCCAGGTGCGATCCTTCCCTGATCCCCAGGGGCAATCCTTCCCTGATCCCCAGGTGCGATCCTTCCCTGATCCCCAGGGGCAATCCTTCCCTGATCCCCAGGTGCGATCCTTCCCTGATCCCCAGGGGCAATCCTTCCCTGATCCCCAGGTGCGATCCTTCCCTGATCCCCAGGGGCAATCCTTCCCTGATCCCCAGGTGCGATCCTTCCCTGATCCCCAGGGGCAATCCTTCCCTGATCCCCAGGTGCGATCCTTCCCTGATCCCCAGGGGCAATCCTTCCCTGATCCCCAGGTGCGATCCTTCCCTGATCCCCAGGGGCAATCCTTCCCTGATCCCCAGGTGCGATCCTTCCCTGATCCCCAGGGGCAATCCTTCCCTGATCCCCAGGTGCGATCCTTCCCTGATCCCCAGGGGCAATCCTTCCCTGATCCCCAGGTGCGATCCTTCCCTGATCCCCAGGGGCAATCCTTCCCTGATCCCCAGGTGCGATCCTTCCCTGATCCCCAGGGGCAATCCTTCCCTGATCCCCAGGTGCGATCCTTCCCTGATCCCCAGGGGCAATCCTTCCCTGATCCCCAGGTGCGATCCTTCCCTGATCCCCAGGGGCAATCCTTCCCTGATCCCCAGGTGCGATCCTTCCCTGATCCCCAGGGGCAATCCTTCCCTGATCCCCAGGTGCGATCCTTCCCTGATCCCCAGGGGCAATCCTTCCCTGATCCCCAGGTGCGATCCTTCCCTGATCCCCAGGGGCAATCCTTCCCTGATCCCCAGGTGCGATCCTTCCCTGATCCCCAGGGGCAATCCTTCCCTGATCCCCAGGTGCGATCCTTCCCTGATCCCCAGGGGCAATCCTTCCCTGATCCCCAGGTGCGATCCTTCCCTGATCCCCAGGGGCAATCCTTCCCTGATCCCCAGGTGCGATCCTTCCCTGATCCCCAGGGGCAATCCTTCCCTGATCCCCAGGTGCGATCCTTCCCTGATCCCCAGGGGCAATCCTTCCCTGATCCCCAGGTGCGATCCTTCCCTGATCCCCAGGGGCAATCCTTCCCTGATCCCCAGGTGCGATCCTTCCCTGATCCCCAGGGGCAATCCTTCCCTGATCCCCAGGTGCGATCCTTCCCTGATCCCCAGGGGCAATCCTTCCCTGATCCCCAGGTGCGATCCTTCCCTGATCCCCAGGGGCAATCCTTCCCTGATCCCCAGGTGCGATCCTTCCCTGATCCCCAGGGGCAATCCTTCCCTGATCCCCAGGTGCGATCCTTCCCTGATCCCCAGGGGCAATCCTTCCCTGATCCCCAGGTGCGATCCTTCCCTGATCCCCAGGGGCAATCCTTCCCTGATCCCCAGGTGCGATCCTTCCCTGATCCCCAGGAGTGATCCTTCCCTCATTCCCAGGTGCAATGCTTCCCTGATCCCCAGGGATGATCCTTCCCAGATCCCCAGGTGTGATCCTTCCCTCATCCCCAGGTGCGATACTTCCTGATCCACAGGTGTGATCCTTCCCTGATTCCAGGTGTGATGCTTCCCTCATCCCCAGATGCAATGCTTCCCTGATCCCCAGGTATGATCCTTCCCTGATCCCCAGGTGTGATCCTTCCCTGATCCCCAGCTGTGATCCTTCCCTCATCCCCAGGTGCAATGCTTCCCTGATCCCCAGGTGTGATCCTTCTCTGATCTCAGGTGAGATGCTTCCCTTATCTCCAGGTGTGATTCTTCTCTGATCCCCAGGTGTGATGGGTCTCCCTTCCTGCTGAGCTGCCATAAGATCACATGTGCTCCAGGCGACTCTGAGGGCCACCCTCCCAGGCCTGGGGCACGCCTTGGCAGTGCTACCTCACAGTTCATCTGAGAGCCAGCCAGCATCGTGTCCACGCCCTACCCCGAAAGGTGGTCAGGAACTAGGAAAGTACACGTTTCCCTCCAAGTACCTCTCACCCTCTGTTGCCAAGTATGGTCCACAGCACTGGACCAGATGTAGGAACATCTTTCTACTGTGGCCACCCCCGCCCCGCCAATATTATCTACATTTAAATTTGACATCTGGGATTAGAGTAATTGTCAACTTATTCTTAGACTAAAGAATAGAAGTGCCTGGTCCAGAGAGCCAGGCAGCTGCCCTGCTGGTGTAGGAGGGAGCACACCCTGCCCCAGGGGAAGACAGCCCGGCACGCTGTGCCCGAGCGGCTGCATGAACGGCAGGAAGGGGGGTACTCACTTATAGGTCCAGCACAGGGTCATCAGCTCATACATCTCTCTCGGGCACCCCGGAGGGCACCCCATCCTCTCTCCTTTCTCCAGCATAGCGGACACTTCACTTCCTTTCATCCCCTAAAACATGTAAAATATACCTGAGATTTTTAAACATAGCACTCAGCAAAACAAAACAAAGCCACAAATACATCCCATCTGCCATCCCCAATGAAACAAGAGCACATGAAGCGCAATTTCAGTGATAAAAATAACAAAAGCAGGAGCGCCTAGCTAAGATCTGGAAGTCAGTGAGGTGGCCCTTGGCGGGAGGCGTGCGTGCAGGGGCAGGGGAGTTAGGTTCTGTCTGTTTTCATCTGGGGCTGCTTTCACGAGCATGTTCCATTTGTGAAGGTTCATCAAGCTGCATCCTAGCAACTGTGCCTTTTTTGGTATGTGTACCTCGGTTTTAAAAAATCTAACAAACTGTAATGAGCTGCCAATTTGATACTGAAATAGCCATACTTCCTATTTCAATTTTAATTAATGCTGATTTGGGTACATTTTATGCATATTTACATGCATAATATGCAATGAAAAGAAGATGTACTGTTCAGCTAGCATGAGATATTTCTCCTGCCGTTTAGAATAAACGGAGGTCCTGTTGACCGTCAAAAGACAGCAAAGCTTCAGAAGGAAGGCCACGACTATGGTGACAGGTGCTCATCTGTTCAGACAGACTAGGCCCAGGACAGGACACGGGAAGCAGAGGCTAACCCGGTACGGCTTCTGCCCGTAGGAAAACGCCTCCCACATCAGCACCCCGAAGCTCCAGACGTCGCTCTTGCTGGAGAACTTGTAGTAGTTGATGCACTCGGGGGCGTACCACTTCACGGGCCACTTCCCGTGCGTCTGCGCCTGGAAGCAAGGCAAACAGAGGACTGCGTGAGAACCAACTCGCGCACACCGTGGCCACGCAGCTCTGCTCACCAGAGCCTGAGGCGGCAGCCCAAACGCCCACTGACCGAGGACAGACAGACAGACAGAATGGGCTCCGACATACAGGGGCCCTTCCAGGTGCTGCGTGAAACAGGCCAGCCCGTCACAAGGGGGCAAGCACCATGCGGTTCTACTCATCCAGGGCCCTAGAGTCGCCGAGGAAGAGACAGGAAGTAGAGGGGGCGCAGGGCCGGTGCAGAGGGAGTGGCGGGGCTTAGCTTGTAGTGAGTACAGCTTCAGCTGGGTCAGATGAAAATAATTCTGGAGATTATTGTAAATAAAGTGAACGTACTTCACATCACTGACCTGTAATCTTGAAAATAGTTAAGATGGTAAAATTTATGTTAAGGGTATTTTATCACAATTTAAAAAAAAATGAAATCATGACTCACAACACACCGTGTGTATGCTCACACATGCATGTGCCATGTGTGTGAGTGTGCACCCACATGCATGTGTGCATGTAATTGGTATGAATCTTAAACATACAATTAAATCTGAAAATCTTAAACTTTTCATTTTCAAATACATTTTTAAATGAGTGAGATGGACTTTTGTGTATCTTAGTCATTTCTCTCACCTCCTCCTCTGGCCCTCACAGCCCGTGGGCCGGTCACAAGGCGAGCCCCGCCGAGCACCGCGTCCTGGTCCGGCGCCCAGGAACCCGGCGGCTCCAAGTGCACTGTCCGCAGCTCTGAGCCAGCACCCCCTGCTTTGGCACAGGCTGCTGACAGTACCGCTTTACACGCTCTCATTTTAAAGGAGGTAGTAAGAGACCCAAGCTGTGCCTGCCAAAGGCCTTTGCTTAGGGGCTCGGGGTCCGTGTGGCCTGCTGCCTCCGGGGCTGTCACTTTAATCTGGTGAAGTCCCCGGGGCAGAGGGAGGCGGGTCGGGAGGGGCAACTTGGGGAATGGCTGTGAGACCACAGTGCCTGGCCGCTCTCTGTGCCACACTGACCACACCTCTGTCACATCCATGTTGTGCTTTATGTTTAGATTTAGATTTTCAGCAGCTGTGCCCACCACCCCCTCCTGCTTCTAGTCCACAGAGACAACCGCATTTGAGAGCTTTCCTGGGATCCTTCCAGAAAAATACATATACAAGTGTAAATAGGGAACATATGCTCCTGGGGGTAATAAGTTAGAGGCATACCCTTTTGCACTTTACTTTTTATTTTTTCTACTAACCATGTGTCTTAGGTATATGTGTGTCAGTACATGCAAATAAAGTCAATTTTAGAAGAGTTAATCGTGTGCTTCATATAAATCTCCTACAACTAACTTAACCAGCCTCCAGCCAGAGGGGCTTCCCGTAGGGGCTTCCCGATTTTGTTATTACACATCCTGCTACAATGGACAGAGCTGACAGTGTGTGAGGCGGGCCTTGGAGGTTCTGCGAGTTCCACTCGGGACACCATAGCAAAGGCATAAAAGCTATGTCTACACTATACTGCAGTCCACTAAGTGTGCGAACGCATCCAGTCTAAGAGAGCAGAGTACATCCCTTAATTAAAATACTTTATTGCTAAAATGTTCTAACCATCACCTGGCCTTCAGTGAGTCTGAATCATTGCTGGTGGAGGGTCTTGCCTCAGTGTTGATGGCTCCTGGCTGATCAGGGTGGTGGTGGCCGAAGGTTGAGGTGGGGGGCGGGGAGTTGGTAAAATAAGACAACAGTGAAGTTGGTTGCATTGATTAACTTCCTCTCACGCTGGTTTCTCTGCAGCTACTGAGTAACGGCATTTCACCCACAGAACCTTCAGACCTGGAGGCAGCCCTCTCACACCTGCGGCCGCTTCCCCAACTAAGTTCACGTGAGATTCTAAACTTTAGAATCTAAAGCCTTGTCTGTCTTGCAACAGTCTCCACGGCCTCCTCTCCAGGAGTCAGTCCGTCTGATGCAACCACTTTGCTCATCCACGAGCTGCAGCTCCCGACCCTTACGGTTCCATCACGAGACAGCAGCGCTCTCCCCCGCAGCTCCCCTGGGGGCCGCTCGCTGTCCCGGCACATCTGCAGGTGCCTCCTTCCTGAAGCCCGAGCCCTGCAGGCACCGCCCACTTCTCCCAGACTCCTGCGGGGCTGACATGTTGGCCTCTCCCAGGAATCATGGATGTTCCCAGGGACAGGAGAGGTTTCATTTCCTCTGCCCAGGTCCATCCGAGGAGCCGTGGTCTATGGCAGGCATAGGGGCCACCGCAGGGTTAACAGTTGGTCTAATTTCAATAGTGTTGTGTCTCAGGAGCAGGAGGGCCGTGGGTAAGGAGACAGAGGGGGAGGCTGGTCGCTGGAGAATCAGAGCACACCCAGCATTTACTAAGTTTGCTGTCTTATGTGGGTGCAGTTCATGTTGCTCCAAAGCGTTAATAACAGCAACATCAAACATCACTGATCAAAGATCAGCGTAACAAAACTAATAATAATCCAAAGGTTTGAAATATTGCAGGAATTACCAAAATATGACACAAAGACGCAAAGTGAGCAAATTGCTGTTGGAAAATGGTGCCAATAGACTTGTGTGACGCATGGTATCCCCAAACCTTCAATTTTCTAAGACACTTCTGCGGAGACCACACGAGGGAGCCTGTATGTGCCCACGTGGGGCCCATCTCAGCGGAGCTGCGTGGCAAAGGGCATGGGCGCTGCAGGCTCCGTGCTGCGGGCCTCAGCCCCCGCACACGAACACCGAGGGCCACACTCATTCGCTTCCATCCCTGTCACTTCTTTTTAATCCCCTTCAACTTTTTATTCTTTTACCCCATTTTGCTTTGTTTGCTTACAAAATACCCTCCATGTCACCATCTTCTCAGAGTGTTTAGTCTCTTTTTACAGGTTCTAACTTGGCTTTTAATTTTTGTGCAATAGGATGATCTCATACACATATATCTTATGAGCTGTTTACAACAGTATAGTTAGTTGCACGTCCTTCACCTGACATAATTACCGTGTTTGTTGTTGTTGCCATGGTGAGAACACTTAATATCTCCTCTCTTAGCAACCTCCTTGCTTACGAGATGCCCAGCGCTTACTCGGCTCACAGCTGGCAGCTTGTACTCTGACCACCTTCATCCATTTCCTGCCCCAGAACCTTCTCTGTTCCTATGGGCTCAGCTTCTTTGGTTTCACATGTAAGTAAGACGGTCGAGTATTTGTCTTGTTCTGTCTGATGTCACTCGGTATCATGCTCTCAAGCTTCATCTGTGTTGTTGCAAATGGCAGCATTGCCTTCTTTTTAATGGTTGGTGTGCGTGTGTGTGTGTGTGTGTGTGTACATTTTCTCTATCCGTTTACCCACCGGTAGACATTTAGGTTGTTTCCAGATCTTGGCCATTGTGAATAATGCTATGATAAACATGGGGGGCACAGACCTCCCTCACACAGCGACTTTCTCTCCTTCAGGAGAATATGCAAACGTGGGCCTGCTGGGTCATAGGTAACTCTATTCTTAATTTTTTGAGGAGCCGTCATCCGACTTTTCCCACCAGCAGTGCCCAGGCGGCCCTCTACCCTCACCCCGCCAACATGCCTTCGTTCTTGTCTTTGGCAGCAGCCGCCTGACCGGTGAGGTGATTTCCCTGGAGCACAGGCCTTCCACCACCCGGGTTAAATTTATTCCTATGTACTTTTTATTCCTTTGATGTGACTGTAAATGGGGTTGTGTTCTTAATTTCTCTTTCTGACACTTAATTGTTGGTTCCCTATTGTCCAAGGAATGTGGTTTGGAAGATACTATTCTGAGTAAATCTCAGGTTGTGATGCAGTGGTTCTCAATCTTCCTAATGCCGCGACCCTTTCATACAGTTCCTCATGTTGTGGTGACCCCCAACCATAAAATTATTTTCGTTGCTACTTCATAACTGTAATTTTTCTACTGTTATGAATCGTAATGTAAATATCTGATATGCAGGATGTATTTTCAGGGGTTGCGACCCACAGGTTGAGAACCACTGGATTACAGTATTTCCATTTTAACAATAGAATCAAAGCCTAAGAAGCACATTTTTGCTATTCTTAAATAGGGAAATTGCTCCTTGAAACCCCATCATAATCTATATATATAAAAGCCTAAGTGACCATTAGGACCGGTTGACTGGTCACTATGACGCCACTGACCACCAGGGGGCAGACACTCAACACAGGAGCTGTCCCCTGGTAGTCAGTGCACTCCCACAGCCAACCTCCAATGCCAGCCAGTCCGTCCCCCCGGCTGGCCCAATTGGCCCTGATCACCGGACAGGCCTAGGAACCCCACCCTTGCACGAATTCGTGCACTGGGCCTCTAGTAAAATATAAAGGAGATGCATTTGCACTTCAGATTGTTACCACCTGCTGCTCTGCACACCAGCTGGTTGGTTATGCCTACCTTGTAGTAGTTCTCATCGGCGCGGAGAGCTTTGGAAAGTCCGAAATCACTGATCTTGGCGTAATGCTGAGTCACCAGCAGGACATTTCTTGCCGCCAGATCTCTGTGCACGAAATTGCACTCCTCCAAGTACTTCATCCCCATGGACACCTGGTGAACCAGCTCAATGATGTTCTTGTCCTTGACGTGTCTGCAAGGCAAGTGTGTCATTAGTGACAGTGGACAGGGGTCCATTTAGGAACAGCCGATGTGCGCCTCACAGACAGGGGTGGGTCCTCTCACTTCCTACTCTCCTCCGGCAAGACTCACAAGTGGTGACAAAGGACCTTGTTACCCTATAGCTGTTCAAGAGTGAGCACCATCCTCCGGGTGTTTAACGGTGCCATTTTCGAGGCTTGCTTTGAACTGCATGCAAGTGTACAGCAGGCTGGCCATTCCGGCTAAAGGAGAACCAGGCTTCACTAGTGGACAGAAAACAAAACCCACCCTGAGTCCCAGTTTTCCCCCATGAAGTGGGAGCAATGCCTCCCTTCCAGGGGATTAAAGGCACAGCCTAAGTAGAAACGCAATGTAGCAGATGATTAAGTAACCAGCGCTAGGCTGAGTGATTCCATCAGCACCGCAGCGGCACTCTCAGCAGTAACTACTCGTGGGGATGGAGAGGTCAGCCGGACAGGCAAGCTGCCGCGGTCATCCCTATAAAAAGCGCATGAAATGTTCTTGTAAAAAGCATGTCTTTCCTAGGAGGTGACGCTGCCTGCCAAGACATTCTGAAGCTGACTTTATCTATCCCTGGGCCAGGACAGAGCGGGCAAAGAGAATGAAATCCAAACTGGTAAATTAGAGGTTTTTGTTTGCTTGTTTTTGTTTTTTCCCAAAAGGAGCTAAAACACACTTGATCCCAAGACAGCAGCTGCCTCCTCTCGCACGGTGCCTGGGAGGATGGAGGAGAGAGGATCCCTGGGACCCAGGTGCCCTGTGCCCGCCGCAGCGGAGGCGCGGGGCCGGCAGTACCTGTTCTGCTGTAAGTATTTGTTCAGCGGGCCCAGCTCTGCCATCTCCATGACCAGCATCCAGGACTCGGCCTCGCAGATCCCGATCATGCGCACGATGTACGGGTTGTCAAGCTGCTGCATGACGTTGGCTTCTGCTAACAGCTCGTCTTTCAGAGCCGGGTCGTTGGCCTCGTTTTTCAGGATTTTCACAGCCACCGTTTTCACAACTCTGAAAAAAAGCCACACACCTCAGAACCGCTCAACGGGCTCGCTCGAGAGAAATGTCCTTTAGGAACGGGTTATTTACATAACAGCCCTGAAGGGACATGCATCGTAAGAAGCTGTAAGTGACTAGTTTTCCAACAATGTTCTGTCACTTCACAGACAAAGGCAGTAACAATTCTTCAGTTAAAACCAATGGGCGGGGGTGGGTGCTGCAGAATGCCCCAGCCAAGCAGCAAGCCTAGGACAACAGAGCAGGTAAGTCACTTCCAATGAGACCTGACAGACAAGGCAGGAGTGGGCTCCAGTAACGTTTTGGGATTTGCCATCTCAGATTGTATGTAACGTAGGTGAACAGAGATGCAGACATAACAAGCTTACACAACTTTTAAAGTGCTTTGTGAATTTTGAGCAAGCCTCAACAATTTTGCAAAAAAATGAATTTTTTATTTTATTTTCTAATAACATCACACAGATCATGTTGGAACTCTGGAAAACATCTTGACACAGTGGGGCTTACACCAATGAATGGAACTTAACTACGAATGATTTGAAAACTGCATCTCTCTGTGATACGATTCCCACAAATGCAGGGACTATGGAGCTCTTTTGTTGGACTCCACAACGGAAGAATAAAACGAGAACTATGGAATAAAACAGGTAAAGTAAGAGAATAGCAGAGTAGGTCTGACATGCTCTCAGACAGGCGCAGGCAGCACAGAGCAGAGCTCAGCGAGCCTCTCAGTTGCCCACGGGCAGCTCCCACACAGACGGGCACAGAGCGGCACCGCCCCCCCCCCCCCCCTCCTCAGTCATGGAAGCACTGTTTGTCCTATGCTGTCTCTAGACAAGTTATTGTTTGACCTTCACATTTCATCAACCATCCATCCAGACCGGTTTTGTGTATGGTGTGAGGTAGGGGTCAAATTAACATTTTTACCTCTCAATTCTTCCCAATGTTTAAGGGAAAAAAATAACACTACAGCCTCTTCCAGGATAGAGAAAAGGAAAGAAAAATTCCCCAATTCATTTTTATAAGGCCAGCATTACCCTGATGCCAAAACCAGCCAAAGAAATGACAAGAATATAATTTACTGATGACCTTCATGAACATAAGATACAAAAGTTCTATGAGAAATAATAAAAATTTCAGTAAATTATAAAAAATTATGAATATATAATTCATGAACAAGAAGAGTTTATTCTAGGAATGCAAAATGGGTTTAATATTTGAAAAATCAATTAGTATAGCCGGGTGGTAGAAGCATCCTCTGTGCACCAAAAGGTTCTGGGTTCGATCCCTGGTCAGGGTGCATATGAGAGGCCACTAATTGATGTTTCTCTATCACATCTCTCTCTCCCTCTCTCTCTCTCTCTCTCTCTCTCTCTCTCATCAATAAACATATCCTTCAATCAGTGTATAATGTACCACAATAAAGGAGAAAACCTGTTTATCCCAGCAGTGGAAAAAATGTAATACACATTCATGATTAAAAACAAAGCTCTCAAAAAAGTAAGAAAAAGGGGA
Organism: Myotis brandtii; assembly: GCF_000412655.1. Classification (NCBI taxonomy): domain Eukaryota; kingdom Metazoa; phylum Chordata; class Mammalia; order Chiroptera; family Vespertilionidae; genus Myotis; species Myotis brandtii. Next base: position 1,775,455 of record NW_005371038.1, on the reverse strand, counting down.
AACTTTCTTAATCCAATAAGAGCAGCTACAAACCTAGTGGGGAAACACTGATGTTTTCCCCAAAATCAGGAGTGAGAAGAAGGCCACTGCCACTTTCCTCCCACATTGAGCCACAGCTCCTGGCCACTACAGCAAGGCAAGAAAGAAACGGAGCATGCGTAAGGATTAAACAGAAGGACGTAAAACTCATTAGTCATAGATGACACATTTCTGGGTGGAAGACTGCAAAGATAAGTTACTAGAAATAATAGTCAGAAATAACAGGTGAATTTAGCCAGGCTGCTGGGTATCAGGTCAACAGGCAAAGCCAGTTACATTTCCATATTCAACCAACACCAGGGATAAGCACATCAAACCCTAGAAATTATACCGTACATATCAACACCAAAAGCACTAAATACCTTCAAATGGGCCCAACAAAAAGTTGAGCCAGACCTCGACACGGAAAAGCAACTGGGGAGGCCGCCAGAAGTACAGAGGATGCAAGGAAAGGGGGCCGGGCCCTGTTTGCTGACGGGAGACGCGGTGCTGGGGGCTGCAAAGACCTCCTGTGCCCCTGGCCTCAGGGCCTTCCTCTCCTGATCCCTCCAGCTGAGGTTGTGTATCCACAACCATGTCTATGCTCATTTACATATATAGCTAAGCCAGACATTTACTATCACAGACTAGTTATGAAAATGTATACTTTAGTACAGGATAATTTAAGCCATTTTGCAAAATGACTGTGGTATGCGTCCATATATTTTGAAGTAAGCACATTATTCAAACATATATAAATATACATTTAAGACACACATATACTAGCATACACGCATGGAAGGCAAGCGACGGAGTGCAAGACTTTTGTGTTGACCTTTATCTATATTCTTGGCCCTTGAATCATGCGACTTACCTACTCAAAAATATTTACACAAATTCCTTACATTTAAAATAGCATCAAACAACAAAACCAACTTTATTCATACCAGTAGCATACTAATTCAAACATACATATTCAAAGAGGGGGTTTGTGCCAAAGGACTTTAGAAACTAGTATTTTCACTGAACATTCCATGTGGGTAATTTTCCAAAGGCCAAATGAAGTACAAAGAGATTTTAGTAGTTTAGCACTTCTAATTATTGCATAATAGGTATTGTTATTTGAAATTATGGGTTAAAGCAAATAAATAATTATAAATAATGATATTTGAAATTAGAAATTTTCTGGGTAAGAAAAATGAGACATAATTTGAAAAAAATCAAAGAAAATAAGTAGACAACACTGCTACCGAATGATCGCATTTTAATTAAATAGCATGTGTATGTGTGTGCATATAAAGATCTCTCTCTCTCACACACACACACACACACACACACACACTATGGTTGATTCACAATGGTGATATTTGGCTGGTATAAATATGACATTTTTATATTCTTACTTTTCACTTGTTTCTATTTTCTAAGTCTCTACAAGACACCTGTGTAACCTCCAAACTAACATATATAATTATTATCTACATACTTAATATACATAATGGGTGCTTTCATGGTAACTGTACCAGAAATGGACAAAAATTATACTATTAACAAAGTAAGGCTCAGGTCTGGTGCGTTACCCTTCGTGCTTGGGATTAAATGAACACAGCACGCCCCACACAGGCGGGAGCGGTGGGGGTGGGGGGGCGGAGCCGACTTACTTTTTCATCTGGTAGTAGCCCTTCTTCACGGTGCCGAAGTTGCCGGAGCCCAGCTCCTTGTCCTCCAAGGTCAGCAGCTTCCGGTCCAGGTGGACCTCCTTGGGCCGGATCTCCTCGGGGTCCGCGTAGGGGCTCTCGTACACCTCCGTGTCCATGGGCAGCGCTTCTCTCTGGGCTTCTGCAGCGGAGTGGGGAGCACAGGCTGGGCGGGGCCGGGTGAAGTCCCGCCATCCACCCGCCTACCTCCCGGTGGCCACAGCTGCCCTCGGCCGCTTTGCGTAGTGATGGGGCCAGGGAGAGTCAGGCGGGCCTCACCCGGCCCGTGGGGGCAGCAATAAGCCCGAGGGCCCGCTGTCCGTGACTCCCATTCCTGCGCGAATGTTTATTACGACAGGGCTCTCATGCCAGAGGCGAATGCGGACGGCCCTCCGGGTGGGCTGTGGTGACTTTATTTCTGAAAACGCTGACCTCCTTCATTGGGAGGTGCAGGCGTCCCTGCCTCGGTGGCTGCTGTAACTGTGTCAGCTACAGCGTCTATCAGGAGCGATGCTGGTGACGTTCTCGGGAGAGGTGACAGCGGCTTATTTGCATTAATGTGGCTCTTGAGGCTTCAGACGCCATGCAAGGTGTCCCACTGCCCTGACGCCTCCCAGGCTGGGAGACAGCCCGAGGATGTGGGAGGCCCAGGCCGGAGCCCTGTGGAGAATGCTACTGGACCGGCCCCAGGCCCCGGTGGCTCGCCACGGCCTGCACCGGGCTGCCAGTGTGACTGTGAGAGGCCCGGCCCAAATGCCTGAGCTGCACCAGGTGATTAAAGCAGAGATCCTGTAAATGACTGCTGTGGTTTTAAGCTACTAAGTTTTGGGGTGGCTTTTGTAGCAACGAACAGACCAAGTTCACCAATAAAAAATGTCCTGGGGCCACCTAGAGACCCGAGAAGGCCGTGCAGAGGCCTGTTTCTGATAGCGAGTCCAGAGAGGACACAGCCCACGGAGCGTGGCCTCCTGAGCAGCCTCCGGTGTGGGCCTCACCCCGCCAGCACCTCCCTCACCAGGCCGTTCCCGCAGCCCAGGCGTCTGCTCAGGGTGCGCCTCCCCCCTGCCCCCCCCACCCTGAGGCGTGTAGTGCGCGCAGCACCCGCCTAGACGTGCCCTCAGGACTCGGACGTGGAGCAGAGTTAGCACTGAAGAGGTGGGAGCTCTGAGCAGTGGGTTCCCAGGAGGCCCACCCGCTACAGGGAGGCTGTGGGGACCGTTCACCCAGCAGGAAACGTCTGGGGGCTGAGAGGGCGGCTCTCACCTCTTTCCGAGGCCCAAGGCGCTCCCTCTGGCTCATAGGGGTTAAAGGTCACGGAGCTCTCTGGCCTGGTCCCCTGCGAGGAGGCCTGAAGCACAAACAGAGAGCAGGTCACCTCTGCATTGCTACTCTGCTGTGGAACTAGTACTTTTATTTGCAAACAATCACATGTAGCTTGTGCAGAAAGACAGGGGGAAGAATGAGGAAGGAAGCAGAAAACAACGGGCTTATCTCATTCTTCGGGAAACTGCTTGGATCCTGGGCGGCCAAATGCCGCTGGGACCCCAGACCTGCTGGGGCAGAGCTCCCTCCTGCTCACAGCCCCTCCGGACTCCACCTGCACCTCCCAAAGGCGCTGCGGGTTCTCATTGTCCTCCTCTTCACTTGCACGTGGAAGTTGTTTGGAAGCAGGCATTTATC
>NW_005371038.1:1765957-1772000 GCF_000412655.1 Myotis brandtii | reverse complement strand
GGGGCTGGCCTGGCTGTGCTTCTGTGGAGACCAAGCGACATCTGGGTGAGCGGAGGGTGGCCGGGGACAGTCAGCAACCATCACACCGGCACCATCACGGCCTCTGAGGCGGAGCCTCTACTAACCCAGGAAAGCCATCCTTCTCGCCCGGAGCAGGCGCGCCGGCCGCAGGAAGCCTTGTGCTGCTGTTAATGGCAACCTCCCGATGGTTTCTTTGATGTAAGTTTGCATCGTGAAACGGGGAACTCTAATCCTGCTATTCCTATAGCCTCCCCTCTGAAAGTCTAGCCTCCTGACCCACCCTCAGCACAACTTAGACCAGGCATCGCTACTAAATTTGACTCATGGAAAAACCTCTTTTTTTTTTTTTTTTGCTGTGAGTTGAGTAGAAATTTTATATTCCCTTGACCTTGTCAGTGCCCTAGCACTGGCCCACCTGCCCTCAGTCACCCGCAGCTCCGGCCCTGACCCACGCCCTGCTGCCCGCCGGGGACTGAGGAGGGCACTGCATCTGGGAGGCCCTTCTCTGAAAGAAACAGGAGGTTTTCCGTTGCTTCAGCTAAAAGGGCAGTAGTGACTTTACGGTGAAATGAAGACAGAGAGCAAGTTTCATGTTCCCTAAGCACTGGATGAATATGCCAGTTAGCAGAATACCCAACAGCAAACCCGCTGGAGCCTATGCTCAGGGGGAAAGAAGAATGAAGACTTTGTAAAGAATGAGCTGTAGCCGCTGTAGCCCCGGCCAGCATGGCTCAGTGGTTGAGCATCGACCTATGACCCAGGAGGTCAAGATTTGATTCCCGGTCAGGTCAGGGCACATGACCCGATTGTGGGTTCAATCCCCCGGAGGGGGCATGCAGGAAGCAACTGATCAATGATTCTCTCTCATCAATGTTTCCATCTCTCTCCCTTCGTCTCTCTAAAATCAATTAAAATATTTTTTTGAAAAAGCGAGTGAGATCTAAGGCATAATGGTGAATTATAACAGTATTGATTAGTATTTAAAATTTAATGAAAAGCATATTGTTGGTCACTACACCATTGGTCGTTACTTGGTCTGCTTTGTATTTGATGATTTATTTCTCCCTAATCAATAGCATCACCTTTTCTGCTTAGAGAACAAAGTGTAAGTGAAAGTTGACAATTGCCTTTTTCCTATTTTTTTGCTGATATTCCAAACAGAAGTCAAACCGCAGGGCACCACGAGGTGGCACTAGCTGCCTTAGCTTTCTGCAAGGAGAAATGTGTGCCCTTCCAGTTTTATGAATTCTGGTAAAAACAGACCACTCCACAGTAACAAAATAAAAATTAGGCTCCAAACCACAATCCCTGGTCTCTTTTCTTTTTTTCCAGGATTAACTTCAAGTAGAAAATGCATCTGACACATTGTCACGTGTGCCTGTGTTTAAGAAGTGGGGACTCAGAAGTGAACAAAAGGGGAGACAGAATTGCTCTATGGAGCTGCCAGGCGAGTGCAGTGTCCTGAACCGGAGTACTGGGCGTGCTCCAGGAATGCCCTTTCTGGGCTGTAATTTTTGGACTCCTTCAAAGACATTTTTGAATCAGGCAATAGCAGTGATAAAGATATAGACAGACTTGTCACAATCACAACGGCAAAAAGAACCAGCAGGGTTCAGGAACACTGGCTGCCGTAGCTGGCAGGGCTCTAGTCTCCAGTGGAAAGGCCGCAGCCCTGAAGGGGAGCAGGTCCCACAGCAGGTGGAGCCTCCTCCGCCAGGGCATGGGGGGAGGTGAGGTTTCCTTCAGATCCACGAAGATCCACCTGACCTTCACAATGAGCGTCCCTCACCTTGGAAGCACAGGTATTAAATCTGACCCTTTACTAGTAGAATGACACAAAATGCCCTTCTCAGGCCTGGCCCTGCCTTGGCATTGCCAACCAGTACGACTTGAGAGTTGCTTTCTCTCCTCCTCCCTCAGCGGGACCCTAGCGGACTGGGTATTTAAATGTCTTAAATATTCCAACCATCACTATATGTGTTGGAATAAGACATGGAGAGTGGACTGTAATCTGAAATTCTGGACGCACTCCACGGCTGAGGTAAGTGGGACGTGCCTCTGGGTTGTGGAACTGAAACCCCGTCTTTGGTTCTGGGAGGAGGCTGCTCAGTCCGGTTCCTAAGGGAAGGAGAGGTGCCTATGCCTCCAGCGTAAGCACCCAGGTGCCAGGACCACCCAGAGGGTCATCACCCCAGGCCCACCACGGGGCGGGCAGAGGGGAGTCACACCTGTGTTCTTCAGTTAAATCCTGTTATATTTTAAAGTATTGAAATGTTACTAATATCTAAAGAAATGTTTAAACTACATCTGCCCTTAAGTTTTTATTATAAACTTTAAGATTATTTGACTAATAATCATCTTCAAATCAAAATACACTTTTCATTAACTACACACATGCTAGATTTAATTCAAGCTTTAACATCCACCTTTTTTTTGTGCTTGAATTATTAAAACTATTTATATTGATCAAATTAACAAATTCAAGGAAGTTATTTACACCTTAGTTAAACAACTGAAATATTTGAAATAATTCCTTGTAATCTTTTCTCATAACTGGTTAAATAATGGAAAATCCACTTCTATTTGTGAAAACATAAATATTAGTTCTCCTAAAATATTTCTTATGAGCAATTAAAATGTTTTCAACCTACAGTTTAAATCTCACAATTCTTTTATCAATTAACTATTGATATTTTTGGCATCCATGAAAATTTAATGCACACTTCAAAGTTGTTATAAATTTAAATAAGCCCCCTCTTTGGCCAAAAAAAAAGTAGTTTCACAGTATTAATCGGAGTAATTATTTCCCAATATTTAATTCTTTTAAAAATTGATGAAGTAACTTTAATAGGTGCAAGTTTAGAAATGCACAACAGACCCTAGCTGGTTTGGCTCAGTGGAAGGGTCCCGGGTCCGATTCCAGTCAAGGGCACATGCCTGGGTTGTGGGCTCGATCCCTGGTGGGGGGCATGCAGGAGGCAGCTGATCCATGATTCTCTCTCATCATTGATGTTTCTATCTCCCTCTCCCTTCCTCTCTGAAATCAATAAAAATATATTTAAAAAAAAGAAATGCACAACAGGGTGTACAATGAGAAGTGGGTCTCCTTGACACCATCTGCTACTCCCAAAGCAGCTATTTTCGGTATTCTTCCAGAATATTCTATGCCATATCAGCACAAACATATGTGTATGATGTTGCTGTTTGCAATTAACATTGGATTTTGGAAACAATTTTAGATCTCAGCTGCCTCTCACAGTATGCATATTACTGTCAATGATTTTATGTATTTTCCATTGATAAACTTTTGAGTTATTTCCAGATTGTCAAGTATACCATGTTGCAATAAACACCTTCATATGAGTGCAAGAGTATGTGTGTAAATGCTGAGAGATGAGAGCCTGCTTTTAGTTTTGATCGTGTTGTGAAAATGCTTTCCTGAGAGATTGTATCATTTCTCACTTCAACCAGGTGTGAGCCTGCTTACTTCCCACTCCTTTGCCCCACCCTGTCACCACGCTGTTTATCTGGACCAGTCACAGGTGGACACGGAGGACTACAGGTCTAACTTGCGTCTCATTATAAAATGGAACATCTTTGCCTGCGTTTAAGGGCGATTTATATTTGCTTTACTAAAATCAACCTACCAACAATCCGTCCAATCTCCTGTTAGATAGTTAAAACTTTTAGTGATTTATTGACTTTCTTTATATATTATGATAGTAATCTTGTACGTCATTACTAATACTTACTCCCAGTTTATTATTTCTCTTTTGATGGTGTTATGATTCTTACCCATGATTCTTTATTTTTAGGTAGCCTTACTAATATTTCCTTCAACTTACGTTAGACGCGTCTCCTTAGTCTAAAGCTCTATTAAAACTTATTTTCTGGATTTTGCTTTAGGCCATGTGAGTGAGCAGAGCGGCTTCCGCTGGGACCGACCAGTGGGGAGGCTTGCCCCTCGAGAAGCGGGCTGGGCGTCCTGCCTTTCTGGCTGTCGGCCTGGCTGAGTCGACCTGTCTCCCACTGCTGGGGCGGTTTTGCAGATGTCAGTCACGTCCCTAATTAGCTTATTTAAATGGGAGAGCTTATCCTGGGGGGCCTGGTTCAATCAGTCCAGGGGCCTTCGAAGAGGGCTGCGACTTTCCCAAGAGAGAAAGGTGAGGCAGGGCCACGACTGCCCCCTGGCTGTGGTGACAGCGTGTGTGCCCGAGCGGCTGTGCAGAGGAGCCTGGGATCAGGGAGTGCTGACCTCTCTAAGCCAGAGCTCAGGCACCTCCTGGTCCTGACCTGGAAACGGACACCTCATCGTGGGCAAAAGGAACTGCGAGAGGGTGTGCTCCCGAGGCCTGGCCCCAGCTCCCTGCACCCCCGAGAGCGATGCCCCTCGGAGCAGGCGTCTCCCGGAGCTGGCCTACACCCGACCGGAACGTTACCAGATGTATTCTGCTCAGGTCATCACATTGCTTTCCCTCAAGCCCCGCCTACACTCCCGGCCGTGCAGTCTGCCTTCCATGGTCAACAAGGTGAGAAGGCATTGAGCATGGCTGCCCCCTCGGGAAACTTTCACTAAATAAAGCCTCAGGGCGTTTATGCTTTTTACTGGTTTCTCATACGCACTTAGGCAATCTGCTTCATGAGCTGGTGCCCAGTGATATGCTGAGATGTTTGGAAAATACCAACTGATATGAAAATGGAAAGAATTATTAGTAAAAGAATCACTTTTACAGCACCAATGGTAAAAATAGGAAAGGGGAAAAAAGAAATCCATATACATGGATTTATGATATATGGGTTTTGAGGGAGGTGATTCATTATAAATAAAAGTCATTAAAAAAGAACTTTTTATTTCCCTCATAATTCAATAATATAGCACAATATAAAAATATATGGCAATCTTACTGCCTCACACAAAATTGGTGTTTCTAACCCTTCAATTTCACCTCATCTCTATCCGCGTCATACTTAGCCCCTGGCATCTATGAAGCACACAGCGCAGGCCCTCTCTGGGCAGCCCTCGCCAACCTCGGCTCCTCCACCCACATGCGCTTGTGCCTCCAGTTACCAGAACACTCAACATGAACTTCCTGCAGCTGAAGGAACCGGCTCACTTGGCAAAGACTTCCCAGTGTGAGAATCAGCTCCTCCCTGTCACGCTGACGCAGTGACCGCGGGCACACGTTAGCAGAGGCAGCGCGCACACAGCGGGGGCTTCGCAGCAGCGTGGCCAGGGCCTGCATGGCAAGCACAGTGCGTCCCAGGTGGCTGCCCATGAGAGACGAGGGCCAGAGCGGCAGGAGGGCAGAGGCGCACAGAGCGGGCAAGCAGCACACACAGCAGGGTGCCCAGCGCGGGTCAGTCCGACCACTCAGCCAGGGGCAGCAAGCAGGGGGCGCGTGAGTACCTTTCTGTGGCCGGGCTTGGGGAAGGAGTATGATTTGATCCTTGAGATTATTCCTCCTGCTGTCCAAGTCTAGAAACCGTAACAGCAAAGAGGAAGAGTCAGTGTTTGAGAAGACAAATACGGTCTACGGTCCACAACATGCTCCTTTTAACGCGCTTTCTAACCACAATGCCGGACCTCTGGGTTGTGCCCACATGACTCGCTCTTAACCATTAGGAATTCTTCGAGGAGAGCTGGGCGCCCGAGCTAAGGACCTGGAAAATCTCTTGGGGACTATTTTCCACAAAAGGCTATACAGTTGGGGCTGTTGCATTAAACAGCCCGTGCCTCACAGAGTTGTTCAGCTGCAGCTGCAGGTAAATCACCCAAGAAAGTGCAGGCACACCTGCCAGCCCACTGCGCGCCTCCCTCGGGGCGGCCGGGCGTGTGGGCGGTCACGGGGGGGGGCGGGGGGGGGCACGGGCTGCGCACCTTTCTTCTGTGCACATCTCATCCGTCAATAACAAGTCGTCCCAAAACCCTGGCTTCTGGAAGCCATTGGGTGACACGCGGCTAAACAGAGCGCTTGGGTTCTTTGAGTTCCAGCGCCATCCACCTGGAGCAAGGGGACTCGGC
>NW_005371038.1:1756413-1765927 GCF_000412655.1 Myotis brandtii | reverse complement strand
GACTGGCCAGGAGCCACCGGAAAGGTGCGGTGTGGGGCGCACAGCTCGCAATGGGGTGCTTTTTACACTTCCCAGATGACACGGGGGGAACCAAAGGCCCACAGTGAGGACCTCCAGAGGGAGCAGGAGCCAGTTCACGCGCTGAGTGTGAAACGGTGCGTCAGCTCCTCGCCGTCTGGAATTCGCTCTCTTTGGGGGCGTCCGGCACATTTCGGGCAAACCCATGAGAAGTATGGACAGGCCACCTCTCACCTCCTCCTGGCACGCAGGGAGGTAGGTTCTGGCGCAGTGCTGGCATCCCCGCTGCCCTGAGGCTCCTCACTGACCATCCAGCACTGCCCCTCGGCCTTCCTGCGGAGGTCCGGGCGAGCAGCCTCGGGGCAGGGCCCGTCTCCCCTAACCCTGTCCTGGCTGACTGAACCCAGCGGATTGGCCCACAACACACGGAGACGTCCTGTACCCCAGGCGTGCTCTGCCCACCGTGCACGTGGCCGTGCGGGTCCACAGACGGCTCAGACTGAGCCGCACAACATGTTGCCCTTTCCCAAATCTGCCGGGAGGCATACTTCCAATTTAACACTGGGTTTCATGGTCTTTTGCATACCTTTAGGGAATGGAGAGGATTTAACCCCCCAAAACATGAACTTGGCTAGCTCAGAACGGGGCTGACCTAGCTGACACCCGCAGTCCGTTTAGCGTAATGGAAACAGTGATGACCACGACTCCTGTGAGCCCAAAGTGCCCTTCCTTACCTCCCCTACCCTGCTTCCCCGCCGCGGTATTTCCGGAAACACTCACCGCAGGGTTGGCGCCGGGGAGCTGCGGGCGGCCTCCAAAATTCACATTTCCTGGTGAGGAAGGGGATGGTTACTGCTCGCCCTGAAGCACCAGGACCCGCTCCGAGATCAGGCCTCGACCGCAAAGCGCGGCTGCTGGGGAGCATGCGGCGTCTGCACACACTCCCCCTCATTACTATCTCCACTCCACTTCTCACCCCTGCAATTAGCACTAGTTTTTAAAGTTAAAGGTATTGGCTATTTTTTTAAATCAATGATATATGTAAAATTGGAGCAATCTGACATTTTTAATCAATCACTCAGTAAAAACAAGGCCTCATCCCACTGAATTTGCAACAGGCGGAATCTGAAACACGGCTGGTGATTATGGCATTATTATTATTATCTAAAAGATGGAAATTCCAATGTCTTAGTCACTCACCCGTTTGCCCGCCGATTTTTTGACATGGAACTGTAAGGACTCGTAGCAAGCCATCTGGTTTATAAGAATAATGTTCGACCAGCTGGAAGAGAAGTGGTAAGGAGTGCAGTAAGGTGGCAGGAAAGGGAGTCGTACCTGGAGCAGCTAGCTCCCCTCTCGAACTTTAAAAGTGATTCAAAGACAACCCTTCACTTCCTTGGTGTGTCTGCCTGACCCTCCCCATGTCTCTCTCCTTCCACCCTCAGACTCAGGACAGATGTCCACAGGCCGTGTTCCCTTCGGGACCCTCTCTCTCTCTCTCTCTCTCTCTCTCTCTCTCTCTCTCTCTCTCATAGCAAGCTGCATAACCAGGATTTGCTCACATGCTCTACATCTGTGTGATGTTATGAACATAAACTCAGTAGTCAGTCAGTCCTTCAACAAGCACCACTTCGCCGGGCCCTGAGAGAGGACAGGGGTGAACGATGGTGAGTGGACACATATTTCCTGCCCTAAAGTGCTTCCTTTCTTGGTGGAGAGACAGAGAAATAGTGAGGAATGCTGTTAACAGTGCTGGGGGCCAAGACTTTGGAGGGACCAAGTCATTCTGCCCAAAAGTTTCAGAGAGAAGCCATCACAGTACAGGTGACAGGAGCCGGGACATGGGGAAAGGTGGCCTTTTGGAAAATAACCTTATATTCACAGGCCCTGGACATCTTTGGCTAATGGTTCCTGAAAACTACGATTATGAAGTCTAATTTCTACATTAAAAGTAAATTCATGCAAGTGGATTTATTTTTATCTTATCCAAACTATGCAGTAAGATAGCCCTGAGCCCTGGCCGGTGTGGCTCAGTGGGTTAAGCATCATCCTGCACACCGAAAGGTTGGTGGTTGGATTCCAGGTCAGGGCACAGGCCTGGGTTGTGGGCTTGATCCAAGGGGGGGGGGAGGGAGGGGGGCTGTGTACAAGGCACAGATTGATGTTCTGCTCCCATATCAATGTTTCTCTCTCCCCCTTGCTCTCTCTCTAAAAATCAATAAAACACCGTGGCCAGTTTGGCTCAGTGGATAGAGCGTTGGCCTGCAGACTGAAAGGTCCCGGGTTCAATTCCGGTCAAGGGCATGTACCTTGGTTGCAGGCACATCCCCAGTGGGAAGTGTGCAGGAGGCAGCTGATCAATGTTTCTCTCTCATCGATGTTTCTAACTCTCTATCTCTCTCCCTTCCTCTCTGTAAAAAATCAATAAAATATATTTTAAAAAAATAAATAAAAATCAATAAAACATCTTAAAGAAAAAGACAGTCCTTATATTTCACCTTTTCTTTTCTCATAACAGATATTTTCTCTTCAGACAACCTAAAATATTTATGTATGATACCCCTTCCCTGTCTGTTTATTGGTACCTTTCCAGTCCTCAAACTTACCTACTTGTGTGAATGTTTGTTGAATGAATATATTTTATCCTTCCAGGTGACATTCTTTTTCAAAATGTGAACTATTGTGGTAAGAACACAACATGAAATCTACCCTCTTAGCACGTTTCAATCCGATGAGCCCTCACCTGCTGCTGGGAGGACCCCAGAGCGCCCCCTGTCTGTTAAGTGCAGTGGTGTGTTCTCAGGCCAAGAGTGTTGAGGTCCCTAAAACAAGGGAGATATCCCGCCATCTCTCCAGCGTTGCTGTGTTTTCAGACAATCTATTCTGCAAGGGAGGCTGGGGGTAGGTGGACCCGTAGGGACTTCCCACTGGGCAGGGGTCTGCAAACGTGTTTTGTAGAGGGCGAGACAGTGATATTTTTGGGCTTTTCAGGCCACATGCCATCTCTGTCACAATTTAAAACAATCCTGTAGAGTGTAAAAGCCACTTTCATCAGGGACTGCACCAAGCCAGGCCGGGGCCAGATCAGGCTCCTGCTGCTGACTCCTGCACTGCAGGAAGGAATGCTAGTGTAGGAATTACCAACAGAAACAGCGCCGGCCGCCTGGGTGGGGCTGGGCACAGAGGCACCTTACGTTGCTGTCCAGAAAAACCCATGGAGTCACACCTATAAAACTGAAAGGTAGTGCTAGCATTTTGGGTGTTCTTTCTTAGACACAGTGGCTAGACAATAGACAATGGAAGGGAGTAATTAGGGCTGAAGACTATACTACGCCAGAGAAATCCATAAGCCTGAAACAACGTCTTGGGAAGAAACTTCCCAATGAGCGGAGCTGTTCAGCACTGCGGCAGCAACAGACTCTGAAACTGAGGGGACGCGCAGGGGACACCAGTCGCACGCCCGACACATCACGTGGAGTCAAGAGACTCTGGTGGGAAATTAATATCGCCAGGCAGAATTCCACTCATCTCTTTAATTTGCAGTAGACTACTTGATAGGCTAAATGCTCTTTCAAAGTGATACCATTAAAATAAAGCAAAGTCTTTGCTCAATAATGAGCCATATGCTAATGAGCTACAAACCAAAAGACAAGGTCAATGCCATAAATGACGAGAATAGTGTAACATCCAGCATTTGGAAAAGAAGGGTTTCTCTTTCTAATCACAGCACAGGAGGCGGTGGTTACTGTAAGTGCACTGAGGTCAGGAGGGTCCTGGTCTAGTGTTTAGAGGCACGATTCTGAGTTGGGACCTCTGGTTGCGGTTACCACACGAGGCTCCTGGCCAGGCCCGGGAGCGTCTGTTTGCTCACCTCCCTCACTCACAGGAGCTCACGCAGTTGCTGCTCCCGGGAGGCAGAGCCCGGCCTCTCGGTCTCCGCCCCAGCATGCTTTGCTAAAATCACATGCTGTGACTTAAAATAAAGGCAAGCTAGTTCCGCCCATGGCAGCCCTGGAACACAGCGGCCAGCGTGGGTCAGTGCTCACTGCGCCTGAGCAACCCCCGCATGGCGAGCTGCTTAGGGTTGCCAGCAGTTGGCCAGGACTGAACTCGGCCGTGAGCAAGGACAGCCCGCAGGCGGTGGCCGGCACAGGGTGCTGCCTTGCCGTCTGAGGTGCTTCATTTCAATGGCGGCTCATTTTGCAGCAAGAATGGCACTGACATCTTATATTCAACCCGGCCTCTCCCAGCTCAAAACAAGTCTGATCAGCCACCTCCGTCCCTCCTCCCCGCCAAGCACACTGTCTTAGTGTGTAAACGTCTTCACGGCTGTTTTCTAGCCCCAGTGCCTCCCAGTCCTGGCGGGGCCTGGAGAAGCTGCAGAACCTCTGGAGCTGCCTGAACCTCATGAGGACCCTAGACCAGTGCTTCCCAAACTTGGGTGTTGGTACTCGGCCCCTGGAGCTGGGAGCAGGCCCTGGCTGGACCCATCTCGGGCAGGAACCCCAGGAGCTTCCTCGCAGGCTCTGGGGCTGTTCCCTCACTGCCCCGATGGCCCTGTACCTGCCAGAGCGTATCAAACTTCTTCCCATCGGGGATGGAGAGCTTCCCCGTCTTGTCCTTGTCGATGCGGTAGTGCAGCACTCTGCCCTCATGCAGCAGGCACAGGGCGTAGGACCCGTTGTTGTCCCGGGCCCTGATCCTGGAAGACAGGAAGAGCCAGTCACTCCAGAGCCCACCCCTGGTAGAAACAGTGCCCCGGGCCTGCTGCCAGCCACAGCGTCCCCACCTCAGGATCAAGGGCTTTGCCCACCGTGCCCAGGGAGGCCCCCATGCAGCTCCGTGACACCAAGAGCTTACGACGAAGACGTCCCAGGGCCTGGGCTGGACTCCGCTGGGCATCAGAAGAGGCTGAGGTTCACCTGGGCACAGAGCCGCTCAGGCGCCAGCACTGAGACCCACAGGCCCCGAGGCGGGCGGGGCTGTGAGCCCTCCACCACCTCCTCTCTCTGCTGAGGGCAGAGGCCCAGCCGCTGCTCCCACCAGCTGGGCACAGGCTGGGGTGATGCACACTTTTCTGGGAACTTCCGGACCACCTCCAGGGTGGCTCGCGCTCTCCCTTCTTCAGGAGGGATTTCATGGCTGTTGCACAGGATGCAGTGAGAGGAACCCTGGGAGAAGGGAAGGTCACCCACTGTGGGTGGGAGTGACAGGCAAAATCAGGGACTGCCCTGTTCTGCTTCTGTGTCCTGGTGGGGTCTCTGGGTGACCTCTTCCCTTATCCAGTACACGAGAGGGGGGCTTTTGCCCGCAGTGGAGAGAGCCCCCTGGGAAGGCCAGGCGAGGCTGCAGAGGAACGGAATGGGTGGGACCTCTCCAAATGAGCTGCTTAGCCACCTGGCTCTCAGCCCATTTTCCCCTTCTAGCAACTGGAGCCTGTTGGATCATGAGAGTGGAGAGAGGGTGAGTCCAGACGTGCTAGAGAGCCGTGCAGTCCTGGCATTTCCTACAACGAGGGAACTGAGGCACCAAATGCTCAGGGCCCAAATGCACTACATCCTGGGAAGAGCTCCAATGTGCCCACCTGCCTGGGCCTTCTATGTTTGGGGGACATTTGTGATGCCTCCTCCCAGTTGGGCTTTGGAAACAGACATGGCCATACTTTCCCGTTGTCGCTCCTATAGATTCTTCTCCAAAGCTAACCCAAGACTTGAGAGCTGAGCTGTGGTGTGTGGGGTGGAACTTGGTTAAAAAATAAAGCTCTCAGTCCTGCTCAGCTGTGCATGATGGATGGGCTCCCACCACGCCCGCAGCTCGGCGGCTGGTGCAGGTGGAGAGACAGCCTTTCTTGCCCCTTTGCCAGCCCAGCACCCTGAGTGGGAGCTACGCTTCCAGCCACGTGGCCCATGGAGGCCAGTTGGTTGCTGTCAAACTAAGAACCAACTACACAGTAAAGGCCAAACAGGCTTTTACATGGGGAGAACCAAGCCTACTTCACAAGGGGCACACAGGACTAGCTATTTTTGTTTATTATATATGCACTAGAGTCCTGGTGCACGAAATTCGTGCACGAGAGGGGGATCCCTCAGCCCGGCCTGTACCCTCTCCAATCCAGGACCCCTCAGGGGATGTCCGACTGCTGGTTTAGGCCCAATCCCTAAACCGGCAGTCCGATATCCCTCTCGCAATCTGGGACCGCTGGCTCCTAACTGCTCGCCTGCCTGCCTGATTGCCCCTAACCACTTCTGCCTGCCTGCCTGATAGCCCCTAACCACCTCTGCCTGCTGGCCTAATTGCCACTAACTGCTCCCCTGCTGTCCTGATTGCCCCTAATTACTCCCCTGCCTGCCTGATCACCCCTAATCACCTCTGCCTGCTGGCCTGATCACCCATAACTGCCCTCCCCTGACAGCCTGGTCACCCCTAACGGCCTCTGCCTCAGCCCTCGCCATGGTGGCTTTGTCCGGAAGGACGTCCAGATGGATATCCGGAAGACATTGGATCTAATTAGCATATTACCCTTTTATTAGTATAGATTATACAACATAAGCTTTAAGGTAGAATTGCATTAGTAGAAAAGAAGACATTTCATTAAAAATGTATATTTGTTTGATATGATTCAAATCCACTTGTTTATGACAAAAATCAAGTCTTTAAGAATAGGATTGCTTGCACTAGCTGGTGTGGCTAGAGCTTTGGCCTGAGGACTGAAGGGTCCCAGGTTTGATTCTGGTCAAGGGCACATGCCTGGGTTGCGGGCTCGATCCCCAATAGGGCATGTGCAGGAGGCAGCTGATCAATGATTCTCTCTCATATCTGATGTTCCTATCTCTCTCCCTCTCCCTTCCTCTCTGAAATCAATAAATATCTATTTAAAAAAATAAAAGAATAAGATTGCTTTGCTATCAAAGCCAAGTAAGGTGTGTCATTCGTTGTCCCTGATGAAGTCTGAGCAGCTCAGTTGCTAAGTGACTTCACTGGGTTCTTATCAAATAAAATCCGTGGAGAAGCAACTAAGCCCACCATGCATTTAGGCTATAAAGACCGAAAGTTGGGGAGGACAGAGGGCTTCTGGGGTAGGAGACAGTGAGGGTCAGTGGCTGGGAGGCAGGGGAGACTCGGAATGCCCAGTGCCTGGAAGCACAGGAGGGTCTGGGATATGCAAATCTGCTGGTGGCAGGGTCAGGCCCTGTGCTCCCAGAGGTCAGGTCCTGAGGGAGGGCAGGGGTGCGGTTCCTGGGGATCCCCTTCCTGCAAGGCTCCTCCTCTTCCCCCTAACCCCCTAGCCTGTCCATTTGGAGGAAGGGAGTGGGAAGCAGGTACGCAATGCCTGGGCAGGATGCCCTTCAGTCCTGGATCTCTCCAGGGCGGGGGAGAGGTGTTTGCCTGGGGTTATTCGATTCTTCTTACACGTTGAAGGGGGTGGCAGGGGAGTGTCCGCCAGACATGGTTTCCTTCTGCTTGCTCGCCCGAGCTGCCCCGCATGATGCCTTTTCCCTTCCTTCCCGCTGCCCCAAGCTAGCATGCATGAGATCGCCAGGGATGAAACTGGGGTCCCCGTTGTATTGCGTGGAGATCGCACTCCACAGGAACCTGCCTGATCCAGGCAGGGTTGGGGTCATTCACTGCGAGAAAGGCTCGATTTAAACGAAGCCACAGCTTAGCTAGGCACTGGCTGAGCTGTTTGCGGAGGGTTTATCATCCCTTCTGGCTGTTTCCTTGAAAACCACAAACTCAAGATAGCAGTGGAATGCTGTGTCCCCTTATCTGAAACCCTGATTCTCTAGGCCAGTGACTTGGATGCCCCAGGCAAGTGTGGGATGTCCCTTTCTTACTAATATGATGGCACACAGCCATGTTTTAGGTAGGCTAGGATTTGGGCTCCTACCCGGGGCCAGTGCAGGGGGCGGGACGCAGCCTGCTGATCCGGTCATTATGTGATGGTGTCCTGGACAATTTGCATATTCCTCTATTATTAGTATAGATTAGTGTAAACAAGCAGGAGAGCTGGGAGATTTAAGGAACTACAACAACTGCTAAGACTACGAGTAAGCATTGAGAATGTATACGCACAGTGTGAAAGCAGTGGGAGCACAGTGTCCATGGGCCACTCCCAACATCCCTGCCCTTTGACCTTGGCGTCCTGGGACAGTACACAGGCTCTGAGCTCTGGTCTCCAGGCTTATGCCCCATCTCCACCTTCCCTGGTGCCTTGATGGAGTCCCCCCTTAAACTGAGACAGAGGATCACAGGTTGCCCAGGGACATAGTGCAGTCACCTTGCTAGAGCTCTGGGAAATGCTAATTAAGACCACAATAAAGAAGTGGACCTAGGGCACACCGTTCCAACAGGCAAACGCTCAAAGGCTTGATCATACTTGTGTTGCTGAGAATGGGGCCGCCAGCTCCTTCATGTCCTGCTGGAGGGAGTGTGAATCTAGCCATTTTGGAAAACGATGGGAATTTTCTACTGAGATCGAACCTACTCATGCTGAGTCAGCAGTCCCTCCCGGGTCTGCACTCTGCACCCCGCAAGCATCCGCAGTCACCAGAAGCTGCACTGTCCCCCGATGACAGAGGGAGCAAACACACGTGAGGCGCTCACACACAGACTCTCAGAGCAGAGCAGCAGGACGAGCACAGCCGGCTCGCCTCGGCACGGCTCTCCCGGCGCCACACGCACCACGCTCCCCGCAGCCCAAGCAGGCGGTTTTGCTCAGAGAGTGCACTGGTCTCAGGTGGCAAAATGGAAATAAAAATTAAAAAAGTGAAACACAGGAAGAAGGCTGAAGGCCTGCTGGGCACCAGCCCGGAAGTGGTGTCCTGGGCGGGTGTGAGCAGGACCTGCTGCGATGTGGTGCTTCTGTCCTGACTCGGGTGCTGGCTCGGTGATGACTCGCAAAGGCTCTCTCAGAGGGGCCCACGTTCCTGGGCGTCACTTCATTATAAAACAGGATGAAAGCGGTGCAGGGGGAGTGGGTGCTTTCTGCTTGTGGACCAGCGGCTGCTGGGAGGCATCACCTCCTGAGGCTCCACAGGGCACAGGGCCGAGGACAGTCTCGCCCGAGCTCCAGCCACTCTGCCTGTGCCGGGCCCAGGACACAGACGACCACAGCCTGGAGCAGCTGTGAAGACCAGGCCCGGCGGCGTGGCCGAGCAGCCTGAGGGCCCGCAGCTGGCAGGAAGCGAGGGCACAGAAGGGAAACCCACAGGCCCGGCAGCTGGAGGTGTCGCAGACCAGAGGCTGGTGACATTAACGGCCAGCAACGGTGAGGTGCCTGCTGCTGGGGCAGGTCCTGGCTGTTTTAATCTAAAAGACGGGCAACACTGGCTCGGAAGCTGCTGTGGCAGCTCTCCGTGGGCCCCTGCTCCTCAGGAGAGTGCGCTGCGCCCCACACCCACCACGTTGGCCACACAGGCGCCCAGAGAGGGGATGCTCAGGGCCCTGCCTTCAGCCTCCTGCCGAGCCCTCAGGCATACACGTCCATGGAAACCCT
>NW_005371038.1:1750593-1756332 GCF_000412655.1 Myotis brandtii | reverse complement strand
ATCTCCTGGAAGAGCCAAGCTCACGACAGCCTTGTGTTTTGCTATCACAGAGCGTGGGGGTCACTGCTTTGAACTGGAGCTGGGCTGTGCAGGGCCATCCTGGCCTCGGGCCCGTCTTGGCGTCATGCCGTATGAACACTCTCCTCGGGGGAGGGCAGGGGAGCCCCCCTCCCCCAGGGCGCAGTGGCAGGCTCTGTGATGGGCAGGGGCCAGGGGCGGTGGGGACAAGGCTGGTTCTGCAAGGAGGGGCTGACTCTGAGGCCCTCCTCTATGGGAGACAATGCACAGGGTGATGTCCAGACACTGGCGAGAGGTGAGGACCCAGGAGGCGGTGGGACCCTCAGGGCGGTCTCCACCCACCAAAGTCCCAGGACATCTCAGTGTCCGCTGCTGACAGAACAGAAGAGCAGGGGCACACCCAGCCCACCAGGCATGCCCATTCTCCTCTCCGCTGTGCGTGGTGGAGCAGAGCGTGGCTGGCTGGAGGGGAAGGAGGCGCCTGGGACGGGTGGGTGCCTGCGATGAAGGCACCATGGTCTGTGCAGACAGAAGCAGGGTGCCCATGGCAGCTTCCTCCCTCCCGTCCAGGCCCGACACAGCATCAGGCGGTCAAATATTGCCACAGGGGGCCCAGCAGCGCCTTCTCAGGGAGTCGGTGTGGAAGGCAGGCCAGAGCGTGTAGGAGTGACCTGCTGGGCGGTGCGCAAGTTGGTATGAGGAGAGCCCTCACTCAGGGAGGCACAGCCCTAACGACACAAAAGGCATAAGAAACACAACATCTCGGTGCTACTGCCTCGCACCATCCCAAAGTGCAGGCGCACGTGCTTTCCATGTGACGGAGGACAGTGCAGAGCACAGCCCACACCTGGCCAGGCCCAGCTTCTCCCATGTCTCCTTCCAAAGCCTGCGCCACAGCCCCTCTCCCTCCCCCTGTGCGCGCACTCATGGGTGGGACAGGGTCAGTCTCCTCGGTCAGCTTTGTGGGGACCTCGATCGGACTGATGGACTGATACTGATCCGTCTGCCACCCGCTTTGACCGTTTTATTCAGACAGGTCGGGAGTGTTTATGCCAGTCTGCACTGCACAGCCACTCCTGTCACGTGAAATGGTGGACTTTGATCAACGATAGCAGCACGTGAAGGTGCTGATAGGATTTAGCTTTTATTTTCACATCTGAGGCTCAAGACAGCCATATGCTGTTCCATTCATCAATGAGCAAGGATAAAATTTTTTCTAAACACACATTTGCTTTTGAAATTTAAGGATATAGCAAAAAGTGAGTTGAAATTTGAGCAGTGAGAAGTGAGTGGCAAATAGCAAAAAATGTGAGTTTGGCCCAAGGGCCATGTCCTGTATTAGCCCTGCAGTGGACAGAGGGCCAGCACCCAGGCCAGCAGCCAGGGGGACTACTGAGGCCGAGAGCCCCGCATTAGAGCACAGACCTTTGGAGGAGGGACCCCCGCCAGCTCTGGAGAACAGCAATCCCCAGTAGGATACGCCAGGTCCCCACAGATGAGTAGTGATAAGTACGAGTGCTAAAAGGCCACCCAAAAACATCAGGAAACATGAGTCATGAGAGGGCGCAGGGAGAGAAAGAGAGCAGGAGAGACAGAGATTACACCCCCACCCCCCCACCCCCGGACTTGCAGTGCTGTGACAATCGGATATGGAATATAGACTAACTATGCATGCAATATGCAAAGAAACAAAGGATGGAATCACAAAACTAGCAAGCAGTAAGATACTCTCAAAAAATGCTCAGGGATATTTGAAACAACAGTAACAACAACAAACAAAACTGGTAGAAATGTTTACAAAATGCAATTGGTGGGAAAATTTCAGCAAATGAGTGTAACACCAGATTAGACACAGATGAAGCAAAAATTAGTGAACTGGAAGACAAATCTCGAGATATTGCCAGAATGTGGCACACAGTAAGGCAATAGAAAATAAGAAAAAATGTAGAGGATGAATTGAGGTCTAACATATGTTTAATAAGAGCTTCTGGAGGAATAAATGGTAAAATATAAAGTCATATATGAAGGAAAAGTATCTGAGTATTTTCCAGAACTGATGATAGAAAAGAATCTGTTGTTGTGAGAAGCACAAAAACCTGACCACCACTGGCTTAGACTTATACACATTACCTAGTTTGACCCCAAAACAACTGAGATAAAACACTAGCTTCCCCATTCTATCGTGGAGCAAACCAGGGTCAGAGACATGAATTAAGTGGTCTTCACAGAGCTACCTGTCTGGGCTTGTCGGACGTCATGGCCTGAGTTTCTTTACTATCTCACTTAAGTTTTTACTAATAGAAGCAATTCTAAGGTTATCTATGCCAACCAGTGAAATAACACAGGCTTTGGGATGTGTTGCACATATGGTTAGAGACCCCTCCCCCCCAATGAACTCTGAAAACCTCAAATGATCATTATTCTTAACCTCGGTGAGTGGGTACCGGCATCTCCGATAGCCTCGATGTGGTCCCCAGACGAGCGGCAGCAGCATGCCTTGGGAACTTGCTGGAAATGCAAATTCTTGAACCATAATCCAGCCTAGCGAGTTAAAAACTCGGGGAGGGGGTGACCCAGTAATTTGTGCCTTTAAGCTCCTCCAGGGGGTTCCCTCCTCCCCCACAGAAGGTTGAGAATCATCTTGGGATTCTGTATCCATCTTGTGGAACACAACAGAAGGTACAGCTCTCATTCCTCATCCTTTATCCTGATTTACATGTTTCCTTACCCATAGGGAATACAAGTATATGTTCTTATAAGCCATCCAAACATCCCTGAGAAATGTGCCACGTTGGGAATACTTCTTTATGGCTACCTTTCACTGAGCTGCACGTGCACTGAAAAGTGTTCCCAATATGGATCTATTTCCAAAGGGAGGCATCCACCTGCAATCGAGTCCACCTGGTGGGGAGAGAGGGGAGGACACTTGGGGAAGGTATTGCTCTGATAGCCGAGGGGGACAGGGATGCCCTCTGGTGCCCCTGAGCCAGGGCCGTCCTGGACAAAGGCTCTGATTTGCACTCCTCTGATTCTGGTGGACACCAGCCTTTTCCTTAGAGAGCCCTGGCACCGAGTCCTCCAGGCCGCAGTGTGTACAGAACAGTGCCCTCACCGGTCCCTCTGTGCATCTTGATCACTGCTTCAGGGCAGCGCCTCCCACAGGGCCCCGCAGTAGGAGGCGTGAGTGGGTGGGTGAATGTGTGCATGTGAGTGTGTGTGAGGACGGGAAGAATGGCACGAATGTGGGGGGCGGGGGAGAGAAAGTCATGGGAGCTAACACAGAAGGCTCGATGCAGACTGCAGTGTTCACTTCCCCCCGAGAGTGACGGACAGAAAGGTCAGGGCCCTGGATTTCAGATGCAGGGCGGGTCAGAGCCGCCACGCAGACCCGACAGCTGTCCCCGAGGACGGGACACTGATGGCCTCTGCAGGGCAAACCACACTTGTCCTTGGCCCCTGCCCAGGCCTCTGCGTGCGGGACAGAGGCCCCCGGGATGACTAACTAACACACTGGAGAGCGGCCATGGGAGGATGGGAAGGGAGTGTGTCTAGGGGTCCTGCCCATCGTGTGCAGCAACCACAGGCCAGGGCACGCTGAGGCCCGCACCACCGAGCGGGTATGCAGGGGGGGGAGAGGGGGCGGTAAACCGCAGGCCACAGCGCCTGGCCTCCTTGCACACTTGCCAAAACACGCGTCTGTCAGATCATGGAACTCCAACTCTCCTGGGCTTTCTCTCTGCCTCAGTTTCTCACATCCCTGACCTCAAACACTCTCAGCTGCTGCATGGGCAACACTCTCTCTTGATTTCTCCAAACTTCTGTGTCTGATCTAATGCTTGCCTCTGGGCCGCCCCTCCTGGCAGGACCCTTGGGGCCGCTGCCCTGCACTGCCCCCACTCTGGGCCATTCAAGAGATCGGGGTCCTTCTCAGGACCTGACCAGTCTCCCAGGTGTGCCTGGCCCGCCGGTGTGGCCCAGGAGGCTCTGCATGGTGGCCCCCACTCTCCAGTCTGCCATCTGCCCGACCAGGACCCCACTCTCCTGTGACCTCCGCCGTCCACTCCTTGCCCTCCGATCCCACGTCAGTGCTGCCTGGACTCACGGGCATTTCCAAAATAGCACCTGCAGCCAGCACCCTGGCTCAGCTCTGGATTTGTAAGAACTTTAGCCCAAAACGATAAAATATTTACTTGGGTACTAAACACAGAGACAATGACAACTCCTTTTCTTTCTTTTGCAGGACACGACATTTTGGGAGCATTTTAATTGTAACATATTTTACAGAATGAAACAAAGAGCGCAGCACATGGCACGGAGGAGAGGGCTA
This sequence comes from Myotis brandtii, assembly GCF_000412655.1. Taxonomy (NCBI): domain Eukaryota; kingdom Metazoa; phylum Chordata; class Mammalia; order Chiroptera; family Vespertilionidae; genus Myotis; species Myotis brandtii. The sequence goes on along the minus strand of NW_005371038.1, from coordinate 1,751,987 downwards.
CGCACCAGGAGCAGCACCGTGCCGGGCCGTGCGCTGCCCTGGGCACACCGCACGGGCACTCCTGCAGGGAGGGCCCGGGCCTGCCCACCACAGCCTGCCCCCTGGCCTCCGCCAGCCCCAGCGGGCCCAGCAATGTGACCACATGGCTTTAGGGTCTTATCTGATTAGTAAAAGATGCTTAATCATAACCACAGAAGACTGCTTTTCCTCCTACTCCAACTTCCTTTCCCAAGCTGACAGCAGTCCTAACTGAGAACGTGCCTGCATTACTCACAGCGAGCGTGGGCCTGGGAGGGTCTCTCCTGTGAGCGGAAAGTGGTCGTGCCCAGTTATAACCAAATGAAGAGGCAAACGCTGGGCGGCCAAATAAGGGAAAGAAAAGGTGCTATCGATGTGTCAGGCAGGGAAGTAAAAATTACACCATTTTTCTAAACTGTGTACACTTACAGCTTTAAAATGACGATTTATTGTGATCTACTTCTTATTCTAAAAAAGTATGTTTTGTATTTTTAAAAGAGGGTCTCCTAATTGTATATGCTTTGAACCCCACCGATCTTGGATCCTTCCCCTAGGGAAGGAATTCATAATTTTGGGAAAATAAGTTTGTTTTTTGGTCATACCTGAGCTATGACTTATTTCTCAAAATGGCCCATTGCACCATCATGCAAGCCCTCAGGAGCCCAGGGCACCCCCACGGCCCCAGTCCCTGGTGTCACCAGCGAGGCAGGACCTGAGCTGGCACTGTGGGTGCTCACAGGAGCGTCTCCTCTGCACCCCCAGGTGGGTCCCACTGGACTTTAGTTGGATCTTCCCTGACACGTGCCTGTCCTTGGGCAGACCAACGTGCCCACAGCCAGGCCTCCATTACCCAGGAGCGCCCAGCACGCTCCTGCCTCAGGGCACCCACGGGCTATCCCCGCTGGGTGGCCCACTGCCTTCGGGTCTTTGCTCACGTCTCCTCGCACAGGCCCTTCCCCACCCCCAGCCCAGGACAGCGCAGGCACCTGGCAGCAGCCCCGTCCTGCGTCGGGCCCTGGCGTCCTGTGCCTCTCTGTTCAAGGCTCCACGTCCATTTCCCCACTAAGAGGCAGGCTCCACGAGGCACGTGTTGGTGTGACTCACGCCTCCACTGTGCCCAGAGCAATGCCGGCGTTTCACGCCCCAGACAGCTACGGACACCAGTGAGTGCGGGTCCAGAGAGGGACACGCAGTTTATGTGGTTGAGAGTAGGCAGGAGGCACGGTCTCAGGTGAATGTGAATGTGGGGAGGAAGCACCACTGCGGACCCGGCCGTTCTGCAGCACCCCCTGCAGCACCCCCTGCAGCACCCGTCTCAAGGCTCCTTGGGCACGGCCTTCCCATGGCAGCCCCTGGCCCAGGGGCATGGCCTCCCC
>NW_005371038.1:1712070-1750539 GCF_000412655.1 Myotis brandtii | reverse complement strand
GCAGCCCCTGGCCCAGGGGCATGGCCTCCCTGACAGCAGCATCTGGCCCGCAGGCACAGCCTCCCCACAGCAGCACCTGACCCCAAGGACATGTCCTCCGGGTCCTGCAAGCCCTGGACCAGCAAGAAGGCAGAGGCCTCACCGGCTGTTGAGATGATGCAGTTTGGCTGATTAACACATTGAACGCCCTGTCCACAGCCCCATGACGTTTGTGTTGGAAACTATTCCTGAGAAGCTGGTAATCGTCCAAACCTCGGGAAGCAGTGGAGGCCTCTGAGCACAGGGCCTGCCGGCCGCCGCACCCACTACCATCGCTCCGCCACTGCCGGGCGACCTGGGTGTCTGTGCTGGTTCTAAGGATGACTTTTTAATAAGATGATGTGTTTAAGATAATTTCTTAAATAAGAGGCATTACGGTAAAGTCTATGGAAAATTCTTTGAAGAGATACTTTAGAAACATTGTACTTGGAGGGAAAGTTTACGACGTCAGCTGGGATGAGCCTACCTGCTCACGGGCTGCCTGGCCGTGTCAGTGTCCAGGTGAGGGGGCGCCTGCCCTCCGAAGCCCCAGTGAGCACCTCTGGACACACAGGAGAGCGGCCCTGCCAGCAGGCTGTGGTGTCGCCTCGGCCAGGCCCCTTGGGGAGGAGGGGGACCCCTGCCCAAGACAGCTTCTTTCCTTCTCTGGGCCATGACCCCCCTCCCCCCCAAGGTGGCCTGCGTCTCCAGGACCCGACACTGAGGGTTCCCTGGCATCTGAGGATAACAGTGAGCAGGATCGGGGCGCCCACCTCCCCCTGAGCTGAGGAGGCAAAGACCAGACGGCGGTGACCAAAGGCCTACTCTGCCTGCACTCCCAGCACTTAGTTCCCAGGAAGACAGGGGAAGGCTAAGACTGGGCGGGCCCTGCACTGCCTCTGGATTAAACGAATACCACAGGCATCACCATGCGGCCGAGCTTGCCATCAAGAGCTGGCTCTGAGGCTGAGGAACAGCCTTTAAGTGACGTCCCCAGTGCCCATAGGAGGCTCCCCGTGGGTCAGACTGGGCTAAACAAATGAGAGTGATGAGGGGCAGCTCAGACTGGAAATGCCCCAGATGGGACGGAGCCCGCATGTGTCTTCGGGTGAGAGTATGGGCTCCCCGGTCGTGTGGGTCGGGCGATGGAGGCCCGAGTCAGCCCTGACCCCAGCAGGCCCGTGGTGCGGGAGAGGAAAAGAGGCAGTACTTACAAAAACTTCCCGTTTGTCTTGGACCCGATCAGGACAATCTGTTCGGACTCGTCCCGGGAGATCTTCCCGTGGAACCAGGGCATCTTCTCGTGGGCGGTGGTGGCAATGAGCTTCTCCAGCTGCGGCTTCTGGCTGATGATGGCCTGCTCCAGCGCCTGGCCCTGCGGGCAGAGCTGCGCTCAGGCGAGGGCTCAGGTGAGGCCTCAGGCGCCCACCGGCCTGAGTCCTGACGCACCATCACCGAGTGTGCGCGTGCACTCCCCCATAAATAAAGCCAGAAAGATCTGCGGAGTATTCCAGCACCTTCCCGATGTGAACAACAAAGCAGACTTCAGAGCACTGAGACGTTTGGCCTTCCAAAGGCCACACCAGGCCGAGAAACGCCGGGACCCAGCCCCGTCCCTGGCTCAGTCGTCTAGGACAGTGTTCCGTGTCAATCACCGATGAGCAATGGAGAAGCACGGAGCCCTGTGCTCCTGCCCGCCCCGAGGGCACCGCGCACACAGTGCTGCCTGTCCTGCAGGGGTGGGACCGCAGGCACTGCAGGGCGCACCTCGCTGTGGAAATGATGGCACCGAACAGAAACAGGAGGGGCTCACCCTGGGTGAGCTCTGTCCTCTCTGTTCTTAGTGGGGGAGAAACACATATCCCGCATAGCAGTCAATGAAGAACCAGAGTCTGATTATCTGAAGTTATAAAACAAACCACAAGAATCAAAAAGTAAAAATAGAATCAACCCAAACTAGGAGCAGGAGGGAGGAGGGCAGGTGAGGATGGGAGTTTTGTCATGCCTCACAGATGAAATGAGAAACCAAAGCAGCGATAGTTACATATGAGGGAGGTTGCAAAGCAAGGGCATCACGGTCAGAGTGGAAGGGTGTGGCACTGCGCAGCCCTGACAGGGAGGATGACCGTGGCCGACACACTGCCTTCCTCGCCAGGCCCGCATGCTGCCTCTCTGGGGCACGACACTCAGCGAAAGCAGCTGGTCTGACAGGCTACCTGCTGTGTGAGCTCGTTTACACGGAGTTCCGGAAGCAGCAAAGCTATGGGACCGAAATCAGATGGGGGCTTCCGGGGGCTGGGCACAGGGTGCTCGATGGGCAGCGGAGCTGCTGCGTATCTTGGTTGGATGGGGCCTCGTTATACCATGTGTCAGTCAGAAGGCACAGAACTGTACCTATAAAGGATGTGTAAGTTACACCTCAATGCATCTGATCCGCCTGACTTTAAAGGAGGAGAGGGATGGTCTAACACACCCAGTGCCTGCTAACGAGCACGCTGGGCAGAGTACGATCACTCTCTGCAAGGTGGAACTTAGTACAGAATGTATTACCGGGAGGAAGCAGTCACAGCACGCGGCCCGGGAGCCTGTACAGCCGTCCCTGCACGGACGATGACTCGGCGGAGCGCAGGCGCACCAGAGGCTGGCGAGGAGGCGAGCCCAGAGAGGACCCGGAGGCCATGGGTGTGAGTGGTCACAGCCTCCGGGACCTTCGTGGATGACAAGTTGTCCACACACACAAACCAGACACGCACGCCCTTCGCTGCGGCAAACCAGGTGCTCGGCCCGCCCCGCAGACACGGCGGTGGCCGGAAGGATGGCTGTGGAGGGTGCTTCCCACCCATTGTGTGTAAACAATGGAAGTCCATCAGTGGAACCGGCTAAGGCAGTGGTCGGCAAACTCATTAGTCAACAGAGTCAAATATCAACAGTACAATGATTGAAATTTCTTTTGAGAGCCAAAATTTTTAAACTTAAACTATATAGGTAGGTACATTGTTATTAACGTAATTAGGGTACTCCTAAGGCTTAGGAAGAGCCACACTCAAGGGGCCAAAGAGCTGCATGTGGCTCGCGAGCCGCAGTTTGCCAACCACAGGTAAGTGAACCGCGGGGACAGGAGGAATGCCGGGCAGCCATAGCGGTTAGTTAACATGGGTGCTGACCCGACGTCCTACGAAAGGTCACGGAGCTATAGAATCCTGTCTAGTGCGACCCCCTCGGGTAAATAACGAACAGGGTGCCTGCCACGCTCTCTGAAAAGGCCGGCATGAATGGTGACGCGGTTTCCTGGTGGAGAAACTCACATCGCTGCACGCAGGGGCCACCCTCGCTGCTGTGAGCACAGGGAGGAGGCTGCCTTCGGGGGCAAAGCACTTTGGTCCGAGTGGATGATGGCTCGGGCTGCTGGTCTGAGGCAGCGGGCCCTGGGGAGGGGTGGGGGCTGTGCCCGTGGCGGCTCACCTGCAGGTTCCAGGTCTGCTTCACGTACTCCCGGATGAGGTTCTCCTTCAGGTCTTCGAAGGGCCCCGTCTTGGGCTGCACCCCGGGCGGCCGGTGGAAGGGCTTCTTGAGGAGGCAGACCAGGCCGTCTGACTCCTGGGAGTGGTAGAGGCAGAGCTCAGCCGGGCTGGGGTGCGCCCTGCCGCCCGCGATGGCGTAGGTCCCGTTCAGCTCCCGCTCGATGGTGTAGTGGTGCGCTTTGCGCCCGTGCGCCACCGACAGGGCGAAGCCGCCCAGGTAATTGCGGCTCTGGCGCAGCAGGTAGAGCCCGTCGCTCATGCCGCCCTGGACCAGGTAATCCTCGGCCTCCTCCCGGGTGATGTTGCCAAAGAAAAAGGGCAGGTGGTCAGCCACGCCTGCAGCCATGCTGTCTCCCTCACGCCACGCCACACGTGTCCACCTGGCAGCACAAAGAGGGACAGGGGTCAGCGCCTGAGCAGCAGGAACTGGTGTGAAACTGCCAGCCTTCTGACCCTGGAGACAGGAGACAGGCCTCCAGGGGATCCCCCTCCGGGAGCCAGCACACTGCACCAGTGAACGCACTGTCGCCCCTCCTTCGCAGCCCCCTCCTCCCCCCCACCCTAGCCGCTCACAGAGGCACTGGGTTTCCTGTACATGTGTGCTGCATGGAGCCTGAAATCAGAGAATTGGACACGCGTGCCCACAGGACAGGATTCAAAGAGACAGGTGAGAGAGAAGTCTTGTTGCAAGCAGGGCTGAGGCGCTGGCCCGACGGTCAGCAAGGAGCAGGTGGGGCCTGGATGTGCTAGTGCCTGCACATCCTGGCGCGGAACTGGCAGCTGGTCAGAGCTGTGAGCAGGGAGCCTCCCTGGACACGCTCCCCTGGCGCCAGGCACCTGCCCGACGCAGTTACTTCCAGGAGCTGGAGTGCTGGGCCCGCCTCACACACAGACCTGTGACAGCATCCCCAGGGCTGCACACCTCAGGCCCAGAGACGGGCCTACCAGCCTCTGCCCTGGGGCATGGAGAGTGACCTCCTCCCAGGGCCCCGGCCTCGGCTGTCCCTGTCCCCTCCGCCCTCCCCCAGATCGCTCCCAGCACCTGCCCACCCTCCCCACTGAGAAGCAGTGCAGGCTCCACACCGATGAGACCTGTTCCAGCACACACACTGCTTCACTAAACAGACCCACAGACAGACACACAGACACACATAGACACACACAGACACACACAGACACACAGACACACACACAGACACACACAGACAGAAACACACAGACACACACACACACAGAAACACAGACACACACACAGACAGAAACACACAGACACACGGACACACACAGACACAGACACACACACACACACACACCCCGACACAGGACAGGGTGGAAGCCCTGAGAGGAGGTGCTGGCTGGGCGTGGTGGCCCCGGGAGCACAGGTGCCCGTGGAGCAGACCCTCCTCCCGGCCATGTGCCAGCCCAGGGCCCCCTACGGCCCCAGGACACTGCGTTTATTATGATTTGATGGGACAATTGATTTCTTGCTTCCAGCATTTGTGTAACAGTGATTGCTTTCCTTTGTCCAGTTTCTGAAAATTCACCTGTCAGCACAGTCCACACACATGTCAGGCCGAGGGCTTAGCTAAGGAGCAGACACCAGAGGCCAGGGATCTGCTGCTCTGCTGGACCTTCTGCCTGGCACTCGCCTCGCAGGGGCCCTGCCTCGCAGTGCGGCCTCGGCTCCTTCATTACACTCGCTCTGCTCCCGCCACCGTCTCTAAGGCCTCGGCCACCCCTCGCTCCCTGGGCCCCATCCGCATTTCAGGCCCCCTCAGCCCAGCACTTACAAGCCCCCACACATAAGCATCACCTGGATCTGAAACGCAGAGCTTGAGGGGCTGTAGGCCAGCGATCTCGGTGCTGCCGATGCGGGACCCGGACCGTGCCTGTGGCCGGGACCTCCACCACTTGAGCCTCCCTCGCCCGGGCACTGCCCAGCCAGGGCCCAGCCTCCTTCCAAATGCCTTTAGTGTGACCTCCATTCTGTCCGTACACATTCCCTGTCTGGTTTGACCGCATCGTCCCAGCTGCACCCTGCAAGCATGCCAGCCGCAAGGCTGCTCCTTCCCATCCTGGTCCTCCTCCCATCCCTGCAGCATGTCCCTGTCCCTCTGTCCCTGTCCCTCCATGCCGGTCAGGTCAGCCTCATCCCAGCTGGCTGTTCCCTGGGCCACGGCTGCCCTGGCCAGGTCCTGCTCTCACTCTCTCTGCTCTGGGTCGGGGCAGGAGGATCGTCTCAGAGCCCGGCCTCAGCGGCACCCTTGCTGTCCACTGTCCCTACACTCAGGGCCCTTGGCATAGCTGCTGCCCACCGTGAGCTCAACTGAAACTGTAAGTCTTCAAAACAATATTTTCAGTGTGAACACTTACTTTTAAAGTTACATAACTCCTAACACACGTTACATTCATCTAACAGGTACATTGGTGCGCCTCTGCTGTGAGCCACCCCGAAGCAGTCGGCATGGGGCAGGCAGGCCCACGGGCACTCCTGTGTGGCCCCGAGGGACACTGCAGTCACCCGAGCGGTGCGCCTCCTGGCTGCCCTGTGTGGCACCATGGCTGCCGGGCCACTTCGTGCGCGGAGGATGGCCTCTGTGCACTGTGCCGGTGGACAGCAGGCATGGGCTATTGCAGGGACAACGCGGGCACTTTCTTGGGCTATTTAACTGGGGGGTGAACATCTCTGATACCCATTCATGCCTTGTCAGGACTGGCTCACAAAGGGGCCCACCCAGGGCCTACTCCTGGTCTCCGACAACACAGACCACGGTGATGGGGCTGCCACCTCCGTCCCGGCCGCTGTCTGCAGGTGCTGTCACCACAGCGCGGTTCCAGCCCGTTTTGTAGATACCACTCGCTCACTACGGAGTCTGCCTGGCGCTCAGCCTTAGGTGGGGCCACGCTGCCGGCTCCTGCCGCTGCCGGCCAGGTGGACAGGCTTCCTGCTCTGCACCCTCCCAGCAACCTGGCTGGCCCTGGGACTCATCACAGGCGCTGCTTCACTCTGCCTTCTCCTGGGACCCAGAGAGTCTGCGCTCAAACCTCACACCCGGAATGTCCTCAGCAGCCGAGAAGGCTGCCCGTCCCTGTGCAACTCAACGTTCCAGGGCCTTTTCTCCAGCTGGGGAACCACCTATTCAAATGCTCAGCGCTGAGAAATGAACAGGTACTGCCAGCAGGCGAGGCCTCAGGCTATTGTCAGGTGAGCCCCTGGACAGGTACTGACAGCAGGCGAGGCCTCAGGCTATTGTCAGGTGAGCTCCTGGACAGGTACTGCCAGCAGGCGAGGCCTCGGGCTATTGTCAGGTGAGCTCCTGGACAGGTAATGCCAGCAGGCGAGGCCTCAGGCTATTGTCAGGTGAGCCCCTGGACAGGTGCTGCCAGCAGGCGAGGCCTCGGGCTATTGTCAGGTGAGCTCTAGGACAGGTGCTGCCAGCAGGTGAGGCCTTGGGCTATTGTCAGGTGAGCTCCTGGACAGGTAATGCTAGCAGGTGAGGCCTCAGGCTATTGTCAGGTGAGCTCTCTACTCCGCAGCATCACGTCTGGGCCTTCCCAGGCACAGGTAACTGCATTTCGTGATAGAAACATGTTGTGGGACATGAAGTAATGCCTTGCGATGCCCGGGTTGCCCAAGATGCACCCTGCTCACCCTTCTCCGCAGGCCTCCTCATGGACGAGGCCCTTTAACACCTAACCCCTCCAGCCAGGCTCCCCCAGCGGAGAGCGGGCAGGAAGGGATGCCTTGCCCGCTGCCCTGTCCGCCCCTGGAACATTCCTGCATCTGGCAGGTGGACAGACTTAAAATTACGTGAAAGCCAGTTTCCAAATAAGGGTACAGAGAGTCCAGTTTTGTTTTTAAAGGCTCTGTGTGCAAAGACGTGACCGTACACACACGAGGGAGAGGAGAGAGCCTGGCCAGCTTCCCATGCATCCACTGCTGGCCCCTCCACTCGGCCCTCCCCTCTGCCCTCCTCTCCCTGCCTCCTCTCCTTCTCCACCCCCGCCACCCCGTCCTCTGCTCTGATGTCACACCTCCACAGGCCGAGCCTCCTGGCAGTGCCCACTTCAGGGGTCCATCTCCCTCCTGACAGCCCCTTTCCCTCCGGGGCTCCCTCCTCTCGGTCAGCACCCAGCGCTGGGTCTGCAGCCCGTCGTCTCCATCCACACCGCCTACCAGCAAGGCCCCTCCACGCCGCCCTGACCGGATGCCGCACGTCTGAGGCCTCCACCTGGGTCTGCCCGACACTCAGCCTTCGTGTGCTCAGCATGGAGCCTTCGTGGCTCATGCACGCCCTCCCTCAGCCTCTCCCACCTGAGCAAATGGCACCAGCTCTGACCAGCCGCCCGGGGCGAGGCCCTGGCCTTCCAGGATTCCTCTCAGCCTTCGTGTGCTCAGCATGGAGCCTTCGTGGCTCATGTCGTGACCATCTGACACGGGAACGGGCTCCTTCAGGGAGCAGGAGTCCAGGCAAGGACCACCTGCCCAGGCTGGGGACCTAGGAGACAGCCCCAGCCGGTCTCCAGGGACCTCACAGCTTTCTCTAACATGACCCAAGCCCTGGCTGCGGTCTTCCCCTTGCTGCCTGGAGCCGCACCACCTCTCCCTGATGTGGACGGAAGCTGCACCCAGTCCTCCCTCACCAGCCCTCCCTCTTGGCCATGCCCTGCACAGTGCGCAGTGTGAGGCGGACGAGCCCTCTCCCAGCCCGGGACACCCCAAATCCTCCTCGAACCCTGCTTCCCTGCATGGCCTGAGCCCTGGCTCCTCTTGCCCGCCTGCGCCGTGCTCGCTCTGCCCAGCACTCGGCCCTCCTTCCTGTCCTCACGTGGTGGCCTCTCCTGACCCCAGGCCTCACACGAACCTGCTCGGCTTCTCCTTCTCAGGCGCGTGGTCTCAGCTCCGGCCACCTCAGAGGCGTGGGTCGAGGACCGCGGCCAAGGTGGCTTCATGGCCCCGCTTATCTTTATCTCACCCAAGTGAGCGCTTCCTTCGCCGTCAGCTCAGCCTGCCCTCTGGCCCTGACCCTGAGCCTCCAGCTGGAGTGTCCCCGGCCCCTCACCATGGAGGCTGCCACCTGGGAGCACAGGGGCCTCTGTTCCGTTTCTACGTGAGCGCACACGGCGTCGCAGCACAAACTCCCGGGTGCAGGTGTGCTCTGCCCACGTGGACGGCACAGTGTGGAGCCCGAGGAGCCTGGGGAACACCCATCCAGCCCGAAGCTCCCCGTCCTGAGGGAGCACGACGCAGGCACCAGCTCACTGCCCCCCAGTGGCCCTGGTCCAGCCTGGGATGGACACGCCTGGCGGAAAGGGCTCTCAGCCTAGGCCCTGCCTCGGCGCCTCTAGCCCTGACCCTCAGCTGCTCTCGGGATGCATAGGACATCCGGTTCAGCATCTCCAAGGTCTTCAGATGCCCGCTCCCAGCTCTGCTCAGGCTCACCTGCTCCAGGCTCACCTGCTCCCAGCTCTGCTCAGGCTCACCTGCTCCCAGCTCTGCTCAGGCTCACCTGCTCCCAGCTCTGCTCAGGCTCACCTGCTCCCAGCTCTGCTCAGGCTCACCTGCTCCCAGCTCTGCTCAGGCTCACCTGCTCCCAGCTCTGCTCAGGCTCACCTGCTCCCAGCTCTGCTCAGGCTCACCTGCTCCCAGCTCTGCTCAGGCTCACCTGCTCCCAGCTCTGCTCAGGCTCACCTGCTCCCAGCTCTGCTCAGGCTCACCTGCTCCCAGCTCTGCTCAGGCTCACCTGCTCCCAGCTCTGCTCAGGCTCACCTGCTCCCAGCTCTGCTCAGGCTCACCTGCTCCCAGCTCTGCTCAGGCTCACCTGCTCCCAGCTCTGCTCAGGCTCACCTGCTCCCAGCTCTGCTCAGGCTCACCTGCTCCCAGCTCTGCTCAGGCTCACCTGCTCCCAGCTCTGCTCAGGCTCACCTGCTCCCAGCTCTGCTCAGGCTCACCTGCTCCCAGCTCTGCTCAGGCTCACCTGCTCCCAGCTCTGCTCAGGCTCACCTGCTCCCAGCTCTGCTCAGGCTCACCTGCTCCCAGCTCTGCTCAGGCTCACCTGCTCCCAGCTCTGCTCAGGCTCACCTGCTCCCAGCTCTGCTCAGGCTCACCTGCTCCCAGCTCTGCTCAGGCTCACCTGCTCCCAGTTCTGCTCAGGCTCACCTGCTCCCAGCTCTGCTCAGGCTCACCTGCTCCCAGCTCTGCTCCAGGCTCACCTGCTCCAGGCTCACCTGCTCCCACTCTGCTCAGGCTCACAAGCCCTCCCCACTCAATGTCATTCTAGGACATTCACTATCCTGGTTGCTTGGCTCCACACAATTCCATTTTGCCCAAGACCCTCCTGAAAAGGCAGCAGACACCGAGATCTAGACACACATGGGCACAACTCCTCCTGTGTCCACACTCAGTGGCCACAAATGCATCCAGGGCCCCAGCCACCAGCACCCACACCTGCCTCTGTGCACAGGAAGCTGCCTCTCCACGCAGGGCCTTGATTTCCACAGTGAGGCCCTCACACTCCACCGCGTCGCTGCTTCCCCTCCTTCCCCTCCATTCTATCAATTCCTCTCCTCTCCCTATTCTTGTCGCCTTGGGCGTCTTTAGTGGATTCTCGTTCTGCATGGCAGCAGGTCCCATACAGTCACCGTGGGCATGGAGTTCTCAGCACCAAGCCACTCCTGCTCCCGGGGAAGGGCAGTGCCTTGCCCTGGAAGCCCGTGGTCATGACATCTCAGCCCGTCCACAGAGCCTGGTTTTCTGTGCTGCTGTTTGAATAAACGTGCTTTGTGCACGTTGCTGATGTTGTCACACCGAGCTCAGGGCCCACAGTGCTGCACAGCGTGGCCTCCTTCACCGCGGAGCCAGACTGCACTTGGCGCTGTGCTGCGGCCATTCCAACAGCACAGCAACAAAGAGCACAACAAACGCCGACAAGTGGCTCTGAGCAGAGCATGAGAGGGACACTTCTGTGCGGTGGGAGCTGGGGCAAGGAGCAGCCACTCCCTCAGCCTCCGCTGGGAATGGGCGTGTGGGTGAGGCAGACTGCCCTTCTCTGTGCCGGCCCACAGAGCACACGCAGCACAGCGAGTATTCACTGGGTTCCACAGACACACTAGGGAGAAGGCGAACTGTGAATATAGATCTCAGAAACAATGAGGGTCAACTGTAAACCATCTTCTGCTCTCTCCGCCTGCAAAAAGGCCCAACCTCATCTGTAAGGGCAACCGTTTGTCTGGGTGTAAGAGTGTTTGTAAAGGCAGCACTCTTGTTCCCCAAATCTGTGTTCATTTCAGTGCTTTTAAGCTTGGCCTGGGAGCAGCAGGCCACCGGTCTGTCCTGGTTCTCAGAGGCCCAGACTGGGGTCCAAGGCTTCTGCTTTTCTGGAGACCCACCGAGCCCTGCCACCGAGCCCCAGGGCGCACCCCTCCACTTCCTGCAGAGAGCATCTCCCAAGGCGCTCGCAGTCAGGCGGCTGCTGGCTGCATTCCCATCGCTGGCCACAGCCTCCCCATATGATATGGCTGAGGTAACAGTGGAAGAAGTGGATGGTGCTCTGGGAAACAAACAACTGGGGACAATTTCTGCCCTATCCTTCCATGTTGGGGAACAAAATAAAGAAGATGCAAACAGCTATCTGGGCTTCTCCTGCCAAAGCCACACAGCCAGCTCAATGCCGAGCAGCCTCGGGAACTGCCCGGAAGTCTCCTCTGCAGCTTGATGATGAAGAAAATGGTGTCAGGTCTTGGGTAAAAAGAAAAACATCATCTGTGGGTTCAATTCATTTGCATACGAAAGCGGAAAGAGGCCAGGCCTACAGAGAGGTTCTGCCTGGGCTGGTCAGGGTGGCTGGTCAGTTTCAGAGAAGTGACAGCAAACCCGGTTCTGACCACTGGGAGGAGCGGTTCCCTCCGCACGACCTCCCCCGCCCACATCGCACAGCTGTGCCGTCCGGAGGCAACTGGCTACTAAAAGGAGCACTGGACTTAGTGAATAACCCATGAACTGGGGCCCATCCAAGGTGTCACTTGTAATGTCCCTCTTTTTATTTTGTAAATTAGTTAATTTATCTTTTTTAATCCTCACTGGAGGACATTTTTTCTATTGATCTGTAGTGAGAGAGTATGGACAGGAGGGAGGAGAGGGGAGAGAGAGAGAGAGAGAAACATGGATGTGAGAGAGAAACACTGATCAGTTGCCTCCTGTCTGTGCCCTGACTGGGGACCAAACCTGCAACCTAGGTATGTGCCCTGACCAGGAATTGGACCCCCAACCTTTTGGTGCCCAGGACGATGCTCCGACCAGTTGAGCCACAGTTGGGGGTGACATTTCTCTTGAGCAGAAGAGGGAGGGGGTGCCAAGGACATCTCCCCACTGACCGTTACCCAGCCAGTGTGTCCGTACTGCCTCCCTGCTCACTCTCCTCTGGGGAAAAAGAAAAACAAGAGAGAAAATAATACAAAGAGAACTCGCACTGAGCGCAGCTGAGCGCTCTCGCTGGCTTTCTCGTCATCGGGGCAAACCTCCCAGGGAAGACAGACAGGCCGCTGCAGGAAACCATTTATTGTCTTCACACTGAGTATAGACAGAGACCCCCAAAAGCTAGTAACCTTTGAAGTCCTAGCAAAGGTCAAGACTGTGAACCACCCAGTTAATCTAGATAATGGTAGCTGAAGCATCATCCCCACCTTAGTTCACTGAATTCCTTAGATACTGGTGTAGACCAATGAGCTAATCCACGTGTCATTCAAACCACCTTACCCTAGGGCTACCCCAGACAAACCTCCTTACCCTAGGGCTACCCCAGACCAAATAAAAGGTTGGAGCGGCCTGAGCATCGGTGGAAGTCCCTCTCCTTGAGTTGGACTTGCCCGCCTGGTCCTCCAATATTTCAAAATTATCTCGTGTCTTTTTTCTCTCATTTGTGTGCGGCTCCTCTTTCAGATACCGAACCCTTCTCCACGTGGGATGTGGAGGGAGTCTTACTCAACAGGCCGCAGGTGCCTGGGCTATGGCCCTGCTCCCAATGGCGCTCCCAGACCCCTCTCAGAGTGCAGAGGCTCCTGGGGGCCCAGCCACCTCCATGATGGGGTCCTCCTGTCTGGTCCACAGGTGCTGTGTGGGGGTTTCAGCCATGGGCACCCTTTCCTTGCCCAGCCCTCCCTCCTCTCAGGACATCTGCGGGGCCCTGCAGCTGCTGCGGAAGGCGCCCTCCTGCTCTGAACACAGGGCCTGCGCCTGTGGACTAGGACAGCTACAGAAAGTTTTACTGAACATGCATGTGAAAATCTCTATCATTTTTCCTAATCAGTTAAAGAATAACTGTGAGTGACTCGTTGCAAACTATTACAGAAGCTTATGACAGTGTCCTTAGATTTCACAAACCGGTGACATAAATACACCCAATGCTTAAATAGGCGGCAAAGGTTATGTGACAGGGAGAGAGGAGGCTTAGCCAGGTGGCGAGTGCAGGAGAGAGGCAGGATGGCCGAGGGCTGACCCCAGCTCTGCAGGCAGGTGCTCAGCGGGGGAGCGCGGCCGCTCAGGGGAGACCCACGAGCACAGATATGAGCCTGCTGAGACCTGAGGCGCCTTCCCACAGGGTACGGACTTCTGGAGTCATGGTTCTGGATTGACTTGACTCATATATTTGACCCAAATGCAGGCCGGAATCAGGAGCCCAGGCCAGTGTGGAGTTTGGGAGGAGAAAGCCCACCAAGTGGACAGAAGTGTCCAGAAGGGAGGACGGGCGGGGGGTGGGGGAAGAAACAGCGAGATAGCAGCAGCCCAGCCCGCAAGCTGGCGCGCCTCCTGCTCCGGTCGCCTGGGCCTGTCCGCGTGCAAAGCCACCAGAGAGCAGAAATGCAGATCTCCCGCGCACAGGGCCTCTTCCAACTGCACAGTAAAATGAGGCAAGGACACCCCAAGGACAAGGCCATGGATCCCCAAACAGACCGGAGTCTCAGTGCAAGTCTCAGTGATGGACTTGAAATGCACTCTCCCAAGAGTTCTTACCAAGTGAACTTGGTCTCAAACTGCCAGGAAGCACATACCAACATTTCTTCATTATTGCATTGTTTTAAAAACCCCTAGGACAGTGTAATACTAAAATTCCAAATAGGAGAGAAATCCTACCCAGGCCCTGAGACCTGAGGGTGCCAACTCACAGTGGGACCGGGAGGCTGGGTGGCGGGGTCTCTAAGCCAGGACGGCGATGCCAGCGCTCTCTGACCCTGAGCCCAGAGGTGCTGCACAGGGCGGCTCCAGCCAGCAGACACCGCTTTACTGAGGCTCCTGGCCGCGCCCTCGGCTGACACGGGGCTGCTCCTCAAGCGCTCACTAAACACTTGCGTACTCGAGTCTCTCGCTCCAGGCTCCATTGCCTCCCACACACAAAACGCCACCGGGGGAAGGGCAGCCAGGCTCCCCTCCACCCGAGGAGGGCGCATCACTGGGACCAGGCTATTGGGGAGCCCCCTCTGGCCCAGGAGTTGGAGGAGCCCTGTGTGGGTGCACCAGGTGCAGCACGGGGACGTGTTCCAGAAAGCAACGGGCACTGGCCTCACCCAACCTGGGAGGTGACAGCGCTGTGACACAAGCATTGCCGTTGTACAGTCAGAAGCTCGGACTGGAAGGGGTCTGGCGTCCATCTGTGTGCGGCCAGGGAGCCGTGAGGACGACGGTGAAAGAGGCCCAGGACGGCGGAGGAGCACTGCTCCAGCAGCACCCGCCTGCCCGGCATGGTGCCCGCTGACCCACACGATACCCCCGAAAGCCACGCTGCCCTCCTTCCCACTCCACAGATGGACATTGGCTCAAGGTGGGCGGTTGCCTCTGAAGGACACGCCGGCGCCGGGCAGAAGCGTGTGCAGGTCAGCAGTCTCCTCAGCCACAGCCAGGGCCGCAGGGTCCTCCTGGCGCCTCCCAGTCCCGGCTCTCCACGCGCAGCCCTGGCCCCGGCGCCACCCGCATGGCAGGAACCTGCAGGAGCTGGAAATGCTCAGGCCCCGCCGACTGCAGAACCAGGCGCTGGGCTCCCAAGCTCAGGTCTGAACCTTGGCAGAAGAGTGCCACCCATGTGCCCGCGGGAGACGACATCCAGATCCTCTTAGGTGGCTCCCTCCTCCACGGCCTGGGAGTGACGCCTCAACCACGCTCTTGTCCACCCTCCAGCCCTCAGCCGTGCTCACTCCTCAAACAAAGCTGGTCCTGCCACTTCTCTGCCGAAGACCTGCCAGCCCAGCCCGACCCGGGAGCTCTGTGCCCTCCCAGCAGGCAGCTCGCTCGGCCCCTGGCCCTGCTCCCTCTGTGCATTCTCTGGACAGTGTCCTCACTGCCCAGACCACCCAGTCCCTGCGGGCTCCTGTGCTGTCCTGCTGCAGCTCTGACCACGGTTCTGACTTGATTTTAACTGACCTCTACCTCGATGCTGTGACCATTGATGAACGCCTGTCTCCCCGGCCAAGGCCGAGGTTATATCTATCATCTCTACTCCTCAGGTAAACTTTTCATTTTAGAATGCATTCAGATTCCCAGGGAAAGTGCAGACAGTGCAGGGCTCCCACAGAGGCCAGATCCCTGTCCCCGGCTATTAACACCTTCCATGACTTCAGGGCACACTTCTCACAATTAGTGAGCCAAAGGTGGCACATTATTAACCCAAACCCATACTTTATCACCTTCTTTGATTGATTGTTTTTACCCAATGTCTGTTTTTCTGCTCCAGGACCTCCCCACCCCCCTCAAGATGCCACACTGTGCGCCGTTGCTGTGCCTCCTGGGAGGTTTTAGACTCCCCCATTTTTGATGAGCGCGGTCAGGAGCTTGAACCCGCTGCCCGGGGCTTTCCCGGGGCTTTCCCGGGGCCTGTCTGGTGCTTTCCTCCTGGTTACACTGGGCCTGAGTGTATGGGGAGGAAGCTGACGGGAAGCTGTCCACGTGGCCCGTTGCTGTGGATGCTGACCTTGACACCTGGCAGGTGGGGTACCGTCGCTGGGGTCTGGAATTCTGCGCGTAGGCTTGTCTATCCTCCTGCTTTCTTATTCATGCAATCATGTACTTGTGTGAATGCGGACTCCGGGCACTTAGTCTACACAGCAGGTGGTAGTGCAATAGCACCTGTGTCATTGCTCCAGGGCCAGCTCGGCCACCGGGGCACGGCAGCGAGTCCCGTGTCCTGTGGCGTGGCCCCCGCATGTGGGCTTGCCGGCTCCTTCTGTCACGCAGGACTCTCCGTGCAGCGTCTATATTTACTGCTCCAGCACCAGCATCTCTCCTTTCCCAATCTTTTCATTAAAATGGCTTCAGAAACAACATCTGGGTGCCAGTTGTGCTCACTGGCACCAGGATGCCACCGATTCTAGACCCTCTCAGACAGAGGAAAAGTGTGTGAGCTCGACCTGCACACGTGCTCACACCTACAGCACTTCTCCACGTGTCCATCTGCGTCGACAGCCATCGAAACGTGAGCCCACACTCAGGCCTCATCCCTCTGCCTCTACTTTCTGGAAGTGAAAATTATTAAAAATTGGTATAATTGCCTCCTAAAATGTATGGTACAGTTCACCAATGAAACCGTGTGAGCCTGGTGCTTTGCCGGGGAGAGAGTACTTTTGATTTAAATTGAAAACAACGGGCCATTCAGGCTCCTTTTCCTTCGGTGAGTTTGGTGGTCTGTATCCTTCAGGAATGAGTCCATTTCACCTGTTACTATACTGGTGAGTACAGAGCTGGCCACAGTGTCCTGCTATTGTCCTTTTGATGTCCGCAGGGCCGTAATGATGCCCTTTTATTTCTGGTCATTTGCGTCTTATCTCCTTTTTTTACTGTTTACTTTGGCTAAAGGCTTATTGATTTTCTTGATCTTTGGGTTTTTTAATTTTTTTCTATTGCTTTCCTGTTTTCAATTTCAATGGTTTCTGCTACAATTTTAATTATTTTATTTCCTCTTGTTTTAGTCATTTTGCTTTTTCTTCATAGTTGTCTAAGGTGAATTTTATAACTTCCTTTTATCTAATATACATGCCTAATTCTGTATATTCCTTCCAAGCACTGCTTTAGCTGCATCCTACACATTGTGATAAGCTGTATTTCATGTGTATTCAATTCAAAATATGTATATATTTTGAATTTTTATGAGTTTATTTTTAAATTTCTCTTCAGACTTCTTCTTTGATCCACAGGGTATTTCTTATAACTGGAAATTGTTTAATTTCCAAATATTTGGGAACATTACAGCTATCTTTCTGTTACTCATTTCTAGTTTAATTCCATTGTGTTCTGAGAACATACTTTGTATGACTTTTTATTCATTTATTTATGCATGTTTTCCAAAAATGTGCTCCGTCGTGGTGAATGTTCCATGTGAGTGTGACGGGAGTGTGTATGTTTCTGTTCTCGGTTAAATATCTTCGAGGTGTCGAGTGGATTGACAGTGCTGCCCGGGTCACCTGCGTCCTTCTGACTTTCCATCCACTTCACCCCAGGCCCTGGCCGAGGGCGACAGAAGCCCCCGCTTATCACAGTGCACGTGTCTTTCCCCAGCCCTTTGCTTCTCATCGCATGTGTCTTTACATTTAAAGCGTCTTCCTGTAGGCAACATAGGGTTGGGTCTTGTTTTTGTATTCACGTGGACAAACTCTGTGTTTTAATTAGTGTACGTAGACTATTTACATTTAAAGGGATTATTGATTTAATTAGATTAATATCTACCATGTTTGTAACTGTTTTTTTATTCATTCCATTTGTTCTTTCTTCCTTTTTTTCTCTTTTTCTGCTTTCTCATCAAGCATTTCATATGGCTCCATTTTATACTTCTCCCTTACATCTTTTAAAATTCTTATTGACTTCCCTGGAGTTTACAATATACATTTTACAATCTAAATTCCATCTTTAAATAATACTCTACTGCCTCACACACAGCACAGGCACCTCATCAAGAGCCTTCCCAGCCCCTTCCTCCCATCCTCTGTGACAGGCTCACTCACGTCAATTACTGACATGCGATCATCACCCAATACACGGTTGCTTTATGCAGAGTTATCTTTTAAGATCAATTAAAACTAAGAAAAATTAAGTATTTCATTTACCTTCACTTCCTTTCCTTCTCTGATGCTTTCCTTCCTTCGGGTGGGTTCTAGTGTTAGACCTGCATCATGTTCCTTCCGCCTGAAGAACTTTTAACATTTTTTGTCGGGCCGGTCTGCCAGTGATACATTTTCTCTGCTTGTCTAAGGAAGTCTTGCTTTTTCCCATTTTCGAAGGAAAATTTAGCGGATACAGGTTATAAGCTGGTGCTTGTTTTGTCTTTCCTTCAGCATTTCACAACTCATTCACATTTGCACTGTTTGTGATGAGAAGTCTGCTGCAATCTTACCCTTGTTTTTTTGTAGGAAAAGGTCACCTAGTTAGATGAGTACTTTATAGTACATGGTCCATAAGCATTTGTCAGATGAAAGACTGAATACATGATCCAACATGATTATCCCATAACAGATGCTCCATAATCACGTCACATGTCATAACAAATGAATGAATGAATGAATGAATGAATGAACAATCATATGGCTTTATCTGGTCCACAAACATTTGTCAAATCGAATAATAATGAATGAGTCAGTGACTGAAATGGGGCTGCAGTCTTTTCCAGGCAGGAACCCCACTTGCTCATCTGAAATCTATGGCAGCCACAGGCGCTCGGGTCCAGCCCACGTTCCACTTCAGGTCACGAGAGAGCGCCACCCCAGGCCCCAACTCCTCCCACAGGCAGCACACAGCCCTTCTGTGTGTATTTCTCATACCTCCCCAGTGGAACACGGCTAGCAAACCTGGGCATGTCCCATTTAGGTGCTATCTAGTGTTCCTTTCTACTAGGTAATTAACAAAGCTTAACCTTGTCCCAAATCACGGAGCCACTATGGGCCTTACCATCTTCATTTCCTCCTTTTCCTTATGCACAGCCGTTAACAAAATGTGAGCACTAACCCAGAGAACTACACTGACTACACAGTGCAGGGCCTGTGAGGGCAACGTTCCCTCCTTCCTTCATCACAGGGGAATGTCCATGCTCATGGTCCATGCTCACTGGCCACGCTCATGGTCCACGCTCACTGACCACGCTCATTGACCACGCTCATGGTCCACGCTCACTGGCCATGCTCACTGACCACACTCATGGTCCACGCTCACTGACCACACTCACTGGCCATGTTCATGGTCCACGCTCGCTGACCACACTCACTGGTCATGTTCATGGTCCACACTCACTGACCACGCTCCCTGACCACGCTCACTGGCCACGCTCACTGGTCACACTCACTGGCTGCGGTCACTGGCCATGCTCATGGTCCACGCTCACTGGCCACACTCATGATCCACACTCACTGGCCACGCTCACTGCCCTCACTCACTGGCCATGCTTGCTGATCACTGTCCTCGCTCGCTGAGGGCTGAACCTCTTGTGGAGCCACAGAGAGGCTGGTGGGGCCAGCACCACTGTCACCTGCCAATATTGAACCATAAACATCCCATAAAGCCCAAGGCTTTGGGCCTGTTCTGGTGGCGCCATGGGCACTGTGCCTTCAGTGTTCAAAGTGAAATCTGGCAACCTGGCCGCTCCAGGTGTGGGCCTGGCCCCGGCACCCATGCTGTGTGATGCAGCGACCAACACCCAAGGAAACGCTTGCTGGCACCCTGCTGTGAGGAGGGGGTTCTGCCCGCCAGCCTTCTGAGCCAGCCTGTGCGCAGTGTGAGCTGAGCTGGCCTGAGGCCCTGGTCCTACGAGCTGGGGGGCCTCCTGAATTCTATTACATCACAGTTCTGCTGGGTGTGTGTTCTATTCCATCACACTCCTGCTGGGTGTGCATCTATTCTATCACACTCTTGCTGGGTGTGTGTTCTATTCCATCACACTCCTGCTGGGTGTCTGTTCTATTCCATCACCTTCCTGCTGGGTGTGCATCTATTCTATCACACTCTTGCTGGGGGTCTGTTCTATTCCATCACCTTCCTGCTGGGTGTGCATCTATTCTATCACACTCTTGCTGGGGGTCTGTTCTATTCCATCACCTTCCTGCTGGGTGTGCATCTATTCTATCACACTCTTGCTGGGGGTCTGTTCTATTCCATCACCTTCCTGCTGGGTGTGCATCTATTCTATCACACTCTTGCTGGGGGTCTGTTCTATTCCATCACCTTCCTGCTGGGTGTGCATCTATTCTATCACACTCTTGCTGGGGGTCTGTTCTATTCCATCACCTTCCTGCTGGGTGTGCATCTATTCTATCACACTCTTGCTGGGGGTCTGTTCTATTCCATCACCTTCCTGCTGGGTGTGCATCTATTCTATCACACTCTTGCTGGGGGTCTGTTCTATTCCATCACCTTCCTGCTGGGTGTGCATCTATTCTATCACACTCTTGCTGGGGGTCTGTTCTATTCCATCACCTTCCTGCTGGGTGTGCATCTATTCTATCACACTCTTGCTGGGGGTCTGTTCTATTCCATCACCTTCCTGCTGGGTGTGCATCTATTCTATCACACTCTTGCTGGGGGTCTGTTCTATTCCATCACCTTCCTGCTGGGTGTGCATCTATTCCATCACACTCCTGCTGGGTGCACATCTACTATAGCACCATCTGTTTCCACTTGTAAAGGTGGCACTAAACCTGCCATAACATCAGTCTCTGGTTATGAGAAATATATTTGTTTAGAAATATTTTTAAACAGTAAGATCCCCAACACAAAGCACAAAACTCAAAAATGTGGCCCTCAGTTGACAGGAAAAGGACCCCTGGGCAGAGTGTCCCCATGTCCCCGCTCAGGGGCACATTCACACCGGGGTGACTCAGGCGCCTGGCCCCACCATGAGACCGAATCCGTCTCCATCCACGTGGCGAGTAGGCCAATTCACTGTGTGTGGGAAGCACGGGACTTGGTTGGAAGGTCTGTAAGGAGGATTCTCTGAAAGATTGGGGGCCTCTGAGGGGACCTTGCCGAAGGCGGGAGCCCCTACCTTGACTTTTCCAAACAAGTTCGATCCCCCGGGGTGTTTTGCTAGAATCTCTGTTTAATCTTTAAAGACACGACCTTGTAGAAGCATATACTTTCTCAAGGATACCTACCCTGCTGATTGTAACTAGAAGTTAATTTTAGTTCAAGCTGTTAGGACAATAAAAGCCAAAGGGGGCAGGCGAACAGGGCTACTTGGCGGCGATAGCCAGGTAGTGCCTTAGCCCCTCTTTCACTGAAATGTGTGTTAATCATTCATCCGTCGCTCAGGGTCTGCTGGTCAGCCCCGGCCACCGCGCAGACCTGCACATCTGAGGACACACTGGACACTATCGTAGAGTGCTAAACGCAGGTCTCAGGCTTATGCTTACCCACGTGAGAGACCTCCAGAATATTCACGTGGCTTGTTGGTCATAAGCAGACATGATGGGAAAGGACAGGTTACTGTGGAAACCAATGCAAGGTGGAGACAGCCAACACCGTGGCCCCGACTGGCCCCTGGGTCAGAGAGGCCGACAGAAGCCGAGGCTGCATCAGCTTTAGGGGCCATTAACTGTTCCTGCAGACACTTACTTGTTCAAGAAAAATACCCAAGACTCTAATTCAGTGGTTCTCAACCTTCCTAATGCCACGACCCTCTAATACAGTTTCTCCTGTGTGGTGACCCCCAACCATAAAATTATTTTCGTTGCTACTTCACAACTGTAATTTTGCTACTATTATGAATCATAATGTAAATATCTGATATGCAGGATGTATTTTCATTGTTACAAATTGAACATAATTAAAGCATAGTGATTAATCACAAAAACAATATGTAATTATATATGTGTTTTCCGATGGTCTTAGGTGACCCATGTGAAAGGGTCATTCGATCCCCAAAGGGGTCGTGACCCACAGGTTGAGAACCGCTGCTCTAAGTTACTCCATATGATAAATATCAGGTAGCTTGGGACAGAGTAAAGGTTTCACAACCCCATTCTCTCTGAAATCACCCACCACGAGAACAAGGCAGAGACTTGCTGAGGGACTAGTAGATTCTTCGATCCCCAACCCTAAGGTGAGCAGAGCCTACGCAGCAAAGGCTGGACCTGGGGCACCGAGACCCTCAGGGAAGAGGGGCAGCTGCAGACCTCAGGCCACGCCCAGGCCCCACAGCCCTGGGAGCCAGCATCTTCTTGAGGGTGGAGAGATTCTGAATGGCCAGCAGGCAGCCTCCCTGGGGAGAAATAAACATTCAACCAATTCTCTCTCTGTTGCGCGAGCATACACACACACACACACACACAGCGCTAGTGAGAATGAGGAAAGACCCTGGCAGGCTAGAACACATCTTGGGCTGCTCTCTAACACGAGTCACTTCCACGATGAGGAAGCTGCCCCGAGTCCCTACTTACACTAAATGAAAGAGGAGAACCGTGTGGCCCATAGAAACACCCACCAGACAGCCGTTCCGAGGGCAGAGGACAGCAAGACCACACACCTCGCCGTGAGATCCAAGAACTTGAAGACAGCAGTCGCTTCGTTAAAGCAAATCAAACCAGTGATGCACACAAGTTAGGGGATGAGATGGGGAGACACAAAGTCATCAGAAATCAGCTGACAGGGATCAGGAAACAAAGTAGGAAAGAAATGATTGTGTTATTTCAACAGCGAAAGGGAACAGGCATTAAGTTGCAGAGAGCATGGTGGGCAGGGTGGAGTAGCTTGAGAAAAGGCAATGGAATTAACAGAGTGACAACGCAACAGAAAGACACGAGGACAAAGATCCAAAACACGCAAGACAGAGGCCCTGAAGCAGAGACTTACGGAGTGGCGCCCACGCCCGAGTTATAATGAAAGTAAACGTCCAGAAATAAAAGCTTTTCTCCTGGATTCTCTTACCCAGGCGCCAGCCAAGGAAAGGAAATTCCCGGGCCTTCTGGCCACACTCCGAGCCAGCAGACCGGGAGCCGCCCTGTCGGGCAGGCGTGTGCATGGGCTGCTGGGAGCCCGCAGTGTCAGTGCTTTGGCAGAGACAGCGGTGGAGGTAGGAAGGTGCTGGGGCTCCGCAGAGATGGGGCGCAGCGGGGCCCTCACCCTTCGGACACCTGCTTCCCAACCCCTCCAGATGCTCTGAAATGTGAGGCCCAGGCCTGGCCCCAGGAGTTTCCGATGCGCAGACAAGCGTAAGAGTGGCTGCTTTCACCAGCAAGCCGACTCCCGGCAGAGTCAGGCGGCTCTTGGCAGGACCGGGGCCGCCCTCCTGCAGGGCAAGCAGGGGCTGCGGTTCCCGGGGGCCTGAGAGCCGGGCCTCACGCCGAACCTCCGGGGCCAGGACCTCAGTCTCCTCACAGCCTCCAGGTGACGCTGGCCTGCAGCCAGGACGCAGGACAGGAGGACCAGGGGCTCAGAGCGACCTGGACGGAGCTGACCCCGACGTGGGCAGCGACGCGGGGCAGCAACGAGGGAAGATGCCAGACCAAAGTAAAGTTGGGAATTTCACATGGAAATGGAAGAAAGCAATGCCAAAGCCATAACTCAAGAAGACACTGTTAGTTGGCACCCCCCCACACACACACACACACACACTAATTTTTAGACATTTTGGTTTTGCTACCACAGTAACCTGCGGGGCAGGGGACTTGCCCGGGTCCCTGTGCCCAGGCGTATGCCCGAGGCCGCTGCAGGAGCAGCACGAGTTGCTCCACTTCCTGAAGTCAGGCTGAGTCATGAAAGGAAGTCCTACAACTTGCAAACCTTCCAAACTGTTTCTCTGTGGTATTTTATCTTTCCTAAATTCAGCAGCTCCGGAATTCCAGCGACAGCAAAACGGCCCTCTCCCCTACCCTGAACAGGGGAAGCCCAGGGCCAGGGCTCCAGCCTAGGGCACAGTGCCCCGCATCACTTCCTCCAGCACAGGCTCCTCAGGTGTGCCCGCCTCCCACGGGTGTGCCCGCCTCCCACGGGTATGCCCCCCTCCCACAGGTATGCCCTCCTCCCACAGGTGCGCCCTCCTCCCACGGGTGCGCCCGCCTCCCATGGGTGCGCCCACCTCTCAGCCCTCAGCTGCTGCTGCTCCCGGGCTCTTTGGTGAGCACCTGTTCCCAGAAAGGAGCAGACACAGACATGTGTGTGTGCATGTGCTGTGTGTGTGCATGCGCTGCTGTACCTGATGGAACAGATGAAGCCACACTTTCTTCATTTTGCCTTAATGAGGGACATGTTCCCTCTTCAAACCTTCCTTTAAAGGACAGAAACCCGGATCCCAAATATTTTGAGAAAATGATGTTGGACTTGCTTTTACTGCAGAGAACTTAACAAGTACTAAGGTTTCTCAATTCTGAATCCTCTGGAACAAAAGTACTTTATTCTTCCAGAAACCAGACTGAGCCGGGTGTGCTCAACACGAGGTCCCCTCCCTATGTCCTCCGAGGCCGGCCTCCCCTGCACTGCTCCAGGGAGAATGGAACCACTTCCGTTCCTATCACTGAGCCAGACTGTGACCGTGCATGTGTGTGCTGTGTGCAGGTGTGCAGTGTGTGCATGTGCACGCTGTGTGTGCTGTATGTACCTGCTGTGTGTGCATGTGCACGCTGTGCGTGCCTGTGTGTACCTGCTGTGTGTGCATGTGCTGTGTGTGCATGCTGTGTGTGCATATATGTGCATGCTGCGTGTGCTGTATTACCTGCTATGTGTGCATGTGCTGTGTGTGCTGTGTGTGCCTGTATGTACCTGCTAAGTGTGCATGTGCTGTGTGTGCATGCTATGTGTGCACATGCATGCTGTGTGTGCCTGTGTGTACCTGCTGTGTGTGCATGTGCTGTGTGTGCATGCTGTGTGTGCATATATGTGCATGCTGCGTGTGCTGTATTACCTGCTATGTGTGCATGTGCTGTGTGTGCTGTGTGTGCCTGTATGTACCTGCTATGTGTGCATGTGCATAAAGTAAACGTCCAGAAATAATGCTATGTGTGCCTGTATGTACCTGCTATGTGTGCAGTGTATGTGCATGCACATGCTGTGTGTGTGCATGTGTGTGTGAGGCTGCTGTGTTGAATAGGAGATTGTCACTATGCTGAGGATGAAAGGGCCAGGCCAGAGGCTGCGGACAAGATTCGGGGTCTCTTGGTGCTGCCGTCTCCCACGGTCAGATCCCCTTAAGGAAATGGGTGTGCTCAGGAGTCAGCGTGGACCAGTGCAATCACAGCGGTTAGGAAGGTGGGAGGAGGAGCTTGCTTTTCTCTCGAGTCCCCAGGACGCACCGGCTGTGGCTCAGGTGTAGCGTGGCCTCTGGACCTGCCTCCCACACGTGCTGGACGACGAATGCTTGTCCACTTGGCCCCACACAGAGCCAACCACTGCCCTCCATGTGTGGCGAGTGTGACTGAGGACTGAATTTTAAATCTTATTTAATTAAGTACTTGAATACGAATGGCCATGTGTGGCCGTGGGGGCGTACAGGACAGCATGGCAATAGATTCTTGGCCGGGAAGCTGGGAAAGGCCTGCCTTCACCTGGGCCAGTGTCGGAGGTGGAGGAGCACAGAGTTCTCCTTAAGACCAAGGTGTGGGCTGGGCGGGGGTGGGGACAGAGGGGGGTCTTATAGATCAAATCACCACGGGCAGGCTGTGTGGCCCTCCCCAACACCTCTCCTACTTAGGCCGAATGTGGTGACTCCGGGTCTTATTTTTATTAAGGAGAGACGCATTTACCCCAAATGCCTTAACTTTGTATCATAGCTCACATGGATCTACTGGAACCTAAGGAAGGAACTGTGAGAGTGCCAACGCGTGCAGAGGAGGCGCGCTGGGAGCAGAGCACACGCATTTCTACAACGGGGGCTCCAGCTGCACATTTTTAAAGTGCATGACCTGCGCCCAAAAACGTCACCGTGTCCTAGCGCTTCAGGTGCCATGAGCCCTGGGGAGGGGTGTCCCTGCGCGCTGCGGACAGCAGCCGAGGAAACTCCCAGGGGTCCCGGGAAAGCCCAGCAGGGTGCCCAGCACATGGTCAGGGAACAGACTTGCGGCACAGCCCAGAGCCACGCTGCCTCCGGGCCCTCCCACTCCGTCTTCTATAATCGCTTTCTCCCGCTTGCCTGCTTTTTCAGCCCCAGGTTAGCAGAGGCTGTTCAGTTCCTGATCTCCGGGAGCCGACCTGCTGAAGCCGACCCGGAGCATCTGGCCGCCGCTCCTTGGCAGCCGCTCTGCTCCGTGTCCGCTCAGCCCGTCTCTAGCCGCCCGCCGCACGCCCGGGCACGATCACTTTGCAGGTGCGGTCCCAGAGCCTGAGCCCTTCCAGCAAATGACGGAATCCACCGCGCGTGCCTGGTTTGCTCCCGCCAATCACGCCGCCCCTGTGAGGGGCTTCAGAGCCACTTCCCTGAACTGGACGTTTCTAGTTCAAGACCCCACTCCTAAAAGTTTTATTACAAAGTCTAACGCAGACACACGGATGAGCCCTGGCTGCAAGGTGTTCCCGTGTGTGTGTTCCCGTGTGTGTGTGTGTGTGTGTGTGTGTGTGTGTACACAGTCAGGGCCAGGGAGGACACAGCTACAGAGCATCCCGCAACGGCCCGCAGCTCACCATCTGCTGCACCCTAAGGCGCAGAAGCCAAGCCACGTACACCGAGAAACCATGTCCTCATGACAAAGAATCTACATGAAACAGCTGGACAGCGAATTGTCTGGCAGAAAAGCACAGCGGAAAAATGCTGAGCACTGTTATTCAAGACGGAAATATTCAAATTACCTTGTGCAGAAAATGCCACAAATGCACGCACTCTTTCTCCGAGAACCCTTTCCCACTCACTCATCCCTACAGGTCGCGAGCATGTGCTGAGGATACATGGCCACTCTCACCCGCCACAGGCCTCCTGGCCTCCTGACTACAAGCCCCCACAGAGCCCACACATAGTCCTTCTCTGTCTTCTCTCGGTCTCTCTCTCAATCTCTCTCTGTCTCCCTCTCCCTCCCTCCATCCTTCTCTCCCTCTCACCTTCCCTTCCTGTCTCCTCCCCTCCCCCCCACACACACCACTCTAACACCTAACACACCCAGAGTCTTTGCAATCAAAGGCACACGCAGCCGCCCCATGTCCAGCACACCGACAAATCCAAATGTGCTGGGAATTCTGTTGCTTTATGGCTGAGCTTGTGCGCTGTAAAACCACTAGCTGGTCCTAAACCAGTGGTTCTCAACCTTGGCGGCTGCACATGTGGGGAAGGTGGCCTTAATAATTAAAGTCCAAAGCAGGCTGCAGGCCAGACCACACCAGATCGGGGAGGCAGCCTGTGCAGCCGAGGGTGGGCCAGCGTGCGTGATGGCCGCGTCTAGACACACCACCCCTCCTCCAAGCCAAAGTCCTTGCTTGGAGACAGATCTGTCCCAACAGCCGTGATGGATGCCTGGTTCTAAGTTCTCTTCCTGGTTTCCTCCTGTTCACTCCACCACCCAACAAAGAGTCTTCTATTATGAGCACTGCAGACTTCTGTGTGCAGAGTACAAAGTATATTTCACCTTTTTCTCCAAACTGATCCCACTGTCCGCCTAAATGCTGTTCACAGTTTGGTGCCTTTGCTTCCAGACTTCCCTGCATTCTCTTATTCTCTCTCTCTCTCTCTCTCTCTCTCTCTCTCTCACACACACACACACACACACACACCTGTATAGGCAGGCCTGCATCTGTACACAGAAAATAACAACTCACTGCCACTTACCTCATTAAGGCCATGTATGTGTTTTTAAAAATATATTACATCTTTCCCTTTAAGTGAGTATCAGTTGGACATCATAATTTGTGGGGAAGCACGGGACTTGGTTGGAAGGTCTGTAAAGAGGATTCTCCAAAAGGTCGGGGGCCTCTGGGGGGACCTTGCTGAAGGCAGAACCCCCTATGTTGACTTTTCCAAACAAGTCCAATCCCCTGGGTATTTTGCTAGAATCTCTATGTTTAGTTTTTAAAGAACTGACCTTGTAGAAGCATGTGCTTTCTCAAGGATACTTACCCTGCTGATTATATCTAGAGGTTAATTTTAGTTCAAGCTGTTGTTATAATAAAAGCCTAAGGAGGTGGTCAATCAAGGCTGCTTTGTTCCTAAAGCAAAGCAGCCCCTTAGCCTTCTCTTTCACAGAAACGTGTGTCAGAGTAATCTGTTCATCCGTCGCTCAGGGTCTGCTGGTCAGCCCAGGCAATAATTTGGTTCACAAAGACTCCACACTTGTGCAAAGCCCACAGGGGTTCCAGGCACAGGCACACCATGGCTGATTCACAGTCCTTCACGGCATGCAGCCCTTTCTCCTTCCTTTTCTTTTATTGCTCTTACAAAATAAAATGTTGCAATGAATTACTGTATGCATATACTTCTCCGCCTTTGTCAATTTATGTGTGAAATAAGTTCCTAACAATGAGATTGTTGAGCCAAAGCACATGTGTGTCTTAAAGGGGGAAGTGGGCACATCGTAATAGTGTCAACAATAAACAAATAAATAAGCAAGTTTCAGAAGCTTCCACCCAACAGCTGTGCCAGTGCCCAGGCGCCACCCTCTGCCCACATCTTGCCACAGAGCAAACCGTGCCGCTGCGGGAGCAGGGCATTCATGCACCAGGTCCCTGCCTGTCTAGCTGCTTGCTAGTCCTTGACTGACTTTCCTGTTGGACTGTGCTTATTCTCCTCCGTGATTTGGAAGACCTCACTGCATATTTCATCCTATTGATACTTTGACCACAGGCATTAAAAATAAATTTACCTTACACCTTTTCCCACTTATTTATATGTATTTTTCATTCCCCTGAGAACTTGCTTAAAATTTTATAAATCATGCCCATCAATCTTTCTTCTATCATGGTTTCATATTTTCTGTCCCATTTACAAAGGCCTTCTCTCCACAATTATTTAAAAACTCACCTAAGTTTTCTTTCTTATAGAGCTTTTATGATTTCACTGTTATATTTTTATTCATTGTTCAACCTGGAGTTTATCTATCCTATATAATAAAAGGGTGATATGCAAATTGACCCAACAGCAGAACGACTGGGAATGACTGGTTACTATGACACACACTGACCACCAGGGGGCAGATGCTCAATGCAGGAGCTGCCCCCTGGTGGTCAGTGCGCTCCCACAGGGGGAGCTCTGCTCAGCCACAAGCCAGGCTGATGGCTGCCAGCACAGCAGTGGTGGCAGGAGCCTCTCCCACCTCCTCAGTAGTGCTAAGGATGCCGAACTGTAGCTTAGGCCTGCTCCCTGCTGGCAAGTGGACATCCCCCATGGGCTCCTGGGCTGCCAGAGGGATGTCTGACTGCCAGCTTAGGCCCAATCCCCCGGGGAGCAGGCCTAAGCCAGCAGGTGGACATCCCCTGAGGGGTCCCAGACTGTGAGAGGGCACAGGCCGGGCTGAGGGACCACCCCGAGTGCACAAATTTTTGTGCACTGGGCCTCTAGTCTTACCTAATAATAGACAAACATGTAAATTGACCGTCCCTCCGCTACACTCATCAGCCAATCAGGAGAGTATGCAAATTAACCCAACAAAGATGGCGGTTAATTTGCATACATAGGCGCGCAGCAGCGGAGCGGGAGCAGCGAAGACTGAAGGCTCTGTACAGAGCGAAGGCCTGGGTCCCGGGTGCCGGAGGAAAACTGATGCCAGCAGCCAGGGGAAGGGAAGGCCTATTGCACGAATCTCTTTGTGCAATGGGCCTCTAGTATATATATAAAAGCCTAAGCGACTGTTATGACTGGTTGACCGGAACGACTGGCCGCTATGACATGCACTGACCACCAGGGTGCAGACGCTCAATGCAGGAGCTGCACTCTGGCGGTCAGTGCGCTCCCACAGCGGGAGTGTCGCTGTGGGAGCCGGGCTCATGGCTGGCGAGCACAGCTGTAGGCCAGCGCAGCGGGGAGCAGAAGCTGTGTGGCGCCCGGCCCTGGCTCGAGTTCCTCCCCAGCCTCCTGCCACTTCGGCACTGCTACATCCCTCAGGGGATGTCGGACTGCCAGTTTCAGCCTGATCCCTGAAGGCCCGGCAGTCCAACATCCCCCGATGGGTCCCAGATTGGGAGAGGGTGCAGGCCAGGCTGAGGGACCCCACCCGTGCAAGAATCCGTGCACCGGGCCTCTAGTTTTGGTATAAAGAACAAAGCTTTATGTTCAACCAAATTATTAGCCAGTTTTCCCAAGACCTTTAATTAACAATAACCTCTTCTCCCCTGACGGCAGGGAAGTGCCATCCTCGCCTTGCAATAACTTTCCATGTGTAATCTGGGTCTGTCAGTCCACTCAACATTGTAGCTTTGCCTTAAGATCCTGTAGAATTTGCCCCTCCTTATCATCCCTAGTTTTTATTTTTTCTCTGGGTCTTCTGGTAAGTTCCTTTAAATTTTTTCATCAATCTAAGGTGGAAAATTGTGTCTTAGGCATAACCACTTGCTCAGTGTGGTGTTTACGTCCTTCCAAGGCCACAGAGGAAGGCCAGGCCCTGCCTAACCCCCTGCAGGGGCTGATCCCATTCCCCAAGTCCTACGATGAATCCTAACTCCCTTCCTCTGAATGGGACTCTGGAAACAGGGCTTCCACAAAGGCGAGTAAGTTAAAATGAGGTCCTTAGGGTGGGCCCTGTCCATATGCCTGTCCACATAGAAAGGGGACACTAGGGCGAGACACACCCAGGAAGATGATGGGGATGCAGAAGCAGGCTCGGTCCACAGGCCTCAGGGGGAGCCAGCCTCTGACACCTGGGTCTCAGACTCCAGCCTCCCAGCCTGAGACTCGATGCTGAAATTCCACCTGTGTCACAATGTTCCCACAGTGGCTGGAGAGGCATGTGAAATGGCCCCTTTCCCCTGCTCTCTTCCCACCCCTAAGGACTCTTTGTACTTCCCCTCCTGGCCCTGTGACAGGGGCATGTGCAGGCCATCTTCCTGCTGGGGAAGCAGACACGAAGGCCGCTGTGCTCTCTGCCCGCTGTGCTCTCTGCCAGGGCTGTGCCCACTCACAGCCTAGGGCTATGCTGGGGGGCAGGGGTGGGGTGCTTTGTTCACTGTACTCACTGCCGGGGGCTGTGCTGGGGGGCCGGGGGTGTCTGTGCTCACTGCCCGGGCTGCGCTCACTGTGAGGGGGGCTGCCACCCTTCTCCACCAGCTGCCCACAGGACTCTGCTCATGCTGGATGGCCGGTGGAGAGTCAGCTGAAGCTGAGGGGAAGAGATGTTGTCACATCTCTCATTGATTTGGGATTTTTTGGTCCAAGTTATATTGAATTTGCTTAATGTTTCAACACAAAACTATAAAGATAAATTACATATTTTCCAGAACTACAGGTGACGTGTGAAACTGACATGTCTGCCGGAGCTGAGCGCATGGCCTGGCGCTGCCTCTCAGCTCCCCAGTCCACTCACATGACTTCACTCCTCAGCGCGAAGCCAGGGGCAGACCCTTGCTTTCACTCTCTGCTAGAGCAGTGGGCATGGATTCTGGTTCTGAATTAGAAACACTTCGGGCTGGGGCCTGGAAGAGCAGCAACATTCAGAGTCTTCCCCGCAGGTTGGCTTAGGCGGCTCCTAGCTGGGCCACCGCCAGCATCCCAGCATCCTCACCAGGCCGCGAAGGAATGAGGTGTGCATTGCGAGCTCCTGAAAATCAGAATGGACCAGGCAAGGCCGCCCTCCCTGCAGACACACTTTCTGCCCGAGCCCAGCTCCCAGGCAACAGAGAAACCCAACCCTGGGACCCTCCCCGCTCCAGCGAGCTCCCCTCCCTCCTCCTCACTGTCACTTCCTTCACACAGGGCGACCATCAGCTGATTGGTGTTGCTAAAAAAACAAAAAAGGAAGTGGTGGACTTCCCCTGCCAGCATGTGCAGCAGCTCTAAACGCAGAGAAAGAGAACTAGCACTGAAGACATAACACAGTGTCAGTCCACGCCCGTTCTGGGAGCAGAGCAGCGCGTGGAAACCAGCACGGGCCCGACAGACACAGAGCAACGTGGGCCCCAACGCAGAGGGCGACTCCCGCCCAGCCGCTGCAGGAGGACAGCTGAGGGCTGGAGAAACCTTGGACATGACCGAGCCCGGGGGAGCTGGGGGGGAGCCAAGTCCTCTCCAAACCCTCCGCTGTGGCACCCGAGCAGCAGCAGAAGGCCCTCTGCAAGAAAGACCTCCGTGTGCAGAGGCAGCATGGCCAGCTGCAAAGAGCAGGGAGCCCCTGTCCCCACACTCACTGGTCAGTGGCTCATACTCCCCTGTGCACAGGTCACCCACCTCCTCTCTCGTGGGCACAGGCTAAGAGAGGGCCACACAACAGTGCAGCCTTGGAAGACGGACTCCTAGTTAAAATAAAGGCCAGCCCTCTGGTGGAGCAAAATATCAAGCAGGCCACGGAAGCAAACCCAGTGCGGGAGGGTACGATGAGCAGAGGGTCAGGGCAGAGATCAGGAAGCAGCAAGAGAATGTCCACACTGGAACCAGAAATAAAAAGCAAAAGCCCAATGTGTCAGCAACAAATAAGAACGAAATACATTCCCTGGAAATTAACCACCTGCTTGCTAAAATGTAAGACAGGAGATGGACTACAGGTCCTTCCGTCCCACAGGTTAGCCTGAGGGCTCCATGAAACACAGGCAGAGGGCAGGGAGGGGACGAGGGCGGGGCCTCGGGTCTGCCAGTGCTGCCAGTCAGGGGGAGCCTCCTGTCCCCCAGTGGCGGGCGCTCTCCCCTCGGCCAAGTAAGCCCACAGTCATTGAGAGCCAGGGCTCCCCAACCCCAGCAGTAGCTGTTGATTAAAAAAAGAAAGGTGCAGAATGATACTGGTATTAAGAAGACAC
This sequence comes from Myotis brandtii, assembly GCF_000412655.1. NCBI lineage: Eukaryota > Metazoa > Chordata > Mammalia > Chiroptera > Vespertilionidae > Myotis > Myotis brandtii. Next base: position 1,718,193 of record NW_005371038.1, on the reverse strand, counting down.
ACACACACAAGGTTGTGTCTCCTGAAGATATACACATACACACACAACAACCAAGCAGAGAAAATCCCTCCCACTGCCCCCAGGGGTGCAGGTGCCTGTCACCTTCGAAATCCTCACTAATGGACTGGACTTGTGCATCCGTTACACAACTGAACACTTTTCAGAAAGAAAACGATGGAGAGTTCTCTCATCTTGGAGGTCAGAGAAAACTGTTTTAGAAATGGGACTCACTCGCCTCCCACCTGTCTGGGAGTGCCATCATTAGCTCCGCCCAGGACGGCAGGGGCAGGCTCCCAGGGCCACCCACCTGGAGGGGCTGTGGCAGAGGCATCAGCTCTCACCTGCTGGTGCCAGGAACCTGATGCCCGCGCGGCCTCCATCCTGCATCACAGTGACACCCACAGTGATCGTCCCGTCAACGAAGACGAAGAGTAGCTTTAAAATACAGAGTGGGACTGGAACCCAGTGGGCACTCAGAAGCTACTCTCAACCACTGTTGGTACAAATATGCTGGAGGCTAATTCCAGCAGGTCATGAACACAAGCAGTTTCATCAGAAGGCTGATGGAAACTTGAGGCTCAGCAGGGCTGAAGATACATACTGCCACCTGGAAAAGCTGAAAGCATTTCCCCAAACCTGAAAATCTACATGTTATTACCTGCAGCTGGCCAAACAGCTGAACAACTGTAGGCATTTCCCCAAACCTAAAGATTTGCATCTATTATTGCCTGCTGCCTGACAGCCCAGGGCAGCTCCCCCAAACCTGACCATGCCTGCTGTATACCAAACCTTAACCTTTGGAATGTATATCTGCTTTGCCTTAGGGCAATTTGTGTTAATGAAGAGCGAAGGGTCCAGAGATTCAGAGAACTTGGTTGCTGTAGCTAAGTCTCCTCTGGCTCCCCCTGTATTACAAATTTATATTTCTAGTCTCTTTATTACTTTACACGCAGCCCTTCTCCAGATTCCTGAACCCTTCTAGATGCTGGATAACACCCCGGCACAAATATTCAGGAACTGGGGCTGAGGCATTAGAGCAAGCAGATGATTAAGATACAATGAACCCAGGACTTTGCCTCCACCCCAGCAAGGACTGAGACTCTTGTAAAGGGGAGCAGAAGGCCACCGTATTCCGAAAGGAGACCCCAGGAGTTCTGGTCCCCAAGCTGCTCCCAGAACCAGCGCGCCCACACCACGGAGGTGTGCGAGGACAGGACACGGCCCGTGCACATCACGCACACGGCGCTGAGGACCTGCCACATGATCTGTGCTTACCCGGCTCGGCGATGGTGCTCCCAGCACTCCACCTACTGGGGCAAGGGCTGCTCCCCCAGAGCACCATCCACACTGCACAGCACTGCTCGCCCGCTCACCCACTCACTGCTCTGGGACCAGCCTCGGCCAGCTGTCCGGGGAAAGCCCGGACTCGCCACTCCCCGGAAAGTACAAAGTCCCACAATCAGATGATAAAACATCAGTGTCGGACAAATACAGAGGTGACATTGAGGCTGATTTTAAATGGAGATGCCAACGGCTAAAATGGAGTTAAAAATCATCTTTCACTAGTATGAGTCAGGTCATGTTCTGATGGAAGAAATAGAAAAGTTCTACGCTACAAATAAATAAATAACCATAGAAATCCTAAGGGTGGGAGGTGTTTCCATCAATGATGACAAGGGATTCACAGCAGGGAAAGTGCACCTCAGTGCAGTGGGAGGTGGGCTAAGACACCACAGGTCAAGCAAAGGCTTCCTAAGTAACTGGCAGGAAATGCTTTCAGACAGCCAGTCCCCACACTCACACCAACCGGTGCTTCGTTATTAGTGTGTGCGCAGCGAGACTGAAGAGAAACTATCAGACTGGAGCAAGAAGACGGGGCGGGGGGGGAGGGGGGGCGTCCAGAAAAGCAGAGAGAAAAGTGGAACTGATAGGCTGTTTGGTCTGACTCAGTGGGAAGCTGTGTCAAGAGTTTGAGCTCAGTCTCAGAGCATCGGGGAGACTCATGTAACAAGCATGGGACCCCCCGAGAACACAGAGCACACAGAATTTACCCAGGAAAAGTCACAAGGAGACCAGGAAAATGGGACGATATGGCACCCCTTGCTTTAGCGGCGAACGTCAGCACATGACGTGCACCCCGATAGCACACGGCCCGTTCTCCAGTGCTCCTCCCGGCGGTGGCCAGCCGAGGATGGCCACAGCCCGTTTCCCAGAAGGAAGTCGGCAGACATTGTCTAAAACTGATACAGCCAAACATAAGCAAATAAGCATAGGATACGAAAATGAGGAGAATTCTAGAAGAAAGAGCAATAAAAATTTAAAAGACTGCTTTTGGGGAACAGTACTACAGAATGGGAAAGTATTGTTATTAAATAAAATTAAGTAAAAAACAAATTAACTCTGGCCGTACCAAAACATTTCCATGACAGCTGAACAGAAACGGGTAGATTTAATAAGTTAAATTATTATACTGGGCAGAACAGAATGAAGATTTATCAATTAAGACAAAGTGAGAAAGCAGAAGGTCACGCGTTGGACATCCAAATGCTCTTTGTAGCTACAGAGTGTCACCCCACAATCCAACGCTTCAGGCCTTTGCTGAACCTCCTGCCTCAGGCCTCTTCCATCCTCCACACCCTGCAGCCAGGCCTGGGTCTCACCCTGACCGCAGCCCATGCTCCCCGTGGCTGCTGCCTGCTCCTGCTGGGCCTCCACTCAGACCAGGTCTCCAACACACAGCATGCCCGTCTGGAAGCCAGCACCCCACATCCCTGCTCCCCAGTCCTCCTGCCACCAGCTTCAGGAGCAAGGACTCCATCTCAGAGCCTGGTACCCAGGACAGAGGATGCTGCTCCCCACACCCTGCCCATCTAAATCAGGACACCCTCCTGTGTCATGGAGGCATCACCAACATTCTAAATCCTTGCTACCTTCCTCTTCTCATCACCCACCTTTGGCAGCTTCCACAAATAAATGCACAGTTTCTCCAAGAAATGAAAGAATCAAAAGAGAGTCATTTTTTATTTGTTCAATCTACTGCTATATAAACTGAATGTTCTTCCTGCTGGTATGTATTACCTTGGCTAAATTTGATTATACTTAAGATTCCAATTCAACTATCTTTCAAGTTTCATAGGCAAACAGTACATAATTAATTATTAAGGGTAAAAAATTCAAATTGATACAAGATAACTTTGTCAGACAAAGTTATAAGCTAACAGAAAATTTCCCTGAATAAAATTTTCCTTTAAAATTTAATCAGCCTAGTTTTATTTTTTCAATCTTCTCACAATTCCTCAGTTAAAAAAATAAAAACTCTTTTACAAGTGAAAAGAAACCAACCCGTTCAAATCAAAGTAGAACAGTGGTTCTCAACCTTCCTAATGCCGCGACCCTTTAATACAGTTCCTCATGTTGTGGTGACCCCCAACCATAAAATTATTTTCGTTGCTACTTCATAACTGTAATTTTGCTACTGTTATGAATCATAATGTAAATATCTGATATGCAGGATGTATTTTCATTGTTACAAATTGAACATAATTAAAGCATAGTGATTAATCACAAAAACAATATGTAATTTTACATGTGTTTTCCGATGGTCTTAGGTGACCCCTGTGAAAGGGTCTTTCGACCTCCAAAGGGGTCGCAACCCACAGGTTGGTGACCCACAGGTTGAGAACCGCTGAAGTAGAAGGATAAGATGCTAGGACACATCAGGCGATTTCATTCCACTCTCTCTTTAAAAGACTGCCTTTTGATTGCAATTGCTTTTTATGAAAGAGAAAGTTAAGGATGTAGACATTTAAGAAAATTTCTCCCCAAAGGCCTAAATTTCTAATTTTTCCTCCACTCATTTATAGCTAAACAATTCCAAAAGTAGAAGAAAATGTTAAAACTTGCACAGGCAGGGAGAAGAGGTGAGTCAGGGTGTAGTTAGGAAAAGTCTACTACAGTTAAAGTTAAAAAAGCAAAAATTAGCCCCGATTGTGAAAAGCGCCTGCCATCCCTTGGGCACCGATGGCGGGTGGAGCCGAGGGCTGACAGAGCCCAGGGCCCCGGTCCCCGGTCCGGTGCCAGGGCCGGGAGAGCCAGCTGCACATGGACAGGAGGCAGCTCTGCTCCCAGGGCCACTGCCTCCTGCCTCTGGAGGGTGACCACGCCCCTGCCGGGAGCTGTACTTTCGCTCTGCAATCCTATACCTGCAGGAAAGCTGCTGCTTCAACGTGTATCAGTAAGGATATACCTCCCATTCTCACTTGCAGGCTCGTATGCTAATGGTTATCATTGAAAGCTCAGTGAAGTCCTGATATTTCAGAACCTGCAGAGGGGAAATTGCCTGTCTAATTACTGGAAAGGGTGAGGATTGGGCAATAGAAAAGCAATTTGTTTCCCAAAGCACAGTAGCTTGATGGAGTCAGTTCTTTAGCCCAACTCCAAAAAGCTCTAAATAAGGAGGTTTCTTAGTAATTTGGGGGACCTTCATTTAGTGACCATGCCTGCCCTAAACCGACACACAGCTATTTATAGTTGTTATTTATGCCACCTGATGAGAGTATTCACAGCGCAGGTGCAGAGACGGTGTGGGGTCCCAGGCCGCTGTGCTGGGGCGAGGTGTCAGCGCGCACACGCACCTTTCTAAGTTCTCACAGACGTTCTCAGCGCTGACATTCACATTCTAAATTTGAATTCTAAATTCTGAAAAGTCCTGAGTTAAAAACTTATCTGAGCACAAGGGTCTTGAATAATGATTATGGACATGCAATGTGCTGCATAAGTGATGTCCTACTAAGAAATCTTTGGTTTAAAAACAGAGAAAGTAGACCTGCACTTATAAAATTAAATATGAGCCTAAGGAAGGCCAAGGTGGTATTTCTGAAATGCAAACCTAGCAATGAAATGATCTGTCAATTTCATCCCTCAGGAAAGGCAAAGACCTAAAATACACACCTAATTTTTTACCTTAGCTTAAACATTAAAACATTCTAGTTAAACTATATAATCCTATATATCTGAGCACTACAGAGTAACAAATCAATTTCTATTTACTGCAAAATTTCTCTAAACATAAAAAGTATGATGTAGAAACAAAATGATTTGATAAAATAATTTTAACTGACCAGATTCCTCACTTTTAGCTCAAATACAAATATATCCATGCACTTGGGGGGAGGGTGTGAAGGGACCATTAATGAATTTAATTGCATTTAACTGAAATGCTTCCAGTATGATACCGATGAATTTGTTCTGACTGAAACAAAGAAATCAGTTAGTATAGTCGATTTCATTGCTTCCAGAAATTCTCCGTCGTCGCATGATTAGCTTTTTATTATGAAGATTCAAATGTCAGACTTCTTCTTAACTACAAGCTGAACTGCTCTGCCGCTTTAAGAAAAACGCAATCCGCCAGCCAACAGTTTAACTCAGGCTCAATGAAATCTATGCGAGTCAAGCAAACTCATTAAAACAATCCCCAACACCGTTCCCAACGTGGGAAGATTCAAACTCTATGTCTCCAATGACTGTCTTTCTAGTTTTTGAACATCCAAACAAACAAACAAACAAACATGAATCGCCTTTGAATAGTTATTCAGTTCAGTTTCTAAAAAATTAGCTCAAATTTACGTTTTACTACATAAAACTTGCATGCTCTCCAATCACTCACTGGCAAATAAGTTGCTTTACCATGAAAACGCGTGGGGAAGGAGCAACCGCTCAAAACGCGAGCAGGTCGGGAAGGCTCCTGCTCTCGCGCCCTGCGCCCTGCGCCCCCCGCGGTGGGAAGGGGCGCGGGGACCGGAGCGGCCCGGGAGTAACTGGAAGGAAGGTGAGCGCCGGGGGATGTGCCAGGCTGTCAGGTCAGTGGCCGAACGAAAACGTGCCCTCGAATCCTGCTCGCGCTCCCAGGACCCACTGCCTCCGCACCGTCTCCGCTGCGACCCTGGGTCCCCAGTTCCCGCAAAGTCCCTGGGCCCAGGCCCCGCTCCCGTGCGGGAGCCGCACCCCGGAGGCTCCAGGATCAGGACAAAAGGCTGCGCCCCCTGCTTCTATCTCATCAATGTCCCATTGCCCCAGGGCCGAGGGCTTCGAGCGTCCCTGGCACAGCGCCGGGCACCCCGAAAC
>NW_005371038.1:1696375-1711698 GCF_000412655.1 Myotis brandtii | reverse complement strand
GCCCAACGCGCCCCCCTGCGCCCAGTGCACCCCTGCGCCTAATGCCCCTGGGTGCCCCCTGCGCCCAAGACGCCCTGAGAGCTCAGGGCAGGCAGCTGCAGCCTGAGCGTGCGAGGATCCTAGGGAAAGGTTGGCCTCAGAGGCCAGAGGTCAGAGGGAAGGAGGAGAGAAGCCCGCTGGGTGGGCTGCCTGCCTCCCTGGCATAGGCAGGGGCCTTCTACACTAAGAGGGCCACTGCCAACAACAGAAACCTCTGCCCCTGTCACCTGCAGCCCATTCCTGCTGGGATGACAGGCCTCTCCCTGGGCAGGCTGTTCCCTGGTGCTACTGCTCAGGAGGGAGTCTCCTTCCCTGTGCCGGGTATTCCCAGTCACCAACCCAAGACATCCCCGCTGACAGGTGACCAGGAGGCCACTGATGGGGCCAGGTGGCCTTAGGTGAACCAGGTGGGCTTAGTGAACGCCAGAATTCACCATGCGCCTTTGGCTTTAAATATTACCAAGTTCTTGACAGTGAGTTTAACTTGTTTCCTTCTACTGACAGAGGCTTGCCCTCTGGAGCTAAATTAAGTTTCATGGTTTTTCTGCAGTTCTTCAAATGGTTTAAAAACACCAGGTTCCCCCATCCCATCCCCCCCCTTTTTTTCCTGTTGGACAGTCCTCTTTAAAACCTCTCTATAAGTTTCCAGCCCCTCACATTCTCGCTAGCACTGGGTGGAGTGCCTGTTTTTAAAACCTGTACCCTGAGCCCAAATACAATAACCCAAACAGAACATTCAGTGTGTTAGCTTATAAATGCGTGGAGAAAGCTGGGTGATGGCACATGTTCACATTCCTGTGGAGCCCCTCAGCCTTCCCACGGACACTCTCCCATTCAGTTTGCATTAGCTTTTTAACCCAAGTGAAGGGTTTTTATTATGGTTACTAGAGGCCTGGTGCATGAAAATTCATGCATTGGAGGGGGGGTCCCTCAGCCCGGCCTGCCCCCCTCACAGTCCGGGAACACTCAGGGGTGGAAGGCGACCCGGCAATTGGGGGAAGGCGATGCCCCATCACACTTCTGCAGCTGCCACTGCTGGCAGTGCACACCTCAGCTGGCCCTGGATATCTGAGCCTCGGGTGGCCCTGGGCAGCTGGGCAACCGCCATCCGAGGCTTGCCTGTGGCTCAGGCCGGCCCTGGGAAGCTGGGGGGCTGAGGGGACTGGGCGCCGCTATCTTGTGGCTGTGGGCACCGCCATCTTTCAGGGCAGGGCAGTCAATTAGCATATTCCCTCCTTATTGGCTGTGGGTGCTGCCATTTTGTGATGGTGTGAGGGTCAATTAGCATATTCCCTCTTTATTAGATAGGATACTTGCTGACCACTGGACTGCATTGTGCTTCAAAAGCCAGTGAATCGCCATTGTTCTCTAAATGAAGGTTACAGGACGTCTACACAGGTTTTCAGAGCTGGTGATGTTGCTGGCCATGGGCACTAGGACCTGTCTTGAGTTTACTAAGATGCCATTTCTTTAGGGACTGCTCATGGAGATGAGAGCTGTATAGGTCCACCTTCATGCCACCCTTTAGCGCTGCTGTGGGCCTTTATGAGTAAACTTTAAAAACTTAATCAGCATGTATGTTTGAAATGGTTTTTAAATATGTTAAAATCATCATACAAACACGTACAAAATTTCTTCCTAAAAGTCAACACACTTCTCACCGGCTTCCTTCCTTTGCCCCATGTCCTGACTTTGCTTTTTATCTTTCACTAAGGGCCCAGTGCATGAATTCATGCACCTTGAAAGGAACTGTGGGCCACAAAGCTGCAGTGGGCACAGGGATGGGTCTTGGCCCATCCTCCATGCCCCCATACACCCCCTCCCACCGTGGCCCCCAGCCCCCTATCTGTTGGCAGCCCCACTCCCACCGCCGCCACTCCCACATGCTGATGGCGCCAGCCCCCCTCACCTGCTGATGGTGCAGAGCAATTAGGGCTGGCGCCAGCAGTGGGTGCAAGCAGGGCTGGTGCTGACAGCAGGTTTGAGTAGCGACTGCTGCCCCGATCACCCCTCAGGAGCAGGGGGAGGTGGAGAAGCCCTGAGGGGTGATCGGGGCCAGCAGCTGCTGCTTGCACCTGCTAATGGCGCCAAGCGATCAGGGCCAGTGCTGGGTGCCGTCAGTGAGTGCAAGCAGCAGCTCTGGCACCAGCAGCAGGTGCAAGTGGCAGCTCTGGTGCCAGCAGCAGGTGTGAGTGCTGGGTGGGACCGTGGCGCGTGGGAGCAAAGAATTCTCAGTAACCACCAGAGGCTTGCCCCAATGACTGTGACCGGCACCCTGCCTTGATCTGGTACCCCCACTCTCCTGCTCCACCATCCTGCTGCGGCTGATGCCCACCATGTTCCGTACTCGCTCCCCGGTGGTCAGCGCACATCATAGCGACCGGTTGTTCGGTTGTTCAGTTGTTCCGCCATTTAGTCTATTTGCATATTAGCCTTTTATTATATAGGATGGTAATAATTCTTAGCTGGGATTGTACCTGAGTCCTGGAAGCCCTCCTGGCAAAACTTGAACCAGATGGTTTCAGGGACATCCAAAGTCAGTGGTTAAAGTCTCCTGTCCCCTGTGGAGTCTTCTTGAAATTTCTTTAAAAGTAGTCAACCTATGTTTTCAGTTTTGCTGTGGAAATTCCACCACATGCAGTCCCCTGTGTGGTGCCATTGTCAGAGGGCTTTTGTGGTTCTTGTCCCTGGTGCCTGGCTTCTTGTGTGTGCTTGGCCACATCTGACCGGCAGCCACTCATTGTCCCTGAAATGTTATTACTGGAAATTAGTTGAGGCCTAGGAAGAGGGTATTTTCTTTCAGAAAGAATTTGCCTTTGCTTCTGTCAGAAGCCCAGGGTACAACTAGTTTTGGGACAATTAAGAAAATTTCCCAGCTTCTGTTTTCTGGACCGGCTGAGTGATGTGAATTTGGGCACAATTTTGGTCAACTTGTGGTTACAGCTTCTCAAGGATGCATTTCTTCTGTGTCTGCTCTATGCTTCTTTTGCTTCTCCTCTATTTCGGGGTCCTCGTTTCTTATATTCAGGCATTTCTCTTCCTTAGCTTACTCCATCATTTTGGTGGATCACAAACAACCAGGAGTTTCTGGAGAAATGGAAGTAGATATTATAAAGACTTTCCGTATCCAAAAAGTTCTACTCTCAAGTTTGATTGATGGCTTGGATTGTATAGAATTCTCCTTCAGAAATTATTTTTCTTCACAGTTTTAAGTCATTATTCTATTGTTTTCTTGCTTCCAATGTTTCTGTTGAGAAATCCAAGCTATTTGAGTCTTTATCTACCATCTTTTCATTCTGATTCTTTATTCTTGGAGCATAGTTGCTAGTCCGTTGTTTTACCTTGGCCACGCTTGCCAGCTTTCTCCACACTTTCTATTTGCTCCTCCTCTGCGGGCGACAGTTGATCCTTACATCAGGTCCTTTTACTTTCCCTTTTCTGGGTGACAGTGTGAGGGCTTATTAGCCCCTTTACTGATTTTCCGTAGCCTTTGAGCCTGGAGGATGGAGTTGTGTTGCAATGACTGGGCCCTCCCTCCTACATAAGACTGAGTTGAATATAGGCGGCTTCACCACTCCTTGGGGGAAGGAGAGGGACAGCTCCCCCGCTCTTTCAGAGGCAGCTTTAAGCATCGGTTCCCCATTCTGTGGGTCCCTGAGGCTTCAGACCCTGACAGCCATGCTGATGGCAGACATTTCTCTTTTTTCTTTGACTCCATTGCAGCCATTTTCACTACCCCATAATCCAAAATGGGAAAAGCTAAGAATAGATTGTTATTCCTTTTTCAGAATTTGAGTGAGAAGTGTCAGGATTTTGTGGACTGGCCAGGTGTGGTTTCTGGGAGGTGGGCACATGACCTCACCCTGATCCTGTCAAACTTCTGTTTTTTACATGAGCTGGCATTTCCCCAAGTTTGTCTCCTTCAGCCCTTCTCCTTTTCCTGTTTGGTCACTGTTGGTAACTTTTACATTCTTGTTTGCTCCTCCTTCCATTTTATCTTGGATGGCAAGGAGGGAGGGATCTTTTTTTCCTAAAGATTTTGGGGTCTTAATACTCACTGAATAGTTCACCACTTTTATCCAAAATTTAATACCACACATTTTTACTATAGAATATCCATTGCACATTTTAAGATTTAGAATGCAAAATCCTCATTTTATCTCTTTCAAATTAAAAATATACCAGTCACACAAGATATATGATAGGATGTTTTAGGTTGCAAGTAAAAGAATATTTAACTCCAACTATTGACATAGTAAAATTTTATTGGCACAAAAGAGAGAAATCTCCAGAGTTAGGATAGTATCAGGCTTACTATACAGATTATTATTATTATTATTTGGTCAATCCTCACCCAAAGATATTTTTCCATTGACTTTTAGGGAGAGTAGAAGACAGAGGGAAAGACAGAGAGAAACATTGATGTGAGAGAAACACATTGATTGGTTGCCTCCTGCATGAGCCCAGACCAGGGCCCATTCCAGGGAGGAGCCTACAACAAAGGTACTTGCCCTTAACCTGAATCAAACCCGGTGTTAGGGTCATCAAAGGAGGAACACACGAGGCCAAAGTGGTAAGGGATTATAAATTTATTAGGTCATTTAGATACCAGATGGGCTGAGCCCCAAAATGGCACCAGCACCCAAAGACGGGGAGTCAGCGGTTTTAAAGGACTCTAGGCGGGCTTTTTCTGGGTGGAGCATTCTCTGGGAGGGTCCTGAGGGGAAAGATAATGGTCTTAGCAAGTGGACATGGTCTTAGCAAGTGCTGAGCAAAAGAATGTCTGTTGTGAAGTGGCCTAAAGGTCAGTTCCCAGGGGAGGGGGTATTAATTCAATTATTTTATCAAACCTAATATTCCAGCCTTTTTGTTTTATGGGATAGAGTAGAAGGTCATATCTTCTATAGTTACTTCCTGCTGAGGGCAGATGTTGAGATCACAGGGGGATGGACTTTGATGTTAGTGGGCTGGACGAAGGGTTAAAGCGCATGATTTCCCCAAGAGACTGGTTGGTGAAGGCTGGAGAGTGTCCTGTTGAGTGACTTGGGAGGCAAAAGCTGGTCCTGAGGCTGCCACAGCAATGCTTGTCTGGTCTTGCTGCTTTTCTGGGCCTGGAGCTGAAATACAACTGAGGCCTAGATATTGTCTTTAGGGAGGAAAAGATCAGGGGTCTAAGCTGCCTGACTAGCGATATGAAAGGGGAGGATAGGTTACCCTGAGGATGAAGTTCTTGTTTTAACAGTTTTGCCCTTTGCTAGGCATCCAGAGCTTTCTGCCCCAGTGAGTTGCTGTACCTGTACCTGGCCCTGGCCCATCCTCTTTGCTCTGGGGCTCAGAGGGATGATGAGGCCTGGCACAAAAGGAGGTTGTGATAGTGTCTAGGGGTGGCATTTCCTGAATACAAGTAAGGCTTGTAACCTGGTGGAGACAAACTTTTATACACTTAGTACTACTGGGGCAAAAGCTAGAACAGTAAGAATTATGATAAATGGTCTTCTGGAAGGAAAGAGACATTAGTTTGGAGGGTTGTAGTCTAATATACCAAAATGAGGTTTATTCTCAAATCATTTACTCTTAAGTGTCCTTGGTTTTATAGATGTCTGCAAACTGCGGTTTTACTACATTAGTTTCCCTATTCTGCTTGTCCTGGCTCAGTGGCCTGTGTCATTCTCACTTTCTTTTCTCTTCAAAATGCATCTCTATGCCTTATGACTTCTATTATCAAAACCATATCATTTCTTTCCAATTTAGTTAGAATTCTTAACTCTTAGAAGCTTTAATTTCCAATGATAACCAAAAAGTAAACAGCCAGCATTTCTCAGATTGACATTTATCACTCTTACTTTCAAGAAATTATATCTTCAACAGAGTACAAGAGACCTGTAATGAAAACTAAGAACAGGCAAATTAAAACATGTCTAGCAATCAATGTTTCAGTATTTTATGTTACTTAAAAATATTTAGATGTTTATCATTTAACCCAGCAATGCTCCAAAGCCTTTAAGTTACCAAAGACTGTGGATAATTATGTACAGGCACATGGGGCTGGAGAAAAGGCTGGGGGAGGAAGGAGCAGGCCCTGCAGCCTGTTCTAGGACTGCAGTTCCCAGGCCTCCAGCCACTTGGATTTAAAACTGCCACATTTTCCTTAGGGATAACATGCTAAGGTTTGGGTGATAATGAGTTCAGCTTCTGATAGCAGCAGGACCGTTAAGTAAGCATTTGCAGTTTTGCAGTAAAGAAAGTTGTTCTTTGGGAAGGGGGGGTGAGAAGGTGCTGAAGTGAGAGCAGTTTTCAGAGCATTAAAGGGGTGAGGATGCTGGCCTTGGGATCTAAGGCCTCAGTGAGGGGTCCCTTCACTTATCATAGAGGGGCTTTGTGAGGAGACGAAAGTTGGGAACCAGAGGCGAAAGTACCCAGTGAGCCTGAGAAAGGAGAGTATTTCTTGTCTAGAGGAGGGACAGCCATGGAGGAAATAATGCATTTACAGTCCAAGGAATGGCTCGGCTTTGTGGGGTGAGAGTGAAACCAAGGCAGGTGACTGTGGTTTGGGACAGCGGGGCTTTGTGAGGGGACGCACTGCAGCCCTGGCCGGGCACCGAGGTAGAATGAGAAAAGGGTGGATAAGGGGTGTCTAGTAAGATGCAGTGCAGAGGTGAGGTGGCTTATGGCTGTGAGACTAGTCCGTCAACCCCCATAACAGAGACTGAGGAGGGGACGAGGGTCCCCGTGAATTCGCGGGGGGCAGAACAAGTGGCACCAGGTGTCAGTTAAAAAGGAGATCGGCTATGTGCCACCACAATCATTACCCGAGGCTCTGCCCTGGTGATGGAAGTCTGTGCGGCCCTGTCAGGGCCTGGGCAGCTTCAGTCTTCGGTGGCCAATCCGAGGAGGTCTGGGAGCTCCAAACCGGATCCATAGGGTGGCCTTGCTGGGCTGGCTGAGGTCTGACCTGGAGGGGCCAGACTACAGCCTGAGTTCCAGTGGCTTTTCCTTCTGCACCTTGGGCAGGGCCCAGGTGGGGGTCTCAGGTTTGGGCAGGACTTGGCCCAGTGTCCTTCCTTGATGCAGTTGAAGCAGGGCCTGGAGGAGGCTGAACCCCTGACTTACCCTGATTGGAGGACTGGCACTTCGTTTGGGGTTTGTGAGAGCAGTAGGTAGGAGCTGTATGGCCTCTGTCTGGGCCTCAGCCTTGACCTGATCTCACCTTGTTGTTGGATTTGGGTCTCCTCATCTCCATTATTAAAGACCTTAAAAGCCAGGTTAACAAAGTCTTTTTAAGGTGTTTGTGGACCTGGGTCTATTTTTTGAAGCTTGCGGCATATGTTGGGATATAAAATGTGTGTTCAGAAGAAGGGTTCCCTCTGCGGAGGTGGGGTCTAGGTGGTAAATTTCCGTGAGGCCTCCTTGAGGTGGGGGAGGAGAGCTGGGTTTCCGTCAGGGCCCTGAGTGATTTTATTGTGTCATAGCTGACCGCCCTATGGACAGCTTTTTGAGTCTGGCAATGAGACAGGTGATTATATGGCTTCGGAGCTGGTGCCCTGGAGAAGTAACCTTTAGTCCCATCTCAGGTCAGTTGGGGGACCACATCAGTGACAACTGGGTTGGCCACCGAGTCCTGTCTATGGAGGCACAGCATGGTCCTGGGCTGCTAGCCAGATGTGCTCCTTCTCCTCTGGGGTGAGAGAGGACAGGATCACACAGATGTCATGCCAGGTCAGGTCATAGGACTAGGTCAGGCACTCAAATTCCTTAGTAAAGGTGGTTGTGTCAATGGGAAAAGACCAAGACGCCTCTCAATCTGTGTGAGGCTGGACATAGAGAATGGGACGTGTACCCTGACAATCCCTCAGTTCCTGGTACCTCCCATGGGGGTAGAATGGGTGTGGGAATAAAAGAGGCTATTGAGGAGGGTGGTCTTTGGGTGGCCCAGAAGCGAGTGTTAGGTGGGAAAAGGCTGTTTTGGAGCTTGCATTCGTGGGATTTGGGCTCCCAGGGGCCGGGAGGTGGTTGCTGGTTAGGAGGGTCTAGGTTTTGGGAATCTACTGCAGGTGAGGGAGGGTGTGTGTAAGGGAGTTGGTGGTCTGCTGGGTCAAAAGTAGATTCAGAATCAGAAGTGTTAGGGGTGATGTTTCGTGTGAAGGAGAAGGATCTGACGGGTAGAGCAGGACTGAGAGAGAGGGCTGGGACTGAGGGTGAAAAGGCCTGGACGGAGGGACTCTCTGACCATTTTCCATCGCGGTGACAGCAATTATCTAAATCGCGCAATGTGTTAAGATGGAAAGTGCAGTTTTCAGGCCATTGAGACTTATTACTTAGCTCACATTGTGGCCAAACAGTGTTAGAAAAGAAAATGAGGGCCTTGGGCCTGCTCTGCCCTGTGAGTGCAGAGGGAGTGTAGCGTGGCCCACGAGAGAGGAGGGGTGAGTGACGGATCACAAATCCAAAGGTGACTGCTTAGGGCAGGCGTCCCCGCTGCTAAACAAATCACCACGAGAAACGAGGGGTGACCCTCCGGACTGGGTGTCCCCAGTCCAGAAGGACCCGGGGCTGAATGGCTGAGGAGCCTTCTGGCCTAGCGCTAGGGCTTTCGAGAAGAGAGACCTTCGAGAAGTCAGTGAGAGAGAGTGGACAGAAGACTCCAGATGAAATTGTGGAACGTCACTCACCTAGAGAAGACTGGCCGGTGTGGGATGGAGGGTCAGCAGTGGAGAAGGGGAGGTTCCTGGTCTGGCATCCTCCTTGGCTGGTTCAGGAAAGTCCATAAGAGAGGGAGACCTAATCAAGGCCAGCAATTGAGTCACCTGAGTAGGATTGGGAAGTAAGCCCAGGACGAGTTGCCGCTGCCTACTGCTCTCCAAGTAGCAAACTCGGGGTGACCCTCTTGGGTTTCAGCACCAAGTGTAAAGGTCACCAAAGGAGGAACACACGAGGCCAAATGGTAAGGGATGAGAGAGGAGGTCATCTGGATACCAGATGGCTGAGCCCCAAAATGGCGCCAGCACCCAAAGACGGGGAGTCAGAGGTTTTTAAAGGACTCTAGGCGGCTTTTTCTGGGTAGAGAATTCTCTGTGCAGGTCCTGAGGAGAAACATAATGGTCTTAGCAAGTGGAAGTGGTCTTGGCAAGTGCTGAGCTAAAGAATGTCTGTTGTGAAGTGGTCTAAAGGTCAGTTCCCAGGGGAGGGGATATCCTGTCAATTATTTGATCAGGCCTAACGCTGGACCCTTTGTTCCACAGGCCTTCGCTCTATCCACTGAGCCAAACCGGCTACAAATTATTTCAAGTTGAGATAAAAGTGACACAACATGAAATTCACCATTTTAACTGTTTTACATTGAAATAACTTAACCCTATCTTGTCTTATGCAGGCAAGTTACTGTTCTCGGCCAGCCTCACTGAATCTCCTGATGCCCACCACCTGGCCACGCCTCTCGATCTGCCAGAACGCCACCGAATGTGACAGCCTCCATCTGCCGCTGGGTCCCTTCCATTCAGCCCTGATTTAAAGTGCCCTTTCAGCTGGCCGGTGTGGCTCAGTTGGTTGGAGCGTAGTCCTGTTCATCAGAAGGTTCCATTCCCTGTCAGGGCACATCACAAGGTTGTGGGTGAGGATTAAAAATAATTATTTTAAAAAGTGACCTTTCACCTAAAAATGGTAGACTTCCTTCTTTTTCTGTTGTCAGTGAGGTTTTGAACAAGGAAGAAAAAGTTACTTAGGACCTAGGATAGCATCCGAGCTTAGCCCACGTGCAGAGGCTTGGCCCGGTGGTGAGAACTCTGGCCAGGGGTCGCAGCATGGGCTATGGCCCAGGCACCCAACACTGCTCCTTTCCTGGGCCTGTGGCTCTGAGCAAGTCAAGTCTCCTCTGTGGACTTCAGGTTTCTCATCTCCTGTGAAATTCACATTGGCAAACAATTACTGTGTGTCTTTACTGCCAGAGATGGTCCTTGGCACTAGAGATTAGAAAGGAAGAAAAAGGAGGGAAAACCATGCTCAAAATAACTTCCCTTTCACATACCTCAGCATGCAGCCATGCATTTGCCTAGGTTACTTTTTCAAAATATAATTACAGCCAGCTCTCAGTATGGGCTACAGATAGAAATATTTGGAGTGGGGGTGAGGGGTGGGGGGGAGAGAGGGGAATCCCAGAAAGTACCAAAAGGCAAAATTGAAATTTGCCATATCAGAGCACTACACTGAATCCACACAAAGAAAGTGGCCTAGGCATATTTGCATATACTCTATTTGCATATACTCTATGTGCCTCTAATGCAAATGTAGGTTATTTGCAATGGACTCACTTATCTTTTTTAATTTTGATGAAGTTAAAGTTATTTAATTTTTCTCTTATTGCTTGTGCTTTCTGTATTAGATCTAAGAAATCATCCCCTAATCCAAGGTCCTGGTATTTATTCTATGTATTTCTCTAGGTGTTTTATCAATTTACTTCTTACATTTGTGAACAAGAAGGGGCCACATGCTAATCTGATGAGCCCAGGGAAGGCCTACATGGTGACCTTGCAAACTCAGAGACCTAAGGTAACCACAAAGGATGGTCTGAAATTAAAACTTTTTAATGAAAAAACAATTTATGGTGGGTAGTCATGCCTAGGCCAGTATCTTCCCTGAAAAAGATCAATCTTTACCTTAATTTAGCTTATTGTCTTTTTGCATCTAAGATAACATATCTAACACACTGTTGGAGTGTCAAAGTAATTTCCCTTTTCCCAGACCCCTCAAAGCACAGGCACCACTCTGCAGAGACCATAAGTCCCCTTATTGTTATTGAGTTAACTAGAGACCCAGTGTACAAAATTCATGCACCATCCCTAGGCCTGGCCAGTGATCAGGGCCAATTGGGGCAAGGCTGATCAGGGCCAGGCTGGAGAGGAAGTGATGGTTGCTGGGCCGGGCACAGAAGGAATGGACACCACGCGGTTCCTGGACTCCCCCCCAACTCCTTCCCTTGCCACTGCACCGCCACAGCGGCGGGCCGATCAGGAGGGAAGGATGGAGCATGGGAGGGTGGCTGCCAGTGCCGAGGAGGGAGCTGGCCCTTTGCCCCCCTGGGAAAGGGGCCACATCTGCCAGCACCCACCCCTTGTTCCCTGTCCCAGAGCGATCAGGTGATTGGGGCCTGCTGGCCAGGAGGAGGGACTGCAGGAGGTTGGCCGGCTGGGGGAAGTTGGCTGTGGGAGTGCACTGACCACCAGGGGGGAGCTCCTGCATTGAGCGTCTGCCCCCTGGTGGTCAGTGCGCCTCAGAGCAACTGGTCGTTCCAGTCGTTCTGGTCACTTAGGCTTTTACATATATAGATTGTTGACTACTAACTATCCTGCACCCATCTAAGTAAAACAAGTAGGTGTTTATATTTTTTTAACTTTTTATCCAATCCCAGGGGTCTCCCCCCTTTTCTTTCTTCCATCTCCTCAATCTATCACCAGTGGATTTCATGTAACCCACTTACGCCTCGTCTCCTCCTTCGTTGGTGATGTATAAAACAAGGTGCAAAACTGCCGCTCTCCGGAGCACTATCTCAGCCCCTTGGAATTCTGCTGCCCAGCATTTGTTGACAGTTTGGCCCAAATAAACCCACAAAAATTCTTTAGATTTGATTTTTTCTTATGTTGACAAATAAATAGTCAATTAACACATATTTCATATGTTATATTTATTATATACTGTATTCGTACAATAAAGTAAGCTGTAGAAAAGAAAAAATTATTGAGAAACTCCAAGGAAAAGACAATACATTTACAGCACTGTATGTATTTATTGAAAAAGTCATCCTAAAATCGACCCACACCATTCAAACTCCTGTTGTTCAAGAGTCAGCTGTATTCTGTCCACAACTAATTGTCTTGACACCTTTGTTGAAGATCAATACAAAGGCTTATTTCTGGACTCTAAATTCCATCTCATTGATCTATGTATCTATCCTTACACCAGAATTACAGAGTCCCAATTACTGTAGTTTTGTAGTTACTCTTTAATTGGAAAGTTTGCCTCTTCCAACTTTGTGTTTTTGTTTCTTTCAATATGTTTTAGCTATTATGCTTGCTTTGCATTGTGATAAGAATTTTAGGATCAGCTTGACAATTTCTATAATAGAAGCTGTGATTTTGACAAGGACTGTGTTGATTCTATATATCAATTTGGGAATATTGCCATGTTAACAATTTTAAATATTCTCATCCATGAACATGGTTCACTTGTTTTTAGAGCTTCTTTAATTTCTTAATTGTTTAAGCATGGTTCCTTTATTCTTGGAACATATTTATACTCCTCTGAAATCTTTGTCTGCTAGGTTCACACATCTGGGTCTCTCAAAGGCCCTTTCTATTTGCTTGCTTTCTATACCCATGGACAGGTGATGCTGTCCTGAATCTATGCACCTCTTTTTCTTTTTTTGGTTGAGGACTGGACATGGTAAGTGACATATACTCCAGTGTAATCAGTCTGGACACTGGCCCCTCCCTTTAGCACTAGTTGATGTTTGCCTGTTGGCTTGTGCATT
Organism: Myotis brandtii; assembly: GCF_000412655.1. NCBI lineage: Eukaryota > Metazoa > Chordata > Mammalia > Chiroptera > Vespertilionidae > Myotis > Myotis brandtii. Next base: position 1,699,139 of record NW_005371038.1, on the reverse strand, counting down.
TCTCTAGTCTCCTGGCTGGACGAGTCCCTGGCTCCTCCCATGGCTCAGCCTTGGACGTGAGGCATGAGCATCTCTGACCACAGGAATGACTGTGGTCTGAGGGCTCTCCTTGACTCCCTCTCGTCTCCCTGCTAAGCTTCTGGCTTGTTGTTGGCTCTTTCACTTGCTTGATTTCTCTGTTGTTTTCTACAAAACCTCAAGGTATAATTTGCTTCACCCTTTGAAACAAGAAAAACCCATTTTCTTTGCAGAGACAGGTATCACCAGTCTCTGAGGCTTGTAACTACTCAGGAGGAGGGCTCTCCTCAGCTCCTCTTGTCTGCTTCTCTCTGCTAATCTTCCAGCGGCTCTATGTTTTGCTTGTTGCTACTACTGTCATCAAATTGCCAGCCTCCTTACTAGTATAATTGCTCACCTCCGGAGCCTCTGTTGTTTTCAACAACACTCTTAGGTGTGAACTTCCTAATGTTCTACTCCCAGGAACTAACCAGCCCCTGTAGGGAGAGCTGGGAGCCTTCTGTCCTTACAACCTACCTCTCCCCTGGGAAAGACACTGTGCTCCTGTGCTGGGCTGAGGCTGAGGGCCTCAGTCTGCTGCTTCTGGGTGATACCTTCTTCCAGCACGGGGGTGGGGAACCTTCTTTCTGCCAAGGGCCATTTGGATATTTATAACATCATTCGTGGGCCATATAAAATTATCAACTTAAACATTAGCCTACTATATTTGGCAAACATTTAATTAACTCACCCTTAATGCCTTGGCAGGAACAGACCAAATGATTCTAAGGGCCTTATACGGCCCATGGGCTAGATGTTCCCCACCCACCCCTGAATCTAGCAGGACATAGGGTGGGGTGGTAGTCTTGGTCTTCTCCCTGTGGAACTTCTGCCCTACAAGTGGGGCTGGGAGAGGGAGCCCTGTTCTTGTGGATGAACTTGCCTGGAGCAGAACTTATGCAACATGGAGCTGGGTATGGGGAGCATGACAGATCCCAGTGGCCTGCCCTCCTGGGTGGAACCACTGCTGTAGACGGGAGCTGGGAGGGAGGCAGCCCTGTTGGCTGCATCCACCCAGAGTGAGGCCCTGGCCTGCTGAGCTTGGGGGAGGAGGTATAAGTGGGTCATGGCTCAAATGACACACACCCTCCTGTTCTTACTGAGATTTTGCTATTTTTCTTGAATAAATATTTTTCTATTTGCTGTATGACCACAGAACAACTTCCAGAGATTAAAAATTGTTCAATGACATATATAATTTTTTTTCAGTTAAATAATAGTTTCGCTGGAGAGAGTTTTCCCCAAACTCCTCACACTCCTCATTCTAGAATTCTGACTCTTATTTTTTTCTTAGGCACTGAAATTTGAGGGTTTTTATGAAGGAGTTGCAGGTGGAGAGAGCACATGCCACCCAGCAAATGGGAGAATAGGGCAGGGGGTTGCAGGAAGGAGGCCTTGACTAGAGCAAAAGGATCCAGCACTGGGAAGAGGGTCAAGGACACAGGTCACTTATTAAGGATGTCCTTGGGGCTGAAGTATTAGTACCAACTTACTCATGGCCGCCCAGACAAATAACCTGTGTGTCGTCCTTGGCCCCTGCACGCTAGAGATTATAAATGCCTACCCCAGACAGTAGAAAATCAGACCACAAAACTGACACTGTGTGACAAAGGACTGGTATTTTTCTTTCAGTTCAGTAGTGTTCCTTTCAGTCTATATGTGGTCTTAGGGGGACAGAGAATTATTGATTAGAAAAATTAAATTAAATATAAAATAACTTGACAAACACCATAACATGATTTTAGGAAAGCCTTCTAATGTAAAGCATTAAGTGCGTTGTTGTGAAATCTTATTAAATATTACGACTCTGGGAAGCACAATCTATTTTAGGTGTACCCAAAATAAAGTATGCATAGAAACAAGGAACAGAAATTATATTTTCTGACTCAAATACGTTTCAGTTCCATGAGTGGGCATTTCTTGCTTGCTCACACATCTGTTTCATTAGTAATGTTTGAAAAACCTGACTGACTTAAATTTTTAGGATTGACTGGGATTAAGGTTGGATAAAAATGAAACTCAGATAAGAATGAAAAGGTTTTATTCTTTTCATTCATACAGATAGCCAACAGGTACATGAATACATATAGATGGCCAGCAGGTACATGAAAAGGTGCTCAACACAATGCAAGTCAAAACCACAATATGTTATCACTTCACATCAGTTAGTGCTATTATAAAAAACAAATAAAAAACTAGAAATAATGTTGGAGAGGACATGGAGAAAAAGGAACCCTTTGTGCACTGTTGGTAGGACTTTAAATTGTGCAACCTATGGAAAACAGTATATAGGTTCCTCAAAAAATAAAAAAATAGAACTACCATAATTCAGCAATTCCACATATGGGCCTTTATCCAAAGAAAACAAAAACAATAATTCAAAAAGATAAATACATCCCTATGTTTATTGCAGCATTTATAATAGCCAAGATATGAAAATAACCTTAGTGTCCAAACAGATGAATGAATAAAGATGTGATGTATATACAATGGAATATTATTAAGCAGCTAGAGGCCCAGTGCACAAAAATTTGTGTGCTTGGGGGGGTCCCTCAGCCCGGCCTGTGCCCTCTCACAGTCTGGGACCTCTCAGGGGATGACCACCTGCTGGCTTAGGCCCGCTCCCTGGGGGATTGGGCCTAAGATGGCAATCAGACATCCCTCTGGCAGCCCGGCAGCCCTCGGGGGATGTCCACTTGCCAGCGGG
>NW_005371038.1:1682757-1695039 GCF_000412655.1 Myotis brandtii | reverse complement strand
ACAGTCAATTAGCATCTTTGTCTTTTATTAGTGTAGATAGAAAAGAATGAAATCTTGCCATTTGTGACAACATGGCTGGACCTTGAGGGCATTATGCTAAGTTAAATAAGTCAGACAGAGAAAGACAAGTACTGTATGATATCACTTGTGTGTGGAAAGTAAATACATATATAGCGTGTCCCAAAAATGTATACACACTTTGAATAATTATTCATTCCAATGGGTTAAATCTAAAAAGAAAGTAACATCATCTGAGCTATCAAAAAAATGTATATATATTTTTTGGGACACTGCATACAACCAAATTCATAGATATAGAGAACAGGTTGGTGTTTGCCAGAGTCAGGGGGTTGAGTGGTGGGATAAATGTGTAAACTAGATTTTTATTTTAGTTCAAATAAATCATATTTATTTTTAACATTAAAAAATGAAAAATTTTTAACTTAATCTATTTTTGTAATTGTTAACACAGTTTGCTGCAAAATGTGATTGTCAAGTAGAAATTGAAGAAAGGAGTGATTGACTAAAATTATCTACACTCTTTGACTTTTGAATCTGCGGGTCCAGAAGCCCAGGTCCCACCTCTCCAAAGGGGGACTCTTTGATTTGAGTCAAAGACAAAATGGATTCTGAGGAGAGTATGGGAACCACTAGATGAGTGAGGATAAATGGGAACAAAATTTATAAAAAGTACCTGAGTTTTTATAAAGAACTCTGGTTTTCCAAAGATAATATGTATCCAGTAGGAACTTTAATAATGAAGGTAAAGATTAGAAATGGCAGTAGGGTAAGTGGATGCTGCACAGACATGCTCTTAGGACCAAACTGGAATTACAACTAAAATATAGAAAAACTTCCTGAATAATCAACAGAAGACTCACTGGAAAGAACCCTGATAACCGAGGACAGAAAATGGAGACTGCATAGAGACTGGTAGGAGGGATGGATGAACAAAAGGGCTGGCCAGGCTCTGACAGACAGCAACTGAAGTTCCAGAGAGATATCTCAGCTGTGGGGGGTTGCCACTGAGAACTCTGGAGTCTAATCCCCAAGCTGGGCCCCCCAGAAGAGAGCATCAGAACTGAGAAGGGTACCCACACAATATCTGGCTGTGAAAAGCAGTGGGGTTGCTATCTGCCAGGGAGAGATGGCTGGAAATGCAGGCACCCTCTTAAAGGGACAACACACAAAATTCCTGTGGAGCCACTTACCTTATGCTCCAGCAGAGGGAGGGCAGAGTGGACTGGAGCTGTGTGAGCAAAAGCCAGGATTGGGGACTCTGGGGTTAGAACTCAGACACCCTGGTTTCCTGTGCTGAGTCATTCCCTCAGTTGCAGAGGTCATCTTTCTCACACAGACATTTTCTATACTGGTGGCTTTGCCTGAGGGGAAGACAGGTGACCCACACTATGGGAAAACACCTAGCCCCATGGTGCAGTGTTTCTGAGGCCCATTAAGAGACTGTGAATAACAATTAGCCTCCAGGTAGAAGCAATTTCCCCACCTTATTAAAAAAAATCCCGCCATACCTGTGAACAATTACCTAAGGGCTATTCAAGATGATTCCTATCAATCTGTAGGCAGAGGCAGTCTCTAGAGGCTTTAAGTCTTTGCCTGATCTAATTAGTCAGAAACAGCATTTGACACTGTCCTGCACTGGAGATTGAAAGGTGTAGCAGATCTACCTAATACATACTCACAAATCTCAACAGGCAGCTAAAAGAGGAGAAAAAACAACAACCCCCCAAATGAAAGAACAAGAGAATTCTCCAGAAGAAGAGATAAATGAAATGGAGATAAGAAATTCATCTGATATGGAGTACAGATTAATGAAGATAAAGATGCTTGATAACCGAGGACAGAAAATGGAGACTGCATAGAGACTGGTAGGAGGGATGGATGAACAAAAGGGCTGGCCAGGCTCTGACAGACAGCAACTGAAGTTCCAGAGAGATATCTCAGCTGTGGGGGGTTGCCACTGAGAACTCTGGAGTCTAATCCCCAAGCTGGGCCCCCCAGAAGAGAGCATCAGAACTGAGAAGGGTACCCACACAATATCTGGCTGTGAAAAGCAGTGGGGTTGCTATCTGCCAGGGAGAGATGGCTGGAAATGCAGGCACCCTCTTAAAGGGACAACACACAAAATTCCTGTGGAGCCACTTACCTTATGCTCCAGCAGAGGGAGGGCAGAGTGGACTGGAGCTGTGTGAGCAAAAGCCAGGATTGGGGACTCTGGGGTTAGAACTCAGACACCCTGGTTTCCTGTGCTGAGTCATTCCCTCAGTTGCAGAGGTCATCTTTCTCACACAGACATTTTCTATACTGGTGGCTTTGCCTGAGGGGAAGACAGGTGACCCACACTATGGGAAAACACCTAGCCCCATGGTGCAGTGTTTCTGAGGCCCATTAAGAGACTGTGAATAACAATTAGCCTCCAGGTAGAAGCAATTTCCCCACCTTATTAAAAAAAATCCCGCCATACCTGTGAACAATTACCTAAGGGCTATTCAAGATGATTCCTATCAATCTGTAGGCAGAGGCAGTCTCTAGAGGCTTTAAGTCTTTGCCTGATCTAATTAGTCAGAAACAGCATTTGACACTGTCCTGCACTGGAGATTGAAAGGTGTAGCAGATCTACCTAATACATACTCACAAATCTCAACAGGCAGCTAAAAGAGGAGAAAAAACAACAACCCCCCAAATGAAAGAACAAGAGAATTCTCCAGAAGAAGAGATAAATGAAATGGAGATAAGAAATTCATCTGATATGGAGTACAGATTAATGAAGATAAAGATGCTTAACAGCATGAGAAAATATATAGTAAATATGAAAACAGAAATAAAGAATGACATAGGACAAATAAAGAACACATCGGAAGAAATACACAGCAGATTAAGGGGAGCTGAGGATTGAATCAGTGAATTAGAAGACAGGGTTGAAAAAAATACTCAATCAGAGAACCAAAAAGAGAAAACAATTAAAAACCCAACTATATGCTGTCTACAAGAGACCCACCTCAGAACAAAAGACTCACACAGAATGAGAGCGAAGTGATGGGGGAAAAAAATGCTGGAGTATCAATGCTCATATCTGACAAAATAGACTTCCAAATTAAGATAACAAAGGTCACTACATAATACTAAAGGGATCAATCCAACCGGAGGATATAACACTGGTAAATATATATGCATCCAATATAGGAGCACCTAAATGTATAAAAACCTTTTAGAGGACTTTAAGGGAGAGATTGACAACAATATAGTCATAGTAGGGGACTTTAACAGCCCACTGACTTCACTGGATCTATCTTCCATAGAAAAAAATGAACAAGGAAGAAGTGACTTTAAAAGACACACTGGATCAGATGGATTTAACTGACATTTATAGAACATTTCACCTCAAAGCTGAAGAATACACATTCTTCTCAAATGCAAATGGGTCATTCACAAAGATAAGCCACATGTTAGGAAACAAAACAAGTCTCTATGACTGGAGCTGTGTGAGCAAAAGCCAGGATTGGGGACTCTGGGGTTAGAACTCAGACACCCTGGTTTCCTGTGCTGAGTCATTCCCTCAGTTGCAGAGGTCATCTTTCTCACACAGACATTTTCTATACTGGTGGCTTTGCCTGAGGGGAAGACAGGTGACCCACACTATGGGAAAACACCTAGCCCCATGGTGCAGTGTTTCTGAGGCCCATTAAGAGACTGTGAATAACAATTAGCCTCCAGGTAGAAGCAATTTCCCCACCTTATTAAAAAAAATCCCGCCATACCTGTGAACAATTACCTAAGGGCTATTCAAGATGATTCCTATCAATCTGTAGGCAGAGGCAGTCTCTACAGTAAAAACACCCCAAAACATTCAAACTCATGGAGGTAAATAGTATGTTATTAAACAATTAATGGGTCACCAATGAGATCAAAGAGAAACAGCATTTGACACTGTCCTGCACTGGAGATTGAAAGGTGTAGCAGATCTACCTAATACATACTCACAAATCTCAACAGGCAGCTAAAAGAGGAGAAAAAACAACAACCCCCCAAATGAAAGAACAAGAGAATTCTCCAGAAGAAGAGATAAATGAAATGGAGATGAAATTCATCTCTGATATGGAGTACAGATTAATGAAGATAAAGATGCTTAACAGCATGAGAAAATATATAGTAAATATGAAAACAGAAATAAAGAATGACATAGGACAAATAAAGAACACATCGGAAGAAATACACAGCAGATTAAGGGGAGCTGAGGATTGAATCAGTGAATTAGAAGACAGGGTTGAAAAAAATACTCAATCAGAGAACCAAAAAGAGAAAACAATTAAAAACCCAACTATATGCTGTCTACAAGAGACCCACCTCAGAACAAAAGACTCACACAGAATGAGAGCGAAGTGATGGGGGAAAAAAATGCTGGAGTATCAATGCTCATATCTGACAAAATAGACTTCCAAATTAAGATAACAAAGGTCACTACATAATACTAAAGGGATCAATCCAACCGGAGGATATAACACTGGTAAATATATATGCATCCAATATAGGAGCACCTAAATGTATAAAAACCTTTTAGAGGACTTTAAGGGAGAGATTGACAACAATATAGTCATAGTAGGGGACTTTAACAGCCCACTGACTTCACTGGATCTATCTTCCATAGAAAAAAATGAACAAGGAAGAAGTGACTTTAAAAGACACACTGGATCAGATGGATTTAACTGACATTTATAGAACATTTCACCTCAAAGCTGAAGAATACACATTCTTCTTAAATGCAAATGTGTCATTCACAAAGATAAGCCACATGTTAGGAAACAAAACAAGTCTCTATAAGTTCAAGAAAACTGAAATCATATCAAGCATCTTCTCAGGACACAGTGGAATGAAATTAGAAATCAACTACAGTAAAAACACCCCAAAACATTCAAACTCATGGAGGTAAATAGTATGTTATTAAACAATTAATGGGTCACCAATGAGATCAAAGAAGAAATAAAAAAACTTCCTAGAAACAAATGAAAATGAACACACAACAACTCCAAATCTAAGAGTTGAAAAAGACAGGGACACAGCAAAAGTAGTCCTGAGAGGGAAGTTTAAAGCACTCCAGTCCTACCTAAAAAACAAGAAAAATAAATAAAAAACTATTTAACCCTACAACTTAAAGAACTAGAATGAGACCAACAAGAAAAGTTCTGAGTAAGTAGAAGAAGAAAATGTTAAAGATTAGAGCAGAAATAAATGACAGAGAGATGACAAAAATAATGCAAAAAAATGAAACCAAGAAATGATTCTTTGAAAGTATAAAAAAGATTGAAGAACCATTAGCCAGACTCAACAAGAAACAGAGAGAGGACCCAAATAAATAAAATCAGAAACTTATGAGAAGTAACCACTGACACTACAGAAATACAAAGGATTGTAGGAAAATACTATGAACAACTATATGCCAATGAGCTCAACCATGTGGATGAAATGGAAAAATTTGTAGAAAAATATAATCTTCCAAAACTGAATCAGGAAGAATCAGAAAACCTGAATAGGCCAATAACAACTGAGGAAATAGAAGCAGTAATCAAAAAACTCCCAGCAAACAAAAGCCTGGGTCCAGATGGCTTCACAGGGTAGTTTTACCAAACATTCAAAGAAGAACTAACACCTATAGTCTTCAAACTATTCCAAAAAATCCAAGAGATTCCCACTTCCAAACTCTTTTTATGAGGCCAGCATTATCCTAATTCCAAAACCAGATAAAGACACTACAAAGAAAGATAATTACAGGGCAATATCCTTGATGAACATAGATTATAAAATCATCAACAAAATATTAGCAAGTTGGATCCAGCAATATATTAAAAAGATCATACACCATGACCAAATAGGATTTATTCCAGGCATGCAAGGTTGGTACAATATTCGCAAATCAATAAACGTGATAAATCACATAAGCAAATTGAAAAACAAATATCACATGATCATATTAATAGATGCAGAAAAAGCATTCGACAAAATCCAACACCCATTTTTTTATAAAAAGAACTCTTAGTAAAGTGGGAATAGAGGAAGCATATCTCAACATGATAAAGATCATATATGACAAACCTACAGTGAACATCATACTCAATGGGCAAAAATTAAAACCATTTCCCCTAAGAACAGAAGCAAGGCAGGGATGTCTGTTGTCACCACTCTTATTCAACATAGTACTGGAAGTCCTAGCCACAGTGATCTGACAAGAAGAAGAAATAAAATGCATCCGATTTGGAAAAGAAGAAGTAAAACCCCCATTATTCGCAGATGACATGATATTGTAATAGAAAACCTTAAAGACTCCACCCAAAAATGACTACATTTAATAAATGAATTTGGCAATGTAGCAGGATACAAAATCAACACCCAAAAACTGATGGCATTTTTATACACCAATAATGACTTCTCAGAAAGAGAAACTAAAAAACAGTCTCATTACCATTGCAAAAACAACAAAAAAATTAAGATACTTAGGGATAAACTTAACCAAGGAGGTAAAGACCTGTACTCAGAGAACTACTTTGAAAAAAAGAGAGAGAAGAAGATATGAACAAGTGGAAGAATATTCTGTGTTCATGGATTGGCAGAATCAAAATCATTAAAATGTTCATACTACCTAAGGCAATCTACAGATTCAATGCCATTCCTATTAAATAACAATGGCATATTTCACAGATCTAGAACAAATCCTCCAGAAATTTATATGGAACCAAAAAAGTCCCCAAATAGCTGCAGCAATCTTGATAAGGAAGAACAAAGTTATAGGAATCACAATGTCAGGTATCAAGTTATAATACAAAGCCACTGTAATCAAAACAGCCTGGTACTGGCACAAGAACAGGCATCTGTACTAATAAAAGGGTAATATGCTAATTAGACAGGACATCTTCCAGATGACCCTCCAGACGTCCTTCCAGACAAAGCCATGGTGGTGGGGCTGAGGCAGAGGCAGTTAAGGGCAATCAGGCCAGCAGGGGAGAGCAGTTAAGGGATCAGGCCGGCAAGCAGAGGTGGTTAGGGGTGATCAGGCAGGCAAGCAGAGGCAGTTAGGGGTGATCAGGCAGGTAAGGGAGCAGTTAGGGGCATCAGGCAGGCAGGCAGAATGGTTAGGGGTGATCAGGCAGGCAGGCAGGAGAGCGACTAGGAGCCAGCAGTCCTGGATTGCAAGAGGGATGTCCTGGATTGGAGAGAGTGCAGGCTGCATTGAGGGACACCCCCCATGCACAAATTTCATGCACCAGGCCTCTAGTCTATATATATAAAAGCCTAAGTGACTGTTCAGCTGGTCGACCATTCGACGTGCACTGACCACCAGGGGGCAGACGCTTAATGAAGAAGCTGCCCCTGGTGGTCAGTGTGCTCCCACAGTGGGAGTGCCACTCAGCTGACTGAGGGGCACCAGACGCAGGGCTCACAGCTGGCTGCCACAGCCTGGAGACCGCAGTGGAGCGACAGCAAACCTACCGAGAGGTGTTGGTGGCAGCAGGCGCAGCAGGATCGGGATGAGCAGGAGCGGCGGGTGTCGTTGGACTGCCGGTTTCGGCCTGATCCCCACAGGCCACTCCGAGGGAGCCCACTGGTGCACGAATCCGTGCACTGGGTCTCTAGTATAAATCATAACAGAACAGAAAACCCAGAAGTCAACCCAAGTCATTGCACTCAATTAATATTTGACAAAAGGGGCATCAGTATACAATGGAATCAAGACAGTCTTTTCAATAAATGGTGCTGGAAAAATTGGACAGAGCAATGCAAAAAATGAATTAGACCACCAACTTATATCATACACAAGAATAAACTCAAAATGGATAAAAGACCTAAATGTAAGTCAGGAAGCCATAAAAATCCTAGAAGAAACCATAGGCAGCAAAATCTCAGACATATCTCATAGCAATATATTTATGGCTACATGTCCTACAGCAAAGGAAACTAAGGAGAAAATAAATGAATGGGACTACATCAAAATAAAAAGCTTCTGCACAGAAAAAGAAATCATCAACAAAACAAAAAGGGAGCCCACTGTATGTGCCCTTTATCAGGGTTAATCTCCAAAATATATAAGGAACTCATACAACTTAACAAAAGGAAGAAAATAATCCAATTAAAAATGGGCAAAGGACCTAAATAGACACTTCTCCAAAGTGGACATACAGATGGCCAAGAGACATATGAAAAAATGCTGAAAGTCACTGATCATCAGAGAGATGCAAATTAAAACGACAATGAGGTACCATCTCACACCTGTCAGAATGGCTACCATCAGCAAATCAACAAATGACAAGTGCTGGCGAGGATGTGGAGAAAAGGAAACCCTAGTTCACTGCTGGTGGGAATGCAGACTGGTGCAGCCATTATGGAAAACAGTATGGAGTTTCCTCAAAAAATTAAATATGGAACTGCCATTTGACCCAGTGATCCCACTTCTAGGAAACACCAATCAGAAAGAATGTATGACCCCTATGTTCATAGCAGCACGATTTACAATAGCTAAGATCTGGAAACAGCCCAAGTGCCCATCAGTAGATGAGTGGATAAAAAGCTGTGGTACATTTATACCATGGAATACTATGCAGCAGTAAAAACCCTTACCCTTTGAGACAGCATGGAGGGACCTGGAGAGTATCATGCTAAGAGAAGTAAGCCAGTCAGAGAAAGACAAGTATCCCATGATCTCAGTCATATGTAGAATCTAAGTAAGAAAATAAACAGATGAACCAAGTGAATCCAGAGATATGGAAGGAAGGAATAGAGTGAGGAATCTGGGAGTGGGGTGGAGGAGGGTGAGTGGGTGGGTGGGAGGTAATCAACTAAAGATCTTGTGTGCATATATGCATAACCCATAGATGCAGACAGGGGCGGGGTGAGGGCCTGGGGCAGGGAGCAGGGTGGGCTGAATTGCTCTGGCTTGGACTTAGACTGCTCTGTGTTGAATAGAGTGTGCACCCTGGACTTGTTACTGATGTTAGGGAAAAAGCTTTTAGGTTTTCACTGTTGACTGAGGATGATGTTAGCTTTTCATTTATGGCCTTTATTAACTTGAGGCCATTTCCTCCTATTTTTTTCTAGTTTTCTTTTTTTTAATTTATAATTTTTGAGAAAGAGAGAGAGAGAGGTGTTGTCCCACTTATTTATGCACTCCTTGGTTGTTTCTTGTATGTGCCCTGACCCGGGATCAAACCCACAACCTTGGCCTATCAGGATGATGCTCTAACCAACTGAGCTATCTGGCCAGGGCCTATTCCACGTGTGTGTGTGTGTGTGTGTGTGTGTGTGTGTGTGTGTGTGTGTGTGTGTTTTATCATGAAAGGATGTTAAATTTGTTTTATTTTTATCCTCATCCTAGGAGTGAGGATATTTTTCCATTGATTTTTAGAGAGAGAAGAAGGGAGTGAGGAGGAAGAGAGAGAGGGGAGCATGGATGTGACAGAAACACAGTGATTGGTTGCCTCCCCCACATGCACCTCACCTGTGGTGGTGGGGGTGGGATGGAACCTGCAATCCAGGTATGTGCCCTTGACCAAGAATCAAACCAATGACCCTCTGGTGTGCAGGCCAACATTCCAATCACTGAGCCACATCGGCCAGGGCAAGAATGTTAAATTTTGTTCAATGCTTTTTCTGCACTTTTAAAAGATGATCATCTGATTTTTTCCTTCATTTTCTTAATGTGGTCTATCACTTTTATTGATTTGCATATGATGAACCATCCTGCATCTGTGGATAAATCCTGCCTGATCTCGGTGTCTCATCCTTCTACTTTGCTCTTAAATTCAGGTGGCTAGTGTTTTGTTGAGAACTTTTGCGTCTAAGACCACTAGGGATGCTAGTCTGTCGTTTTCTTTTCTTGTGGGTGTCACTTCCTGCTTTTGGTTTCAGGGCAATGCTGGCCTTGTACAATGAGTTATAAAGTACTCTCTCCTCCTTAGTTTTTGGAAGAATTTGAGAAAGATAAGTGCTAATTCTTTTAAAGTATTTGGTAGAATTCACCAGTGAAGCCATCTGATATTGGGTTTTCTTTTGGGAGAGGCTTTTGATAACCTATTCAATGTGTTTACTCATTATTGGTCTGTTCAGGTTTTCTGTTTCTTCATGATTCAATCTTGGTAGGTTATATGTTTCTAGGAATGTATTCATTTCTTCTAGACTATGCAATGTGTTAGCGTATATTTGTTTATAGTAGTCTCTTATAATCCTTTGAATCTCTGTGGCTTCAGTTATAATGCATCCTCTTTTGTTTCTGATATTTTTTGTCTTCTCTCTTTTTTCTTAGTCTAGCTAGAGGTCTGTCAATTTTGTTGATTCTTTCCCCCCAACAAAAGCAGCCCTGCCTGGCCGGTGTGGCTCAGTGATTGATTGTCGACCTATGAACCAGGAGGTCACTGTTTGATTCCTGGTGGGGGCACATGCCCAGGTCTCAGACTTGCCCAAGTTGCAGACTCCCCCGGGTTGTGGGTTGCAGCCAATCAATGATTCTCTCTTACCATTGATGTGTCTAACAATTTCTCCCTCTTCCTTCCTCTCTGAAATCAATAAAAATTAAAAATGAAAAAACAGCCTTTAGTTTTGTTGATTTTTAAATTTTTTCTATTTCATTTGTTTCTGCTCTTATTATTTTCTTTCTTATTCTAACTTTGGGCTTAGTTTGTTCTTTTTTCTAGTGCCAATCAGGGCACTCCATGTGCTTAAGCTCAGTGACCGGGCAAATAGTGTGCATGTAACCAGGCAGGCCCACCTAGATGCTCCCCTGAGAGTTGACGTAGGAATCACGAACAAGGCCTCTCTTCCCGTTGGATTGTTTCTGCAGGAACATAGCCAAGGCTTCCAGAGCCGTGCTTCTTGGCTCGCAGAGAAGCAGGTCCAAACTAGGAGGGAATGAGGTCGGCAAAGAGGAGGAAAGAGAGAAGCATATGGCGGGAGCTGGGAGAAAGGCCCAAGAAAGAGAAAGCCATGTACACATCATCTAACCTGCGGGTCCTCTTCCTAGTAGCCATAGCCAAACTCCATTTCCACCTTGGCGCCCCAGTCCTGGGAGCCAACATTCCTCTCTCTCTCTCTCTCTCTCTCTCTCTCTCTCTCTCGCTATCTTAAGCCATTTTGAGTTAGGTTTGGAAGTACTGAACAATGTGGTACTCTATTTTGTTACTGTGAAACTAAAAGAGGTAACTTGTGTCAGATCCCTGACACCAGTGAATGCGTTTATTTTATTTATACCCTTCTAGTTTCCACTTCCCTTTTTTCTAGCATACATAACAACTTCTATATCTCCTTTCACTCAAGGCAGGGCACTTCCCTCTTTTTATTGCACTTAGAGCATCTACATAGCCCTTTGTTTATAAGAGGTACTAAGTATATGTTTATGAATATGTTCAGTTACTGGGAAAATGCCAGTAGTGTGCAGGTAACCTAGTTAGGGCCCTGTGAAGTGGGGGTATTGTGAAGCGGGTCATGTTATAGATGGAGACCCCGAGGAAGAAGAGGTGAAGTAACACAGGCAGGAAGTTGTAGACGCTGGATTTGAACCCAGATCTCTTTGCTCTTAAATCCCTCACTCCCAGTTTAGTTCCTTAAGTTCCTGGGACCCCAGCGCGTGTACATGCCAACCCGAGAACAGTTTTCAGGATTAAGTGTACAGTTGCTTCAGAACACAAGTAACTTATTTTCACAGTTTAAAACGCAAACTAAGCAGTTTGTATTAGTTCAACAAATAGTAAGAATGTTATCGTAACCTAAGCAAATGGGGACAGGGAGGTGTCGCCAGCGTGGGCCCTCCGTGATCAGCGTTCGTGCCGCCGCGCTTTACCTGGGGAAAGGCACCAGCCCTGCCCCGAGGCCAGGCCCGCTGCGGGGACCAGAGCAGCTGGAGGAAGAGACGCATCGCTGTGCCTGTTGCGGGGTCACAGAAGAAACGCTCAGATGAGGTGATGGTCACATCGGTGCCCACATTCCACAGCTGCTCTCCCACAGCCGCTCAGAAACGGAGCGAGGTTTCCTGTGTGCTTGTCAGGCTTTGGGAGCATCATGTGAAAGCAGGTTACTTCTGTGAAACCCGGTAACTTCAGCCTTGGAAAAGGCTCTAGATATTGCAGACAAGGTGTGTCATTATTCATGAGCGATTGGTAAGACGGCTACTGCATGAACCTGGGTACATCTCACCAGCAAGGTGATTACTATGACATCTGGCGTCTACGCACTTACCACCAAACTTTCCTCGGTGGATTCTTACATATTAAAAAACTTTCCTCCCTCCCT
>NW_005371038.1:1678152-1682463 GCF_000412655.1 Myotis brandtii | reverse complement strand
TCTCTCTCTCTCTCTCTCTCTCTCTCTCTCTCTCTCTCTCTCCCCTGAGGTATAAGTGATTTTTTCAATTAATTTATATTTGAGGTAGAATTGAAACAACCTTGTTATTTTTCAAGGAGAGTGGCCTAAGTCAGGTACTTGTTAGCCGATGCAATGTTTGCATTCCCGCTGGGTGGAGAGCAGCGCCCCGCGTGTGACCTGGCGTGTCTGTCTCAGGCGTGTGCTCTGCTCTCTAGCACATCTCCCGGTGTGAACAGTGGGGGCCTCTGGAGGAGCAGAGCGTCCAGGGAAACTTCTACAAAGTGCTTCCCAAGGTCTCCGTGTTCACGTGGAAACGGAAGTGCTTCATGTAATCAAACCAGGGACGTCATCATTACAACTCTCCCCCACGGTCCTTGTTCAGCGTGTATGTGTGTCTGTCTGTGTGTGTGTGCATGCATGCATGTGCGTATGTGTATCATGTGCATGTGGGTATATGTGTGTTGTGTGTGTATGTGTGTACATATATGTGAATGCATGCGTGAATGTGTGTGTACGTATGTGGGTGATGACTGCTGTGCACCAGGCAGTACTAAGCCCTGGGGACACAGGACCCACAAGGTCTCTGTCCCCAGAAGCTGATAGACAATCAGGCAGCCCGCTGACACACCTGCAGTTTGATTCCAGGCAGAAGCAGAGCGTGCGGAGGGGCAGGCCCTGCGGGAAGGGGTGCGGCCGGGAGGCGTCTCTGAAGCAGACGTCAGGGTGGGAGCGAATGAAGCGTCATCACGAGGGGTCTGTGGGCAGCTGTGGGCAAAAATGTCCTAAAGGGGGGGACAGAAGCACCTGGGCGTTCAAGCTGGGCTTGGTGGGTGAGTGGAGAGGAGGAGAGAGGCTAGATCAGGTCAGCTCATAAATCACAGTAAACACTTTGATTTTGTTATAAAACCAAGAAGAAGCCATAGGAAGATTTTAGTAAGGGGGGATTTCATCTGGCTTTTAACAAAATCCTCAAGCAAAATTCCATTTCACTGGGTTGACCTTGATCTACTCATAAAATTGAGGCATCATGCACATACAATAAGTACAAAGCTCAGGTGCGTGTTTTAATTAACTTTGACAAATGTGTATCAAGCTGCCTGCTGGGTAACCCCACCGAGTGAAGCCCGGTGGCCGCCATGTCCAGCACGTCTGCACTCTCCGGGGTACCATTCTGATCTCTGTCACCTTACGTTAGTTTCCCCTGTTTGTGCACTTGGCCAAGTGGGCACATTTAACCCCTATAATCGAAAGAGTGTACATATTTTCCTTGCCTCCAGCATTCAACTAAATATTTTATGCGCAGACATAGAAGTTGGTACACATGTTTTCACATGCGTCAGTGTGTGTGCGCGAACTTCCATATACACAGCACATATGTGCACACATTTCGAGTAGGTGTGAGATATGACTGACCGCCATTGATTGAGTACCCATCTCGGTTAGCTACCGGGGGCTTGACATTTACTGTCTGATCCTCGCAATTCTTCATCATCTGATGAGCAGTTGGAGACAGGAAAGACTGCAGGAGCTCGCGGTGTGAGTGGCTGAGCAGGGTCAGTCCTGGAATACCAACCCGAGCCATCGGCGCCGGTGCTGCCGGCCCGGCCTGTGCAATGGCCCTGGGCTGCAGGGGGACCTGCTGGGAGGACACTGCGGTGCTGGGGCACTCGTGGTCGCCCTGCCAGCGCCGTGTCATTTTGGTGGCAGGCGGTTTAACGTCAGAGTAAGCCTTCACCTTCTGTAATTTGTTTATCGCAGGGGCCACTCCCTCCACAGCATGGGATGATGCCCCAGGATGGGTTTTGGTCACACTGGCGAAGTGACAAACCACACAAAAGGGGAACCAGCCCCCACCAGGTGCCCAAGGGCGTGGCAGAGCCCATCTGCAGCCCCAGGCACCGTCACTCTTCTTCACCCTGGGTGCTGAGGAGACGCGCTTGGCAGATGGTGGCACTCCATAAAGGCCTGTGAGTGAGTGAATGTAAGTGAGGGATGAACCCTCCTATGGGTCCTACATTTAGCCAGTTGACAGCCCTGCCCTCAGGCCTCACTGCCCCAGCCGATTGGTGATGGCTAGGGAATGCTTTCTCCACTAAAGATCTCACATTGCCCCTGCATTACAGCCCCTGCTCCGGGGGCAGGCAACACTTCCTTGTGTGGGACGACGGGGTTGCTCAAGGCCAGGCGTCAGCAGCTAGGCGGGGGAGTGAGAGGAGCTCACTGGAGCCCAGGACCGGAGCGGGGGATGGACGGTCTGGCCTGGGATTGCCCCCCTTCAACCCTACAGAGACGCATGGCCGTGGGACCCTTGATCCAGTCCTCTGAGCTTCTGCATCTTTAAGGAGAAGATGGAAGCAATAATGATAACCAGTATTGAAATTCTGTGTCACATGCTCTGCGGGGGACTGTGCATACCTTTTCTTCTTTAATGTTTGGGTATCCTTATGATGGTCCCATTTCACAGATGAGAAAACTGAGGCAGAGAGGGGATGTCAAACTTTCCCAAGATGATACAACCAGGCAGGAGAGTTGGGCCCTAGCATGAGCCTGACTCCAAATCTGTCTGTGCACACCCTGCACTCCCACCAGCTACAAATTCTCAAACTTCGCCAAATTTTGCCTCTGAAGAGAGAGAGACTTTGCAACTGATTCAGTCCAACTTCGCTTTCCATGCAAAGCTCCGTTATACATTTCATAAAGTTTGTTCAAAATGAGGAAAAGCTTCCCCTGAAAACGTCCCTGCGCTTAGCCTCTCACGCCCAGCAGAGGGCAGTGCGGTCTCGGGCGGGAGCCTGTTCACCCTGGGCGGGGCACTGAGTCTCACAGCTTCCAGAACCAGCCAGTGCCAGCTGGCCAGGGCTGCCCCTGAGAGGGCCCTGCGGGTGCACGGCAATAGATTCAGATGAAATGCCATCTCATCAAGAGGCACAGTTTCAATGTTGCTCCTTGGGAGGTACGAGACATGTTTCTGTTAAATGGAGCTCTCATTTCATGCACAGAAAGGTGACAAAGGTCTGTGCCTCCTCTCGCCTCTGTTTACACAAGTTCCTAGCAGGCCTGTGGTGGAAGCCATTTGCCCTGCCCTGGGCTGAGGCAGAGGCTGACAGGGCACCGGGAGCCCCCGCCCAGCATGGCGAGGCTCAAATCCTTGGAAATGATCAATTTACACATTGGGCAGCTCTCAGGTGGCTTTAAGACCTTATACATTTTCTAGGTTATTCCCTTTTACCTTACAGGCGACTAGGATTGGGAGCTGAGTGCCGGGTTATCGCAGTAACTAGCAGTGGCTGTCGGTGACGAAGCTACTCTGCAAGTGACCTCGGCCGCAGCCCCTGGCCACACCGCCCGGGTTCTCTGGAGACCAGCTCATTCCCAGCAATGCCTCTGTCGGTTCCAGGTTCATTGTAGTGAACGAGGCAAACTTCTGAGCACTCGCCATATTAGACCATTTATCAACCAAAGCAATTCACGCCCTGGCCAGTTAGCTCAGTTGGTTGAATGTGTCCTTTGCACCCAAAGGTCATTGGTTCAGTTCCTGGTCAGGGCACACTCCCAGGTTGCAGGCTTGATCTGGGTCAGGGTGCATACAGGAGGCAACCTCATGCTTCTCTCTCACATCAATGTTTCTCCCTCTCACTTCCTCTCTCATATATATCTATATAATAAAAGTCTAATATGCTAAGTGTCCGACTGTTCGACTGTTCGACCAGTCACTATGACCACCAGGGGGTAGACGCTCCGACCGGTAGGTTACCTTGATGCTGGGATCCCAATTGGGACTGGGCAAGATGGGCCAGACACGCCCTGGAGCCCTCCTGCAATCCCTCCCCAGCCCCGATCGTGCACCAGTGGGGTCCCTTGGCCTGGTTTGTACCCTCTTGCAACCTGGGACCCCTCGGGGGATGTCTGAGAGCTGGTTTCGGCCTGATCTCCGAAGGCCAGGCCGAGGGACCCCACCAGTGCATGAATCTGTGCACCGGGCCTCTAGTATATATATATTTAAAAAGAAGCAATTCACAAAAGCTATAGAATAAAAACCATTTGGGCACTAATCATGCTGAGTGCTTTTTAAGTGCTTTATCTGTATGAACACACTCAATCCTCACCACAGCCTCACCAGGACACTGCCCCCGGTCCCCCCACCTCTTGCAAAGAGGAAAAAGTCAAGCAGACACTAGCGGCTTTGCTAGAGCTCACGGAGCTGCAGGGCCCAGACGTCTGCCTGCAGGGCCGAGCTCGCCTTCTGCCTGCTTCGCCCGGGCGGCCCACTGGCGAGGCTGCTGAGCTGGC
>NW_005371038.1:1677537-1677885 GCF_000412655.1 Myotis brandtii | reverse complement strand
CGCTGCACCGCCCCTGCCAGGCTCCTGCTGGGCTGGGCTCGGGCCTGCCTCTGGGGGAGGAGGAGATACCACAGGTTGGTTGGGGACGACATAATCCCGGCTCTGGGATGAGAGCCAGCACCTGTTCCATGAATAACAACCCCAAGGAGATGAGCAGGGTCTGCATGCCCTCTCTGCAAGGAGCCGTCCGCCCTTCCTGCACCCGCACGGGTTAGGGCGTCCCTGACCAGCTCCCCTGGGGCGGTCCCGCCTGGGCGGGCGCATCAGGAATGGTGAGTTCCTTCCCCAGGCTCTGCACGTGGTTGTCTCATGACATTGACTGATGGTTCACCATGTGCCTAACCGGGC
>NW_005371038.1:1675257-1677410 GCF_000412655.1 Myotis brandtii | reverse complement strand
ACTCAGCCTCCACCCAGGCTGCCCTGGGCAGGTCCTGGATTTGCAACTACTTCTCCCCGACCTGCTCTGTCAGCTTCAGGAAGGCTGAGTTCCTCTTCTTCACGCCTCACCCCTCCGGCAATGATGTGGCGGGAAGTCCCAGCCCAGCAAAGAGCAAAGCAGAGAAAACAACTGCGAAGGGTGAGGACCTCCCACAGTGGGACCTTCCCTCCCCTAGCCTGTCGCTAGCCGCGTGGTTTATTTTTATTTTTTCAATATATTTTATTGATTTTTTACAGAGAGGAAGGGAGAGGGATAGAGAGTTAGAAACATCGATGAGAGAGAAACATCCATCAGCTGCCTCCTGCACACCCCCCACTGGGGATATGCCCGCAACCAAGGTACATGCCCTTGACCGGAATCGAACCTGGGACCCTTCAGTCCGCAGGCCAACGCTCTATCCACTGAGCCAAACCGGTCAGGCCATAGCCTTGCGGTTTAGACCCCTTAGAGGGGGAACAGGAGGCGGAGAATAGTCTCATTCAACGCCCATGCATGCCCTGCACAGCCACTCCCTTAAGTATTAAGCCCTCAGGACATGGAGGTTGTGGCCGCATCAGATAATCTTAGGAACAAAGCCTGAGTTCTGAGCTAATACTTAGGCCTCAGTTGTGTTTCAGCTCCAGGCCCAGAAAAGCAGCCAGACCAGACCAGTGATGACGTGGCTCCTCGTGCCCAGTTGTGCTGCCCAATGCCCCTGCCCTGTGCCCACCAAGCAGTGGAGACCACGCCCTGGAAGAGCCCCCGGGAGAGCTGGTGGATGCTCTGCGGGGGCTCCCTGCACCTCCCCGAAATCCTGCCTTAGAAAACAGGCGCAAACCCCTAAGGCAAGGGCCAGGGCATGTGCTCTCTATCGAGTACGCCTGCGCCTCGACGGATTTATTCCAATTTCACAGCACTCACTGTTTGTTGACTGACCAGCTTGCAAAAGCCACATTGGCATGTCCCTCAGCTCACCCTCCCAGCAAGCCTGCTGATTGGTCTCGTTCCCGCCTCTCTCACTGTTACCCGTCAGGGCAATGCACTTGTGTTGAGTTTGCCATAACCACTTGTGGATCGGTCATTTACTGGCGTCAGGTTTGGGTCCCTCATGCACTATATGGTTCCAGCACCCTGGGCGTGTTCATCGAGCCTGGCTGAGCTTAGCCAAGGGGCCCTTGGAGACCTGGTGAAGGCAAGGGTGCTGCAGCACCTCTTGGCCCTTTGGGCTCACACCACTGATACCTCTGACCCTGATGACGATGTCAATTCAGTTCCACAGGTACCTGGTAGTTACCAGCTTTTCTTGCCATCCTGGCCATCCGAGTCTCAGTTCTGCGCATCTGCCTGAGGTCAGCTTCCTCCTGGCTTTTCAAAGCGTCCTCGGGGCAAACGTCTTTGGGTGCTTGCTCTTCAGCTCTGGGAAACTCCTTCGCCTTGCCTTAGGGCAGCGGTTCTCAACCTGTGGGTCGCGACCCCTTTGGCGGTCAAACGACCCTTTCACAGGGGTCGCCTAAGACCATCCTGCATATCAGATATTTACATGACGATTCATAACAGTAGCAACATTACAGTTATGAAGTAGCAACGAAAATAATTTTATGGTTGGGTCACAACATGAGGAACTGTATTTAAAGGGCCAGAAGGTTGAGAACCACTGCCTTAGGGGTTTCGGCAGCAGAAAGGACTTCCTCTCTTCTGCACCCTGGTGGTCCAGCCTGGATTCCGCCCTCAGGCGCGTTATCTTTGCTTCTTTCTCCGAAGCTCCAAGGGCCCTCCTTTCGCCTTATAACTGTTTCCTGAATCCGCACAGCCCAGCTGATGCCTCCTCTGCCTCTGACTTTCTAAATAAACATTCTCTTGCAGTAGAGTACTGGCTCTGAGTTCTTTCTTAGCTGAATTGAAGAGCCGAGGTCCAGCTCCACAGCTAACAGTAACACGCTGGCGATGTCTTTTACATCGTTTTTCTTCTCCAGTAAAACATCTGTGCCTCATAGTTTTTAGAAATCAAATCAATGTATGCAAACAGTAAAACTGTTTTCTAAGTGCAGCCTGGAGAGATCAGCCAAAGGCCTTGTATGCATGCATATAAGCATCACCAATGGACACAGACACTAGGGGGCTGAGGGCACGAG
>NW_005371038.1:1669300-1675215 GCF_000412655.1 Myotis brandtii | reverse complement strand
ACATATGTAATACCTTAATCAATAAAGGAAAAAAATGAAGAGAAAAAATACTCTTATTACCAATGCGGGCTTTTCTGTGTACAATAGCCCCACCCCCATCCATGGTTTTACTTTCTGTGGTTTCAGTTATCTGTGGCCAACCGTGGTCTGAAAATATGAAATGAAAAATTTCAGAAATAAACAATTGTGCGCCATTAAAAAAATAAAATAAAAAATAAAAGTGCAGCCTCAGGGGCTGCCTCCCTTCACTGTCTACAGTGAGCCCAGCGTGAAGCGTGCAGGGTCTGGTCAGCGCTCACCTGCTGCCTGCAAGGTCCGGCGGGGGTTTGGGACAGCACCCAGCCTGTGCCCACGCCCCTCCGGGATTGCTGATCCAGGCAGTTGGCTGGGCACATGTGCTCAGCTCTCCCTGCCCTCCTACCTCACCAGGACTTTCGGGGAGGGGATGACACTATAAGAGACCACGGTAGGCACGGCCCACGGATTAGAGCTTTCCAGAAGGTGTGCTCTTGCTCTGAGAGATAAACATGAGGACCCTCCGTGAGCAGGGCCTGCAAAGAGGCTTCCTTTCTCTGGATGTTTATTCTAGCGAAACAAGTGCAAACAAGCAGTGTGAGAGGGAGAGAGAAGTTGTTCTTCATTCTGCTAGCAGTTATTTCCGTAGCTGCAAATAGGAAATAGGTTTTTGCCCTGTTTTTTGAGTTCCTCATTTTGCTCCTTTAGATTCACACATTGACTACAAGTGTTTAATGATGTCACTTGGGCTCAAATTTTTATTTTTCATCTGCTATTTTACTTGTCTTTGCCTCCTTCCGATTTTTGACATGCATGTCTCCATTTCTCAGAGAAGAGGCGATGACAGAAGCGGAGTTTGGAGTGAGCCTGGTCGGGGCGATGAGCCAAGGAAAGCAGGAGGCCTGGGAAGCCAGAGGCGAGGAACAGACCCCGGAGGCACCAGCAGGAGCACAGCCTCGCCAGCACCAGGACCTCAGCCGACGAGACCTGGTCGGACTTCTGGCCTCCAAACCTGCACAGTGATAAGCTCTGTGTTGTTTTAAACTCAAACCACTAAGTTTATGGTCGTTTGTTAGGGCAGCAACAGGAAACTCATACGGCCTCCTGGGGTTTTGTCTATGGGTTATGTGCCATTGTGGCTGGGGTGCTCGACATATGTTCTTCCACTTAGTCTTCTAAACCACCAGGACTGCTGTTTTACAGAGGAAGAGCCTGAAATTCAAGGTGTTAGCACCTCAGTAAATGTCACGCAAGCACATCCTTGGGTGGCGGCTTACCCACGCCTTTGGAGGCCAAGTTCTGACTCTTGTTATCCACTAGCTCCCTGATGGAAGAGGCAAAACTTACAGTTCACAGGAGTGGAGATTTGGGGTTGGAAAAAAGAAGAAAAAGACTAAATTGCCAGTGTCTCCGAGGGAAGGGTACAGTTTGTCTGTTGGTGGTCAGACCTCTGTGATCCTGTGGGAGGCAGTTAGAAGTTAGCGGAGCGAGGAGATGGGCCGGCACAGAAAGGAGGTCACCAGGTGAAAAGCCCCTAGTGCCTGGAAGAGACAATTGCAGGGCAGGGCCTCATCCCCAGGGTGACCTTTCCTCCCCTGGCATATGGTTTGGACCCCCTGACCTTTCATCTCTAGAGATAACATGTGGGTCTCAGTTGTATTTCAGCTCCAGGCCCAGAAAAGCAGCAAAACCAGACAAGCAACCCCACAACTGCCCTCAGGACCAGCTGCTTTAGATAATGACCCCTGCCCTGGTGCCAACCAATCAATCAGCGGAGACCACACCCTAAAAGGACACACCTGGGAAGCTGCTGAATAGTCCATGGCTCCTTCCCCTGGAACCTCCCCTACAGTCTCCACCCTTAAAGCCTTTAGAACAGAGAGCCCAGCACCTCTCACTCCCGGGAGCACAGCCTCACCTCCCCCTCTTCCCTCCCCCTCTTCACCAGTGCAGCACCTTCACCTTCCTCACTTCCAAGCTCCAAGGGCCCTTCCTTTGCTTCTGTAACTTGTTTCCTAGCCCATTTCTTCTAGGTGTTACTTCTTCCACCTCTGTGACTTTCTAAATAAACTTTCTCTTATAGTGTGAGTCTTGGTCCTGAATTCTTTCCCAGCCAGAATCCAAGTACCCAGGTTGTGAACCCATGTCCGGTCTAACACCTGGTGCTGGTCTCATCATCATCAACAATCCGACTGTCCTTTGTTTGACCCCAGGTCTGGGCTCTCTGTCCTTTCCTTGGGAAGCATCCAAATGCTGGTGAAATACAGAGCAGCTGGGACACCTCAGCCTCCACACACAGAGGTAACCAAGTGGCGTGCAGGCCAGAGAAGTGTGGCTGCAACATCTCCTCTCTCTGCAAAGTGGACCAGTCTGGGGAGATGAGGAGCCCGGACCTCTCTCTAAAGAGGGGGCTTATGTCCCTACCCCACCACATTGAGGCTTCTTCAACCAGGGTGACAAGACAGCATGACAACAAGCTGTGATGGACAGTCCTTTGTAGCCTTGCTGGGCAGGTGACCCAGCTGGGAGATGTGGACGAAAGGGGGCCACATGCTAACCTGACCAGCTCAGGGGAGGTCTGTGTGGTGACCTTCAAACTCAGAGACCTAAAGTAACCACAAAGGGTGGTCTGAAATTAAAACTTTTTAACTAAAGGCAGTTTATGGCTGGTAGTCATGTCCTAGGCCAGTATATTCCCTGACAAAGGTCAATCTTTACCTTAACTGAGCCTGTTGATTGTCTTTTGCATCTACCATAACATACCTTTAGAATGTTAGGATAACTCCCCTTTTTCCAGACCTCACAGGGCACAACCAAGACACCAGGGCAGAGACCATAAATCCTCTCATTGTTATCATTTTGTTAGTTGTTGACTGTTAACCATCCTGTACCCACCTCTGTAAAAGGTGTATGTGTCTATCATTTTACTTTTCATCCAGTCCCAGAGATTTCCCCTCTTAGCTTTCTCCCACCTCTCTAAACTCTCACCAATGGATTTCATGTAACCCACTGTGTTTCTCTTTTGATTGTAATGTATAAAACAAGGTGCAAAACTGGAGCATTCTTAACCCGTTGAGATTTTGCTTCCTGGTGTAAGAAACATGCCTTTGATTCGTCTTCATAGAAAAGAAACAGCATGTGGCCAGGCGGTTCCTGAACTTCCCCAGAGCAAACAGGATGTAGGGGGTGGGCGAGGGTGAGAGCTGTGCATGTGGCTGGTAGCACATGTTCCAGGAAGATTCCCCTAGACCAGTGGTCAGCAAACTGCAGCTCGCGAGCCACATGTGGCTCTTTGGCCCCTTGAGTGTGGCTCTTCCTAAGCCTTAGGAGTACCCTAATTAAGTTAATAACAATGTACCTACCTTTATAGTTTAAGTTTAAAACATTTGGCTCTCAAAAGAAATTTCAATTGTTGTACTGTTGATATTTGGCTCTGTTGACTGTAATGGGGCAACCCACGGAGACGACCACCAGGCACTCAGATCAAGATTTAGGAGCCTTTATTAAGCTGGCCAGCGACTACAGTTACAGCACCCTGCTGAAGCAAAGGCTGAACTGCAGTGCTGACTACAGGAGTTACAGCGTTTTTATTTGCAAAAACCACAAAGTTAGTTACAAAGCCTTGTTTACACAATTTGTTCCCAACACAGTACAGTATCAGTATAGTGACTACCTTCCTATCTATGTGTTCTAGGAACAGAGAGCACAGCGTTCCCCGCTTGGCCAAAGCACCAGCACATTCCTACCTATGTGTTCTGGGAACAGAGAGCACAGTGTGCCCCACCTGGCTGAAGCGCCAGATATGCAGCCCAGCACATTCCCTACTGGTCTTATTGGGAATCAAATCATTGATTCTGCTTCCTGCCAGCCTTCTTGATCTGTGTGCGGTGAATCCAGCGCTTCTTTCCCCTTACTTTGACAGCAGTTGGGGTGCTTAGGATGACCTGGAAAGGCCCTTCCCACCGAGGCTCAAGAGTACCTAGATTGTGTCGCTTCACCCAGACCAAATCACCAGGGGCACACACAGGTGGGCTGTTCGGGTTGGGCACGCGGGTTTCCTGATGAGCTGCACAGGCGATTTGGTGCACAGCCGCTGAGCTGGTCTGGAGTGCCTGTAAGGACTTGAGGAGATTTCAGTAATGGATTTCAGCTTTTCTAGATTGGGGTTCCATGTAAGCTGGTGAGATGGGTAGGTCAGGGACTGGAAGAGTCACGGAAATCTGTAAAGGCCCCACTGATTTTAGGGCAGCCTCCCGGGCTGCTTCGTCTGCAGCCTAGTTCCCTCTTGCTTCTGGGGAGTCCCCTTGTCTTCATACATAGAAGTGGAAAGACTTAGTTACATCTGGCAGTGCCAATTGGCCCATCATCCTTGCTCTGCTCATGTCTGTCTAACTGCATACTATATTACCTCAAGGATCCTGGCTCAGAATTGTTTCAGGGAAAATGGACGTTGGATTTCTTCTTTAATTACTTCCTGCTGAGGAGGGTCAGAAGTTTCTCTCAGAGCCAAGAGATCCTTGCTGTCTGTCAGAGGGACTATGAGGCCTGGGCACAGAAGGAGGTGGGCTTGTGACCTGGCAGAGACAAACTGTAACAAATGGTCTGGTGGGAGGGAAAGAAAACATTTCAGTTTTAATAACCTCTATTGAAATAGAGTTTTTCTCCTTAAAATTATCCCTCTGTTTATTAAAATACTAATTAATTTACTGTATTCAATTTGGCCTGATTGTTTGCATAAACACAACAAGAATGGTAACTGACTACCTTTGCTGGAATTTCATGATTGAATCTTAATGTGCCCCATAGGGCCAGGAAGCCAAGCCATCTAGCTGCCATCAGGCCTGCCTGCAGTATCTGCTGAGTTAGGTGAATTCCTCACCTGCAGTGGCTCTGCCCAGGCCCATTGTCCTTGCTGTAAGGTCTTTCTCAGCAGCCCTCCTACTAGTCACGGCCCAGAGTGCGTGGGGGTTCCGCAGGGATGCAGAGGTGGCCCTTATTGCTCCCCTTGTACTCTGACCAACTGCCAGTGATGGTAGATATGGGCCTGATGCTCCAATGCCAGTTATTTTCAGGGCTACCAAGCAAGATACCAGGCTTTCTCCATGACACTCTTATTGGCTTCAAGTCTTCAGAGCTCAGACAAGGCTCTTTAAAACATGATCCTCCAGTCAAAATTTTCGGTCAATGAAACCACTATTGAAAACTGGTCTTATTGAATTTATGCAAAGAAATGTATTGCCATGATTTATTTATTAAGTATTGCCAAATTTTGGAGGAATTACATAAGGAGAAAAAGCTACTGACCTGCCTTAAGATTTTCTGATTTTCTTTGTCAGTCCTTTTTATGGACTCTCCAGAGTTATAACAAAACAGTAACTGTTGGATTTCTTTTATCAGTCCCCCCTAAGTCCTTTGGCATAACTATTTACCCTCTGTTTAGGGAGGCGGAATATAAACTATTTACTCTTTCTGGCTTACTGGCCTGTATTATTTAATTAATTTCCTTTTAACATTTCTCTTCTCCTTCTTATTACATACACAATCTTTATAAATTTTACACTTATAAATTAGCCTTCAAACCTTCTTTCTATGTCCTTTCAAAATGCATAACCATGCCTCAGACCTTCTACTCAGGAATTCCTTATTCTTAGAAACCTCAATCCTTTAATGATTACTATAAAGTAAACAGCCAATATTTCTTAGATTACTAAGAACAGGTAAGAACTGCTTCCCTATGTAATTTCAAGTATATTGTATCAGTCTAATTTAGTATTGGAAGGGTTAAAGAGAACAAAACAGGACAGAGAAAACTTACTGTGCTTAGTAGCAGCTTGCGGCCTTGAGTCCAGCATAGTTCAGATAAGTAAATATCAACAAAAACTATCTCTCCCTGCCGACGC
>NW_005371038.1:1646241-1669255 GCF_000412655.1 Myotis brandtii | reverse complement strand
CTGCTCTCCCTCCTAGATTTTTCCTTCTTTACTCTAAGCCCCAGAGGCTCAAATCCTTCTCCTCTTTTCCTGAGACCTCATCCTCGGGGTCATTGGGCAAGACCTTAGGGTCTGTCTTTTTCCGCCACTTGGGGGCTCTGTCAGCAAAATAGTCTGTCTCTGTCCTAATTTTTCTTCAGGGCATTGGCATTTCTTTAACCACCGGGGTTTCTCAGTGAGTATGTTTACCCATATCTGGATGTAGGGAATTTGGTCAGGGTGGCAGGATGACTGTAAACAATGTGATGAACCCGATATGCCTCCCTAGATCAAAGGACTGGTGGATGGCCACCCAACCCCAAACGTGGGCCACTCTCGTTCACAAAATTTCTGTAAATCAAAATAATTAACAGGGGTGGTGTAGTCCTCTCCGCATCTCTTGAAGTCCTGAAAATTCTCAAGAAAACATTGTAAGGGGGTCGACGAAGACGACTGACCCTGACCCATTTTGACAAAGACAAAGACAACAAAGAACAAAGACAAAACAAACCAGACAAATGCAACCTAAGGTTGCCCAAACCAGGACCCCCAGACGCCATCGTGTCTGGGCGGTCAGACTCTGAGGTTCCGCTGAGTCCAGCCCTCTTTTGAGTCATAAAGGGAACGTTCCACAGACAGATACCAGATTCTTACCTCCCCACTGGAGGTCCAGGTGGCTCATCGTTTTCGGATTGCAGTTTTGGGAGGAAAATACTCCGCCCCCCTGGGACCCGGGACGGAGACTGGAGTGTCCTCGCCTGGGGCGTCCGGGGTGTCCACTGGCAATTCGGCCGAAGTGGATCTTACTGGGGGCCTCCAAATGTAATTGGGCGATCCATGGAGATGACCACCAGGGACTCAGATCAAGATTTAGGAGCCTTTATTAAGCTGACCAGCGACTACAGTTACAGCGCCTTGCTGAAGCAAAGGCTGAACTGCAGTGCTGACTACAGGAGTTACAGCGTTTTTATTTGCAAAAACTACAAACTTAGTTACAAAGCCTTGTTTACACAATTTGTTCCCGACACAGTACAGCATCAGTACAGTGACCACCTTCCTATCTATGTGTTCTAGGAACAGAGAGCACAGCGTGCCCTGACTGGCCGAAGCACCAGATATGCAGCCCAGCACACTGACTAATGAGTTTGCTGACCACTGGTCTAGACAAAGGGAGGTGGAGGCAACTAGAAAAGGCCCCAGCCCCTTTTTTAAAATAACTCAATGGGAGACAGCAATACCTGGGCAACCTATTAGGAAACAGGTGACCAAATAGTCCTCAGCCAATGAGGAACTGGAGGAGGGTCTAGATCAGTGGTTCCCAAACTTATTTGGCCTACCGCCCCCTTTCCAGAAAAAATATTACTCAGCCCCTGGAAATTAATTTTTTAAAAATTTTAATAGCAGTTACTCATCGCCCCCAAATGCACCTGTGGCCATCACCACCCCCCCTGGATCACTGCAGCGCCCACCGGGGAGCGGTAGCACCCATTTTGGGAATCACTGGTCTAAATAAATAGGCTGTGTCCCCTGCCCCACGGTTGATCCTGTACAATGGGCGCCTATTCTCGAAAGTGTTATTGAAAGTCTCATTTTACCACACTTCTGTTTCCTAGTCTGTCATTTGACATTTGGACAGGTGAGCCATTTCTCACACTGGCATTTGTCGACACCTTGGCTCAATACACTCACAAAAATTCTTCACAGGTTTGAACGTTTCTTACATTGACAGAGAGCAGCTCACACCCTAAGTAGGACTGCAAGTCAGAACTGTGACGGCTGGTGCCTTCCTGGCTTTCTGCACTCATCTTCTTTCTTTTTTCCATTCATTCCTCCTTTGCTCTGATTCCACATTTGCCTTTTCTTCTCTTTACCATTTTTTTTCTGAAGACTCCTCTGTGAAATACCCTCTCACTCTCTAATTCTCTCATTTTCCCTCCCTCCAGGTCATCCTCTGAAATGACTGGGAGGAACATGACTTGGCAAGCAGCACTGGGAATCTCAGACCCTTACATCTGATCACTCCATTCCCAGCTAATGCTCACTTGCAAGTAGTAATACTGTTGTGATAATCGGGATATTATTTGACAGGAAAGGAGTAAAGGGGAGACTAGATAATGTAGGCTTGCCATTTCTACAACTTTGCCAGAAAGCTGCAATTTAACACTGTCCAAGTCTGTTCCCCACTGGTCAAAGGCAGTTTGGATGGATGCCCAGTAAGGTCTGAGTGACATGGGAAGGTGCTTGCCCATCAGTCCCATCTGTGAGCAAGTCAGTGGTCAAAATAGGCCTGGCCACTGCCAGGGCAGGGAAACCTGAATATGTAAACTCCTAGACAAGGGAGTTCGCTTGCTCTTGGCTCTTGCCTTCTAGCTCCCTTGAGACTCCTGTTGCAGGGGGTGCATTTCCCTGCATTGGTCCTCGTGGCCGTGGCCATGTGGGCTCCACATGGTGGATAAATAGCCTGAGTCAGCCTGTGCTGCACTGGGCCTGCTGCGGCACGGAACAGAGACTGCACACTGGCCCTGCTTCCGGCTCTGCTGAGCCCGCAGCTGCCCTTTGCCAGGACGGGGCTAAGGGACCTGGACCCTCGCAGCCTGAGGGATGTAACCCCACATGAATGAAGTCTGCTACCACATCTCACTCTCCCGTGGGGGCTTCTGAAAATGCTTACATCAGTGGCACCCCATGATCCCCACTCCCATGAGCAAGGGGAGACTTGGATTCTCCAGCAGCAGCAGGTCATCATTATTCCAGCAAGTGGAAAGAAAACAAAACAGCTTCCAGCGAGGCCCGCAGCCACCAGTTACTTCCCAGCATTTTTCCTATTTTGCATTCCGACGCAGGAGGGCTCATCACTGTCAATTAGGTCTTTGTCTTCAAAACTTTTGAAAATAGTTCCTTAATTTTCCTGATAAACTGCATTTCTTGTAAGAAGGAACTTCGCCTTTTCCCAAGAAGGCCCATGGTTCCTATATTGAATAGGTGTCTGAAATGACCCTTTCAGACTGGGAATACTGCTATATTCACAACTTCGTTTATATTTGCAGAATAAGTCTATATTATTATGGTGATAACAAGGCTGCCATCCTTTTACTATGCAAATTTCTTCCATTTTAGCTGAGTGAATACTTTCCCTCTGTCTACTAGAATAATTTGAATAACAAAAGATGCAGAATGGTAAGAATAGGCTGCCTTGGTTAATTCAGCTGAAAACTGCTTATAAAGAAGTTTCTAGAATAAAAATGATAACCCCACCATAGGTCATTTAGCAGCTGTGACAGTGGAAATAGGTCCAATAAAATGATGGGATCCCTTGAAATAAAATTCAATATTTGTATTTGGCAGGAAGATGAGACTTGTGAACTCTGAATTTCAACTTTAAAGTTTTGGTTTTTTTCTTCATTGCTTAGTGAGAAGAGGCTGCAAGGATTGCAGCAAAAGCACATATGCACACGTGTGGAAAACAGAAGCTATACTCATGGGTAAAAACGGGCGCTTTACTTCTAGATTTTCTGCTTTACACCTATCTTGAAATACACCATTGTGTCTTTGAAATGCATTTCTTAGAAACACAAACTGCAATTTTTTCCTCAAAACCTGATTCTTATAACTGCACTAGAGGCCCGGTACATGAAATTCGTGCATGTGAGGGCCCTAAGCCCGGCCTGCACACTCAGGCAATCTGGGACCCCTTGGGGGATGTCAAACCAGCAGTCAGGCCCTAGCTGGCTTGGCTCAGTGGATAGAGCATCAGCCTGCGGACTGAAGGGTCCCAGGTTCGATTCCGGCCAAGGGCACATCCCTGGGTTGCGGGCCTGATCCCCAGTAAGGGGTGTGCAGGAGGCAGCTGATCAATGATTCTCTCTCATCATTGATGTTTCTATCTCTCTCTCCTTCTCCCTTTCTCTCTGAAATCAATAAAGAAATATATTAAAACAAACAAACAAACATAAACCGGCAGTCAGATATCCCTCTCTCAATCCAGGACTGCTAGCTCCTAACTGCTCGCCTGCCTGCCTGATCGCCCCTAACTGCTCTGTGTGCCTGCCTGCTCAGTGCGTGTCATAGCGACTGGTCATCTGCCATTTGGTCAATTTGCATATTACCCTTCTATTATATAGGATTTGTATTTGAAATGTTCCTTCTTTGAATAAATGCACAAGGGGTAGAACTTCTTGCAAGTATCTTTTATGCAAGTATCTTTTAGCACAGTGGTTCCCAACATGGGGCACACACCCCACAGGGGGACAATTTGATTTTTAAGGGGGGCAATTTGAGAATGAGTTATTAACAGTGAATTTTTTTTGCATTTCTTATGGTTCTAGGGACCTCATATACAGCATATAAATACATATTGTGACATATTTATGCATTTCAGTTCTCTATTATATGTTTTGTAACTTTGCTGTTTTTTTCATATCACTTCATATTATTATTATTTTTTAACAATTTCTTAGTGATTTCTTCCTCAGTACTTCAACTGTCCTTTCTTTCTTTTATTTTTCTCTTTCATGGATGCCATGTTCTTTGGAAGCTTGTTTAGACCAAGTTAATGGCCTTTTAGGCTTCCTCCATGTGAACAGGAGTTCACTGTTTGAATAATAAGAATTATGTCATGGGGTGGGGAGAGGATCAGGATTTTAGAAATGCTTAGGTGGGGCATGGCCAAAAAAATGTTGGGAACCACTGTTTTAGCACATTTAGTTTTGAATTACTCCTGTGTAATACAATGTGCCCCTTTCGTTTTAATTCCTAGCTTAAGCCTCCTCACGTCAGAAATGTGACCTGCTCATTTCCTTCATTCCTACTTAATAAATCCTATGCCCTTGAATCATACTTATTCTCCCAATCCTCATATTCAGGATGTTACTACATTTTACAAGAACTCATTAGTGATCCTCTTAGCTGCATGTGCTACGTATTGAAATGCTTCTACAACTTGGCCTTTATTGATCCCTTGAACCGACTTCCTTTGAACTGAATGCTCATATTTTATTTGCAGTTACAATCGGGTCAGCACCACGGGCTTTCTCCTTTCCTGTCCCGGCTTGCACTGAGTGCTCACCCCCTCGAGCACTGTCACTGCCCAATCTCACAGGTATCTAGCCGAAGTTTGCTTCTATGTCTTCAATAAAAGAGCAGTGGCTTTATTTTTTATACCATTGTTATATATAAAACCCCAATATGCAAATAGACCAAACAGCGGAACAACCAAACAACCGAACAACTGAACAATCAGTCACTATGACATGCGCTGGCCACCAGGGCGCGTCCATGGACCATGGTGAGCGTCAGCAGCAAGTGGCAGAGTGCAGAACATAGCGGGCATTGGCTGTGGTGGGATGTTGGAGCCGGTGAGCGGGGGCGCCAGACCAAGGCAGGGCACTAGTCACTGTCATCAGGGTGAGCCTCTGGTGGTTACTGAAAATTCTTTGCTCCCGTGCACCACGGTCTTCCAGACACTCGCACTTGCTGCCAGTGCCAGCCCCGATCGCTCAGTGCCATCAGCGGGTGCGAGCTGTGGCTGTAGGCCCCAATCACCCCTCAGGGCTTCTTCACCTCTCCCTGCTCCTGAGGGGTGATCGGGGCTGGCAGCTGCCTCTCACACCTGCTGCTGGTGCTGGAGCTGCTGCTCGCAACCGCTGCCAGTGCCAGCCCCATTTGCACCCGCAGTCAGTGCCAGAGCTGCCGCTCATACCCCCTGCCAGCACCTGGTGCTGGTCCCAATCGCTCAGCGCCATCAGTGGGTGTGAGCAGCGGCTGATGGCCCCAATCACCCCTGAGGGCTTCTCCATCTTCCCCTGCTCCTGAGGGGCAATCGGGGCAGCAGCTGCCATTTGCACCCATTGACAGCGCCATCCCCGCTTGCACCCACTACTGGCACTGGCCCCAATCACTCTGTGCCATCAGCGGGTGCAAGTGGGGCTGGCACTGTCAATGTGTGGGAGAGGTGGTGGCAGGAGCGGGGCTGCCAGCAGAAAGGGGACCAGGGGCTGCAGCGGGAGGGGCCGGACGGGGTCACAGAGGATATGCCGAGCTTCACCCCTGTGCCCACTGCAGCTTCGTGGCCCCAGTTCCTTTCAAGGTGCACAAATTCGTGCACTGGGCCCGTAGTTGTAAATAACCCAGGTATTAATAACTGGGGAGGAGCAAAGTCATGCCATTTGTGCAGCTTTGCCAGAAAGTTGCAATGTAGGCGCATGCACAGTAAAGTCTGGGTGAAATAGGGAAGGTACTTGTCTGTCAGTCACACCGGGAACAGGTCATTGGACAGAGTAGGCATGGCCCCTGCAAGTGTGGGAAGATTTGAGATACATAAATTCCTAAACAAGGGAGTTCCCTCTCTTGCGTGCTGGTTTCCTGGCTCTCTTGTTGCAGGAGTGGGCTCTCCTGCATTTGCCCATGTGGCCCACAGCCATGTGGAACCCACATACAATGACTGATGGACTGTGACCACCCTGATGCTACACTGGACCCAGCTCCACATGGACCGGAAGCTCCTCACACTGGCTTTGCTTCCAGCTCTGCTGAGTCCCCAGCTGCACCTCTCCCAGGACTGATAGAGGGAAATGGGACTTTGGAAACCAGAGAGGTAATTCCACACAAATAAAAACCACACCTCCTCCCACAGGGGCCTCTGGGAATGCTTATCCCTGCAGTTCCCCAAGCAATGGCTATAGGCCATCTGTCATTTCTCTGATAGCACTTCCACGATCAGCTGTAAAAGGCCACTTTTTGACTTATGTTCCAACATTGTTTGCATCCATGTCAATGATTTCATTATTTCTTTAGCCAGAGGAGGTGCATTGCACCGCTTAAGGATGAGCCATAGAAAGTGGTGTGTTGATGTGCTTAACAGATCATTTATAATGTTTAGAAAATGAGTTTGATGTTAAATTTGGTTTCTTAAGACCTTTGGCTTGCAAATAATAGGAACCAACTTTAACTACTTTAAGTACAAAAAGGTAAGTTGGTTAAAAGGCAGAGGGCATGGTTAAAAAAATCTGAAAGCTCTGAGATTTTTCCCACTTGCAAGCTAACAAGTTATATTGCCATAATTTCAGGGATGCAAGCAGAAGGTATGAGTGCCCTGGATCAAAGACAAAAGACATATTACTTCACCAATAGCAGTAGCCAGAAGATCAGAATTTGTGCCCATTTACTGAGCTCCAAATCCCACAGGATGACACGGAGACTGTCAGATTGCACTTGCACACAGTGTGGGTTGTGCTGTAAGTGAGGGCCTCTGACCTTAGGGAGCTCAAATCTTTCTAATAGCCAATTAGTATGCACGCCCATTGCTCTGGAAGGAGACATGATCTTTTTCTTCCAAGAATGTTTGCTATGCACGTATTCTTGCAAAGGTAGTCTGGATCAAAGAACAATTATTACCTCACTTGCAAGATTTGCAGAAAGGCCAGAGGCACATGGAGGATCGTCCCACAAGAATATCAACCTCTTATTACTACACCACTTTGGCTTCTGGAAATTTTTCTCATTAGTGCTCTAATCCTTTAGCCAATCTGATTAATTGAGTGAC
Organism: Myotis brandtii; assembly: GCF_000412655.1. Taxonomy (NCBI): domain Eukaryota; kingdom Metazoa; phylum Chordata; class Mammalia; order Chiroptera; family Vespertilionidae; genus Myotis; species Myotis brandtii. The sequence goes on along the minus strand of NW_005371038.1, from coordinate 1,661,697 downwards.
AGAGGCTAGAATCCAATCCATTAATTTTTTTCTCATAGATAATTTAGTCAAAGCTACTGTTAATAAGACTCTAAGTAGAAGGATGATATCAAACAGCAATACTGACATCAGCCATGACCACAGGGTCTCAGACCCAACCAGCTGAACAAACCCCATCGGGGGCTGCCTCGCAAATGCAGGTGGTCCTTCCGTGATTCCTGCTTGGTCTTCCTTCACCTTCCCCCACTTACATTTATATCAAATATTTTTCCTCTGTATGTTGAGAATCTCATCAGACAATGTTTTCATTTTGCCTCAACTGTTAAACATAATTTAAAAAACTTAAGCGGAAGAGAAAAGCCTATTGCATTTAACCACATTTTTACTCTTTCTTTTGTCTTCCTTCCTTCCTGATGTTCCCATATTTCCAATTCTATCATTTCCTTTCTATTTAGACAACTTTCTTTATTCATTTTTAAAGTGTAAGTCTGCTAGAGACAAATTTTCTTATTTTGTTTCATCATTTGGAAATGTCTCAATGTCCCTTACTTTGTAGGATATTTTTGCTAGATATAAAATTATGGGTGAAGTTCTTTTCTTTCAACACTTGAAAATTTTTGTAACACTTTTAGACCTCTTGCTTTTTGATTTAAAAAATGCCTCTATTGGGCCCTAACCGGTTTGGCTCAGTGGTAGAGCGTCGGACTGCAAACTGAACGGTCCCAGGTTCGATTCCAGTCAAGGGCATGTACCTTGGTTGCTGGCACAACCCCGGTGGGGAGTGTGCAGGAGGCAGCTGATCGATGTATCTCTCTCATCGATGTTTCTAACTCTCTATCCTTCTCCCTTCCTCTCTGTAAAAAATCAATAAAATATATTTTTTTAAAAATGCCTTTATTGGAATTGCTTTATTACACAGGTCAGAAGCTTTAATTTTCTTTTCAGTTTTCAGAAGTTTAAGTGTGATGTGTCTTAGTGTGCATTTCTTTAGGTTATCATCTTCAGAACTTAATAAGCTTCTTGAATCTGGAAGTTTGTGTCTTTTGTTAGATTTAGCCATTATTTCTTTGAATACTTTTCAGCCCCATCCTCTTTCTCTACTTCTTCTAGTATTTCAATGTCTGCCCCTTTTCATTTTATGAGTTTATTTTCTTATGTTGTTCAGACTGTTTAATTTCATTATTGTATATTCCAGTTCATCCATTCTTCTCTTTTTCTTCTCCAATCTGCTGTTCAACCCATCCCCTGAGTTTTTTATTTAGATTGCTGTATATTTCAATTGCAAAATTTCCATATGGTTCACCTTTTTTATTTAATTTTTTATTGTTGACAATATTGCAGGTGTGCCCCATTTTCCCCCTTTGCCCACCTCCCCTTAACCCCTCCCCTCCATGACCCTCCCTCCAAGGGCTATGCATATAAGTTCTTTATCTAATCCCTTCACCTTCCTTTTTATAGACACCCCTTCCTCTCCTCTGACATTTGTCCGTCTGTTCCATGTATCCATGCCTCTGGTCTATTTTGTTTGTCAGTTTATTTTGTTCATCAGATTCCACATATTAGTCAGATCATATGGTATTTGTCTTTCTCTGACTGGCTTATTTCACTTAGCATAATTATCTTGAGGTCCATCCATGCTGTGACAAAGGGGTAAGAGTTCCTTCTTTTTCACAGCTGCGTAGTATTTCATTGTGTAAATTTATCAAAGCTTTTTTTTATTCACTCATTTATTGATGGACACTTGGACTGTTTCCAGATCTTGCCTATTATAAATAACGCTGCTATAAACATTGGTTACATATATTCTTTCTGGTTGGTGTTTTGGGATTCTTATGATATACACCCAGAAGTGGGATTGCTGGGCAAAAGGCAGTTCCATTTTTAATTTTTTGAGGAAACCCCATACTGTTTTCCACAGTGGCTGCACATGCCCACCAACAGTGCACTGGGGTTCCCCTTTCTCCACATCCTCGCCAGCACTTGTTTGTGGATTTATTGATGTAGCCATTCTGACAGGTATGAGGTGATACCTCATTGTAGTTTTAATTTCTATCTCTCTGATGATTAGTGACCTTGAGCATTTTTTCATATGTCTCTTGGCCATTTATGTGTCCTCTTTGGAGAAGTGTCTATTTACGTCCTTTGACCTTTTTTTAATTGGATTGTCTGTCTTCCTGGTGTTCAGTTGCATAAGTTCTTTGGATATTTTGGAACTTAAGCCCTTATTAGATGTATCATTGGCTAATATATTCTCCCATAGAGTGGGCTTCCTTCTCATGTTATTGGTGGTTTCTTTTGCTGTGCAGAACCTTTTTAGTTTGATGTAGTCATATTTGTTTAATTTTTCCTATATTTCTCAGGCCCTTGGAGACATATTTTAAAAAATACTGCTCCAAAATATCTGAGACTTTACTGACTGTATTTTCTTCTAGGATTTTTATGGTTTTCATAACTTATATTCAAGTCTTTTATCCATTTTGAGTTTATTCTTGTGTATGGTGTAAGTTGGTGGTCTAGATGCATCTTCTACATGTATCTGTCCAATTTTCCCAACACCATTTATTGAAGAGACTGTTTTTACTCCAGTGTATGCATTTGTTTCCTTTGTCAAATATTAATTGATCAACACCTAACTGCTCCCCTGCCCGCCTGATTGCCCCTAACTGCCCTCCCCTCCCGGCCTGGTCACCCCCAACTGCCCTCCCCAGTGGTGACATCGCAGCCAGCACACTGACATCTACACAGTCAAATCTAATCAGTGCTCGACCAGGGGTCCTTCAGGTTTACTTTCACAGCCAAGTCCACCCTTCCGCCCCAGCCCCTCCTCAACACCTGGCTACCACTAGTCTGTGTTCCAGTTCTTTAATTTTGTAATTCAAGAATGATATTTAATGGAATAATACATTATATGACCTTCATAACTTTTGAGATTGGCCTTTTTAAGACTTTAATTTTTTAGAGCTCTTTTAGGTTCACAACAAAGTTGAGAAGGAGGTATAAAGATTTTTTTTCACAAACCCCATGCCCTGACACATGTATAACCTCTCCCATTGTCAACATCCCCCACTAGATTGGTTTGTTTGTTATAAGTGATGAACCTACATTGACACATCATAATGATCCGAAGTCCATAGCTTACCTTAGGGTTCACTGTTGGTGAACATTCCATCAATTTGGACAAATGTATGACAACATGTATTCATTATCATAGTACCACACTAAGTATTTTTACTGTCCTAATACTCTTTTGTGCTCTGCCTATTCATCCCACCTTTCCCCCCAAGCCCCTGGGGCCACTAAACTTTTTATTGTCTCCATAGTTCTGTCTTTTCCAGCATGTCATAGGGTTGGAATCATAGTATGTAGCCTTTTCAGACTGGCGTCTTTCACTTAGAGTACACATTAAAGATTCCTTCATGTCATTTCATAGCTTGATAGTCATTTCTTTCAGCACTGAGTAATATCCCACTGATTAAATTTACCCATCACCTATGCAGGACATCTCGGTTGCTTCCAAGTTTTGGCAACTACAAGTAAAGCTGCTATAAACCAACATGTGCAGGTTTTCGTGTGGACATACATGTCAGTTGCTTTGGGAGCACCCGACTGCAGGATCATTTGGGAAGAGCATGTTTCATTTTGTAAAATCTCCCAAACTATCTGACAAAGTAGCTGAACTACTTTGCATTCCAGTCAGCAATGGAGGGGAGTTCCTGCTGCTCCACGTTCTCACCAGCGTTTGGTGCTGCTGGTTTTCCAGATTTCGCCATCCTAGCAGGTGTTTAGTTGTGTCTCATAGCCATTTTAATTTGCATTTATCTGATGATATACGACATTTTTCCATACGTTTATTTGCAGTATGTATATCTTCTTTGGTGAGGTGTTGGTAAGGTCTTTTGCCCATTTTTTTTCATTCTGTTGTCCGTTTCCTTATTGTTAGGTTTTCCGAGATCTTTGTCTATTTTGATAACAGTTCTTTGTCAGAAATGTCTTTTGCAGATCTTTTCTCTCAATCTGCGATTTGCCTTCTCACCCTCCTGACAGGATCTATTGCAGAGAAGAGCACTTTCATCTTACTGTTCCAGCACACCTTTTGTATTGTGTCTAAAACGTCATCATCATACCTAAAGTCATCTAGATTTTCTCTTAAGTTGCCTTCTGGGAGTTTTATAGTTTTGTGTTTAACATTTAGATTTGTAATACATTTGAATTAATTTTGGTGAAGGCCTGTATCTAGATTTATTTATTTATTTTGTATGTGGCTGTCCAATTGTTCCCACACCATTTGTTGAAGAGATTATCTTTGCTTCAATGTATTTTCTTTGTTCCTTTGTCAAAGATGTCTACATTTATTGGGTCTATTTTGGGGCTCTCTCTTGTTCCATTTTTCCATTTGCCTCTTCTTTGGCCAACGACACCAATTAAAAGCTCTTTAGTAAGACCATGGCAGGCAGTGTCCTCCTCCCTCTGTGCGCCCCTTCAATACTGTGCTGCTCTGCTGGGCCTTTATCTCTTCATAGAAACTTTAGCTGTTGATTTCCATGAAGTAACTGGATTAGAATTTTGTTTAGGGTTGCATTGTGTCTACACATCAAGTTGGGAAAAGCTGACATCTTGACAATATTGAGTTGTTCTGTCCATGGACACGAACTATCTCCGTTGATTTAGCACTACTTTAGTGCTGTTCATTATGGCTTTGCTCCTGTAGATAGTTTATCAGATTTATACCCGAGATGGCCCCCGGGGCAGAGCCTTAAAGAAGAAGCAGCAGGAGGTGCACACTCAGCAAAGCTTTGTGCCCAGAGAGTGTCAGATCTGAGCCAGCTCACGGGCAAGGTAAGTGCTGTGGGGCCTGGACTCCCCGCTCCCAGCCACGGGCGCCGGACTTGCGTGGCTAGGTTAGGGTGGAAGTCAAGGAGGTGGCCTGACAGAACTGTGTGGTGTGGGGAGCTCAGGGGACACTTCCTGTGTTATCCTGGGCTCAGCGCCCCCTCACCCCCCGGAGAGCCCCTGCCACCCCGCAGCAGCTTCTCCTGGTGGCGCAGGAGGTATCAGTAGGTGGTCTTCGGTTAGGGAGGTGAGATTTTTACAGACGACTCGCCAGGCACTCAGCATGTATGGTCCCCAAGCAGTGTCCTGGTTCAGAGCAGAGGTGCCAGGTGACTGGCTGGTGGCAGGAGACTGACTTCTGTCTGTTTCCTAGGGGAGAAGCTGAGGTGGAGCCAGGCACAGCGCTGCCTGAGGGACTGTTTATGGACTTGAATTGTTGGATGACTGTTTCCAGGTGCTGGCCTCTGTCTCCTTCTCTTCCCACTTCCCCTTCTTACTGAGACCTCAGGGATGGAATTCCTGTTAAATTTTACGTGCACCTATTTCTGTTTGGGGTGCGATGCTCTGGCTGAGAGAAATGTTAAAGCAATTTTGATTCAGAAACCCCTAGAACTGCAGACAGGCATACGACTGGCCACTCTGCCCAGTGACTGTGGGCAGTGAGTCTCAGCTTCCCATGGCTGTGGGAACCATGCCAGAGTACACCAGATGGCCAAAGCCAATTAGAGTGTGTAGGCCTTGTTCAAAGTACACTGGATATCCAAGGCCACTCTGAGCGTGGGGATCTTAATCAGGGTTTCCAAGGACTATACATAGGTGCAAGGATGCAGCAATCTCATGGCACACTGTGCAAGCGTGCCCTTCTATAACCCAAATGATGGAGGCCACTATTTGGAAGGAAGATCTTTTGTCTCAGTCGTATAAAGTTACTGACCAGCCAGTGCAGGGCTGCAGAATGGGGAAGAGGCATCACTGACCAGCAGGTGCGGCTGCTAAGAGAGGCTGTAGCTCTAAGGATGGCATTTGTATAGCTCCTATGTTAGAGGCTACTATGTAGGAAAGATGTATGATTATCTAGCCAGTGTGTGGCTACCTACGGTATCGGACTTTACTTTGGAGAACTGTTTTGTCTAGTAGCTCCTTGTTAGCAGTGGCTATATGGCCACTGGATCCTACAATGAAGACTCATATATCTACGACCTCTCATGGCTTCTCCGTCTACTGCCCAGTGTCCCAGGAGGTCCAGCCCTTGGCAGAGGGGCTCGGACCCAACGGTTGGCATAGTAGGGCAGGATCAGGACCTGTGCTCCCACACTTGGACCAGTAGGCAGGAAGGAGCAGTGAGTGCTTCCAACACTGCACCCAGCGAGCAGGGTTCCGGGGGGAACTTGCTCTCACAATTAGTGCTGTGAGCAGGGCTTAGGAGAAAGTACTCCAAGAATTAGACCTTACTCTGACAGCAAGGCACCAGCCAGGCAGGCACAGCAAGGAGGGGACCAGCCAGGAGGGCACCAGCCGGGAGGGCACCAGCCAGGAGGGCACAGCCAGGAGGGCTCAGCAAGGCAGGGCTCTGGGGCTCAGCGGCGCCTTAGAATCCCTCTGCTTTTCACTTTACTAGGAGAAAGCTGAGCCCGAGGGAGAGAAAGTCCTGCCGGGGCGCACACATTGCTGAGCAGGTGCACAGGGGCTTGCAGCAATCACACGCAGATCCCTGGTAGAGAGCAGTCACAAAGGACACTCGCACAGGCTCACACGTGACTCTCAGCCACACGCACCACCTTGAGCCCAGGCGCTGCTTCTGCCCCATTCGTTCCTCACGGTCGGTGACAGCCATTTCCTTCCCTCACGCGCTTCTTTACGGAGCAGAAAGCACATGCTGCTGGCTGAACCGATCATGCCGCCTTGGAGTCACGTGGCCACTCCACTGAGCGGCGGAAATAAATGTAGTATCTCTCCATTGTCCCAAGACCGCCCCCTCCGCCCCGTGGGTGAGCAGCCCTGTGGGAATCTCTGCTGCTGGAGATCAAAGATCTGAAACCAAGGAATGTCCCTGGTGGCTGAGATGGCCCACCCTGGCTGCCAGCTGCGCGGCCAGCATTTGCCTGAGAGCCGGCCCCTTTGCCTGCCCACTCCCAGCCACAGGCGGGTGCACCGTCCACATCCCCACCCGGCGTCCCCTCCTCCACCAGCCCCCGTCCCTCCATCTGCTTTTTTTTTAATTTAAATTTTGTCAATGGTTTTGCAAAAGGAAAGGGTGCTTCAGCGCTTTCCTAATAATAGCCCAGATTTAACACCTTTTTCAACTCTGCTTTGAAAAACCGGAATTTTTTTAAAGCTGATTAGCATTCAAAGTCGGCATTAATGGAAATGACGTGAATCACAGAGCCACAGCCATCTGCACGCTGTGCGGTGACGCGTGTGTGGGTTGGCGCTCAGCGGAGAGCATGTGGTTGGCGGATTACAGCAGCGTGCAGTCCCAGGGCCTGGAAGGATGGCCAAAGCGGGCTTCTTTCCTATTTCCATGAGCATTTGGCATTTCCCTGCAGTTGGCGTTTTCTGTCCTAGCTTTTCATACCCCCTCAGGCCTGCTCCAAATAGGCGGCTTTGCCGACAGGAATGAGTGCCCAAATCCTGGTGAGGCCTCCAGCCAGTGCTCAGCGTGAGCCACGCGTTCAGAGCGAGGAGCAGGCACCCCACCGCCACCCTCCCCGCACCGGTGGCATCTGGCTGCCTCCTGCTCTGGCCTGTTACTGACATTGCACCCTGGTGGGTAATGAGAAGCCCGGGGGAGGGCTCCCACCAACTCCTGCTTCAGAAAACCCTTCTGGCAGCCGCTGAGAGGGCTGAAGAGAAGTAGCTGAGCTGCCCTGCCTCCTCTGCTCAGGCATCCCTCTGCACCCATGACCCCCTTTAAGTTCCCCAGGCTCTAGGGAAACTACTGTGACCACCCGCTTTTACTCGGAGGAAACCCGGGCACAGAGAGGTTAAGTAACTCGCCGAAAGCCGCCCAGCTCGCAGGATGCAGAGCGTAACTGCTCAGAAGTCCTGGAAGCACATTTGATCTCACTTTGACACAATTTCCCAATCCCCTCTGTCACCCACGTGCCCAGGCTCTTGAGCCACCCTGTGCAGTTGAAAGGATCCAGAAGCAGAATCTAGAATCCATGGAGGCCTGGGAAGATGAACAAGAGGACCCAGAGCACCTGGAAGACTCTAGAAACGTAGGGAGCGAGAACCCGTTTCTCTGTGCTCAGGACTACCTCAGCAGAGCCCCTCCGGGCAGGGCAGTGGGAGAGCCTCCTGCTTACAGCACAGGCCCCTGCGTGAAGCTTAAGCCATTGTGTTTATTAATAGGGTTCACTCTCTGGACTTCAGAAGACACAGCCTCCTAGACAAGCCACAAAGAAAGTTAAATGTTTCTGATGCTGAAAGGCTCAGGCCGCAATTTCCTTTCTGTCTCCTTAGCTTTGCGGAGCAGATCAATCCGCTGGGAAACACGACAGGTTTTATTTTTGCAAGTGAAAATGTTACTTAACGTCAAAAGCCAGGACGCGCCTTAAACACAGGAGGGAAGCGGAGCTCCTGCTCCTGTGGCAGCGGGACAGGCGGACAGTCCAGCCACCGGGCACAACCCCCAGGCACACAGGGCACCTGCTTTCCTCTGCTCTTAACACCTAGGAACATGTGAAATGCACAATGTTTTGTAAAGATCTCATAGAAGCTTTTGGCTGAGAATGTAGGGAGACCCCCCGGCCGAGGGGCTCAGTAGGTTGGAGCCTCATCCAGGAAACCAAAAGGTTGCAGGTTCGATCCCTGGTCAGGGTGTGTATGGGAGGCAACCAATCAATGTTTCTCTCTCACATCAATGTCTTTCTCTCTCTACCTCTCTCTTTTTCTAAAAAATAAAAATAATAAAAATCAATAAACATATTCTCTGGTGAGGATAGAAAAAAAGAATATAGGGAGACCAATCTCAGGTGTAAAACTGATGCTGGAATGAAAACATGTTAGCCAATTCTGTTTAGCGATGTATCAAGCTTAAGCTTAACTAACAAAGGTATCTCTTTCTGAGTGAAAAATAAATGTTTGGTTTCTTTCATGAAATCAAAACTAAGCTTCAATTTTTAAAAATTAAATCTTTATTGTAGACAGTATTACATATGTCCCTTTTCCCCACTGACCCCTTCTAGCCCGCCCCGTCCCCTGCCCGAGGCCTTCAGCACCCTATTGTCGGTGGGTTTTATACAGTTTCCTCGGTTGATCACATCCCACCACCAACCTCCCCTGCTTTCCCTCTGAGATTCCACAGACTGTTCTATGCTTCTATGTCTCTGGATCTATTTTACTCATCAGTTTATTTTGTTCATTGGATTCCACATATGAGTGAGATAATGTGATACTTGTCTTTCTCTGACTGGCTTATTTTTCTTAGCATGATACTCTCCAGGTCCCTCCATGCTGTCTCAAAGGGTAAGAGATCCTGCTTTTTTACTATTGCATAGTATTCCATGGTGTAAATGTACCACAGCTTTTTAATCCCCTCGTCTGCTGATGGGCACTTGGGCTGTTTCCAGATCTTAGCTATTGTAACATTGCTATGAACATAGGGGTGCATATATTCTTTCTGATTGGTGCTTCCGGATTCTTAGGATATATTCCTAGAAGTGGGATCACTGGGTCAAATGGCAGTTCCATATTTAATTTTTTGAGGAAATTCCATACTGTTTTCCATAATGGCTACACCAGTCTTTGTTCCCACCAGCAGTGCACAACAGTTCCCTTTTCTCTACATCCTCCCTAGCACTTGTCATTTGTTGATTTGTTGAAGATAGCCATTCTGACAGGTGTGAGGTGATACCTCATTGTCGTTTTAATTTGCATCTCTCTGATGATCAGTGACTTTGAGCATGTTTTCATCTGTCTCTTGGCCTTCTGTATGTCCACTTTGGAGAAGTGTCTATTTAGGTCCTTTGCCCATTTTTTAATTGGATTGTTTGTCTTCCTTTCGTTAAGTTGTATGAGTTCCTTATATATTTTGGATATTAACCGTTTTTCTGATGTATTATTGCCAAATATGTTCTCCCATTCAGTGGGCTCCCTTTTCATTTTGTTGATGGTTTCTTTTGCTGTGCAGAAGCTTTTTATTTTGATGTAGTCCATTTGTTTATTTTCTCCTTAGTTTCCTTTGCCCTAGGAGATGTATCAATAAACATAGTGCTATGAGACATGTCTGAGATTTTGCTGCCTATGGTTTCTTCTAGGATTTTTATGGTTTTATGACTTACACCTAAATCTTTTATCCATTTTGAGTTTATTTTTGTGTATGGTGTAAGTTGGTGTTTTCTTTTTTTGCATGTATCTGTCCAATTTTGCCAACACCATTTATTGGAGACTGTCTTGACTCCATTGTATGTTCTTGCCTCCTTTGTCAAATATTAATTGGGCATAATGACTTGGGATGATTTCTGGGGTCTCTGTTCTGTTCCATTGGTCTATATGCCTATTCTCGTGCCATTACCAGTCTGTCTTGATTATAGTGGCTTTGTAGTATAACTTGATATCTAGTATTGTGATACCTCTAACTTTGTTCTTCTTTCTCCAGATTGCTGCAGCTATTCAGGGTCTTTTTTGGCTCCATATAAATTTTTGGTATATTTGTTCTAGATTTATGAAATATGCTGTTGGTTTTTTAATAGAGATTGCATTGAATCTGTAGATTACTTTGGGTAATATGGACATTTTAATGATGTTAATTCTACCAATCCATGAACATGGTATATTCTTCCACTTGTTTCTATCTTCTATCTCTTTTTTCAATGCCCTATAGTTTTCCAAGTACAAGTCTTTTTACCTCCTTGGTTAAGTTTCTTCCTAAGTATCTTATTTTGTTGTTGTTGTTGTGGCAATGCTAAATGAGATTGTTTGTTTAGTTCCTTCTCTTTCTGAGAATTCATTATTGGTGTATAAAATATATACACATCAATTTTGGGGTGTAAATTTTGTATCCTGTTACATTGCCAAATTCATTTATTAAATCTAGTAGTTATTTTTTTTATGGAGTCTTTAGGGTTTTCTATGTACAATATCATGTCATCTGCAAATAGTGAGAGTTTTACTCCCTCCTTTCCAATTTGGATGCCTTTTATTTTTTCTTCTTGTCTGATTGCTGTGGCAAGGACTTTCATTACTATGTTGAATAAGAGTGGTGAAAGTGAACATCCCAGTCTTGTTCTTGTTCTTAGGGGAAATGGTTTTAGTTTTTCCCATTGAGTATGATATGCAGTGTAGGCTTGTCATATATGGCTTTTATCATGTTGAGGTATGATCCCTCTATTTCCAATTTGCTGAGAGTTTTAATAAAAAATGGGTGTTGGATTTTGTGAAATGTTTTTTTCTGCATCTATTGATAGGATCATGTGATTTTTGTCTTTCAATTTCTTTATGTGATGTACCACATTTATTGATTTGTGAATTTTGTACCAACCTTGTATCCCTGGAATGAATCCCACTTGGTCATGATGTATGATCTTTTTAATATATTGCTGGATCCAACTTGCTAATACTTTGTTGAAGATTTTAGCATCTATATTCATCAGGGATATTGGCCTGTAACTCTCTTTCTTTGTAGTGTCTTTATCTGGTTTTAGAATTAGGATAATGTTGGCCTCATAAAAAGATCTTGGAAGTGTTCCTTCCTCTTGAATTTTTTGGGGTAGTTTTAGGAGTATACACTGAGTGGCCAGATTATTATGACCAGCCCATCAGTACTTCATTGACACTTCCAAAAATACTGAATATTGAAAACTTCCTAAGCAAATACTCTCAAGGCTTTATTATTATTATTATTAGCATAACTAATTCACTTCCTAATGGGATGGTCATAATAATCTGGCCACTCAGTGTAGATGTTAGTTCTTTGAATGTTTGGTAAAACTCTCCTGTGAAGCTGTCTGTAACCAGGCTTTTGTTTTTTGGGAGTGTTTTGATTACTGTTTCTTTTTCCTCAGTTGTTATTGGCTTATTCAGGTTTTCTGATTCTTCCTGATTCAGTTTGGAAGATTGTATTTTTCCAGTAATTTGTTCATTTCATCCACATTGTTCAACTTGTTGGCATATTATTGTTCATAGTATTTTCTTACAATCCTTTATATTTCTGCGGGGTCAGTTGTTACTTCTCTGCTTTTGTTTGTGAATTAATTTATTTGGGTCCTCTCTCTCTGTTTCTTGATGAGTCTGGCTAATGGTTCATCAATTTTGTTTATTTTTCAAAGAACCAGCTCTTGGTTTCATTCATGTTTTGTATTGTTATTTTAGCTTCTATGTTATTTATTTCTGCTCTATACTTTATTATTTCTTTCCTTCTACTTACTCCTGGTTTTTCTTGTTGTTCTCTTTCTAGCTCTTTAAGTTGTAGGGTTAAATAGTTTATTATTAATTTTTCTTGTTTTTTGAAGCAGGCCTATAGTGCTATGAACTTCCCTCTCAGGACTGCTTTTGCTGTGTCCCAGATATTTTGGGTTGTTGTGTGTTTATTTTCATTTGTTTCCAGGAAGTTTTTTACTTACTTCTTAATCTCATTGGTAACCCAATCTTTATTTAATAACATGCTGTTTAGCCTTTATGTGTTTGAATGTTTTTGAGTGTTTTTGCTATAGTTGATTTCTAATTTCATTCCACTATAATATGAGAAGATGCTTGATATGATTTCAATCTTCTTAAACTTACAGAGACTTGTTTTGTTTCCTAACATGTGGCTTATCTTTGTGAATGACCCATTTGCATTTGAGAAGAATGTGTATTCTTCAGCTTTGAGGTGAAATGTTCTATAAATGTCAGTTAAATCCATCTGACCCAGTGTGTCTTTTAGAGTCACTTCTTCCTTTTTCATTTTTTCTATGGAAGATAGATCCAGTGAAGTCAGTGGGGTGTTAAAGTCCCCTACTGTGACTGTATTGTTGTCAATCCCTTAAAGTCTGTTTACCAAGGTTATATCCTCTTGTTGCATCAATCCCTTTAGTATTATGTAGTGACCTTTGTTGTCTATTGTGATGGCCTTCATTTTGTGACTATTTTGTCAGATAGGAGTATTGCTACATCAGCTCTTTTTTTATTTTCATTTGCATGGGAAATTTTGTTTCCATCTCTTCGCTCTCATCCTGTGTGAGTCTTTTTTTCTAAGGTGGGTCTCTTGTAGACAGCATATACTAGTTATTGGGTCATGTTTTTTTTTTTTGGTTTTTTTTCCCTGGGCTGGGCCCCACCTTGAGTTTCTGGTTCAACAGGTGTGGGTAGGCCTGAGAACTCGCATTCTTACCAAGTTCCCAGGCGAGGCTGGTACTGCTGCGGGTGCAGGCCACATGGTGACCAGGGGTCTCCACCGTGGAGGTGCCTTGGCAGCTCTCTGTGTAGACAGGAGTGGGCATCTCTTTCCGCCCCTGCAGAGAGAAGGCTGCAAGCAGCACACCTCTGCTGGCTTCACTGAGAACCTCCCACAGCAGCCCCAGGCCTACGATTGGCCAGAGGACCTTCCAGGAGGGGTGAGGAGACAGCCTACGTGGGAAGGGCAGCGACGGGACTCTGCCCAGGGCAGCTGGACCCAGCCAAGTGCCTGCCTCAGAGCTGATATGTCTCTACAAATTCTCCAGGAAGATAGAAGGAGGCTGGACACTCAGAGAGTCTCGATTCCATGACTGTTCTCCCAGCGGGCAGTCCTGACCGAGAGCCAGAATCTGAAACACCACATTGCAGCTGTGGCTGCATTTCATTCCTTGTCACCTCCCTTGAGAAGCAGACACACACACAGATCACAGCTTCACTGCAGGCCAGCGGGAGCACTCCTGGACTCTGGAGACCGAGGTGTCCCTGGGGCAGTGTCTGAGAGGCCCCTGTGGGAAAGCACAGGGCTGGACACACACGAGAACAGAGCCAGCTCCTTGGTGGTGACAGCACACCACCTGGGCAAGTTATTGGACTGTTGACATCTCAACCTTCCCATTCGTAAAATGCTGAGAATACTGGTCCTCATTGTGAGAATTAAATAGACCAACACCATGGAGCTCTGTGTCAATCTCTGGACACACTGGAGGGGGTTGTGCCTTGAGGGAGGCGGGTGGGGAGGAGTGCTGGTAGGCATGGCCTGCCCTCCGAGAGTGTGCTGAGTTAGAGAAAGGCAGGTGGACAAATAGGTGTGGGCCTCCTGTGGTCAGGACCTGTGTCATCTGCTTCTTGTGCAAAACCCAGCATCTGGTATCCTCCCTGTCACTTGCCCTGGGCCACATCCTTACCTTGGGCTGCTATACCGCCTGGCATCAGCCCCCACTCCAGCTGTGAAACTGATGGTTCATTTTCATCCACGAAAGTGGCACGTACGCTTCCAAATCCACCAAGTCTGGGATCAGATCAGTGCAATTAAAAAATATACCCCACATGTAGCTCAAGAAAATATTTCAGCCGAGTCACATAAATACATGCAATCTAATAAGAGATGATATAATTGAGGGAATGAGGAAGAGGAGGAGAGAGAAATGAGGGTACCCAGCAGAGAATAAAGCCAGAGACTGCTTTTTAAATTGCAATAAAATCTGCATGACATGAAATCGGCCATCTTGCCCATTTGTCAGGGGCCTTAAGTGCACTCCCATTGCTGTGCGACCTTCCCCACTGGAGCTCCAGAGCTCTTGTCTGTCTGCATCAAACACTAACTCTCCATTGCCCTGCCCCAGCCCCTGCCAACCACCATTGTGCTTGCTGTCTGTGATTTTGCCTGGAACACGTGCCTCCTGTAAGGGGGATCACGCAGCCTTTCTCCTTTGTGTCTGGCTTCTTTCGTTAGCATAATGTCCCCAGGGTCATGCATGTTGTGGCACATGTCAGAATGTCCTTCCTTTCCAAGGCTGAGTCACACTCCATTGGATGGATATGCTAGCTGGAGACTGTTTTAGTGTTTTTTCATTAACACCATTTTAATAGTTATGGCACATATGCTATGTGCTTGTGAAAGGTTATAAATCATGGCTGGTGTAGGAGGGAATGATAGTTCCAAATGCAATCAGCCCTGATCCTCGCATGTAACTGAAGGCAACTCACTCATTGCTTGGCTGCCCCCCCCCCTTTCCTTTTCAACCTTAAATTATGCCTATTATTTATCAGGATCTGAGAGTTTGGTGCGCCTTCATGGCAGGGAGACTGTTACAATTGTGGCAGCTGTGTCCTCTAATATTACATTAAAGTAGTTCTGAAATGCAAGCCAGTATGGGGCTCCCCACAGTGAAGTACTTGGGAAATGCCATTCATTTGACTAATATTGAGCAAGTGTCTTGTCTGTAGCTGGGGGGTTAGTGAGGGACGACAAAATGACTGAACAGCAGGCTGCGTGGGGTGACCAGGCCGGAGGCTGGAACAAGAGGCTCTATCACAGCCTTGCAACTGCTGCCCCAGGGGGAAGGCTGGCGATGCAAAACCCATACGCAGATGAAACAATGCAGGATGGTGAGGGCGCTGCCAGAAGGAAGCGTGGGCCTGTGGAAAGGCCCCGCCAGGCAGTGAGCTGTCTGCAGGCCCCTCCAAAGAGCAGGCACTTAACTGGGGAGCCAGTCCTGCGCACAGAGCCGCAGTGCGAGGTGCCTGCGCTGACAGAGTAGGGTGGAG
>NW_005371038.1:1633175-1646187 GCF_000412655.1 Myotis brandtii | reverse complement strand
CTGGCTCTGCGAGAAAGAAGGAGAAGGCCTTGGAGGTGATGGCGAAGGGAGGGCTTCATTGCAGTCTCCTGGGAAGCACAGCCCATATCATCAGAACTCTGCTTCTCAAGGAGCTCCCTGCTGCTGGGGGAGCTGGGATTAGAGAGAGAGGCAAGAGTGCACGGGGTGCTGATGGGAGGGCGTGGGGAGCCCGAGGAGGAGGAGCATGTCCAAGCACCTGCTAGGAAGACGGTCGAGGGTCTGGCTTGGCACGTGAGCAGATGGTGGCTCTCTTTATGACACGAGGAGCAAGGAGACAGGACACGGGGAACAGCACTCAAGGGTTTGTTTTAGAGACAGGCATTTGGGAGGACCACAGGAGAGTCAGAGGCCGCGGTTGGAAATGCCAGTGCGGAGCCACAGTGCTCAAAGCCCCGGCAACTCTGTCATGAACACAAAGATGGGGTTAAACCTGGGAGATGCCAGGGAACAAAGTACAGAGAAGAGAGCAGAGACCCAGAATGAAACTCGAGGAGCCTCGGTGTGGAGAGGTGCTCAGGGAGAGGACCACGGGCAGCTCAGAAAATGCCGCCGCTGGAGGGGGGCCAGCAGAGCGGTGTCGGGGAGACCAAGTGGAGAGGACCTTTCACGGCCCGCGACCAGGAGGCTACGCGGCAGCTGAGCAGTACATCAGGTCTGGCCCCATGGACGCCTGGCTCACTGGGTGCTGTGGGTAAAGACGTTTGAATAGTGACTAGAGGAGAGGGAGCGGAGACCGTGGGAATATACAATGCCTTTGAGAACTAATTCTGGTTTATAAAGAATATTGGAGAATAAGATGGAAGCTGGAGGGAGGCAGTAGATGGAGGACTTCAGGTTGAGAGGTAGTATAGCATGTGTGTATGCGGATGAGAACGTTTACCCCAAGTGGTCATTTTTATTTCAGAATGTTTGCAATACATCTGCTTTCACTACAAATTCAACCAACATAAGCAGCTGTCCATTAAGGGACTAAATCCTTAATATTAAGGACTAAATCCTTAATATTAAAATATGCCATCTGCACAGAATAAATGGTAGAAAAATAAAACCTGAAAGAATAATTTGTGATATTTAATAAGCACTATTAGGCACTAGGCACTGCTTTAGACCCTTGGCTTACCTTATAAAATAATACAGAATAGGAACTTACATTCTTTTGGGGGAGATATACCAAGCAATGAACTGATAAATAACTAACTTTTATAGTTATTGGAGAGTGATTATTGCCATTATTAGCCACTGTAATTTTGAGAAAGAAGACCAAAGTTGGTGCTATCAATGCTACCTGATATCAAACTATACTGCAAGGCTATAGCAATCAAACCAGCATGGTGCTAGCATAAAAAGACACATAGAGCACATGGAAGAGAATAGAGAGCCAAAAATAATTCCTTGCCTACATAGTCAATTAACATTTGACAAAGAAGGCAAGAATATACAACATGGTAAAGACTGTCTATTCAATAAATGTTGTCAGGAAAAATGGACAGACACATGCAAAAGCAATTAAACTATACCCTCTCTTATGCCATGTACAAGAATAAACTCAAAATGAATTAAAGACTTAAATGTAAAACTCAAAATCATAAAACTTCTAGAAAATATAGGCAGCAAATTCTCTGACATTTCCCTTAGAATTTTTTTTTTCTGTTATATCTCTTCAGGCAAGGATAGCAAAAGGAAAAATAAACCAATGGGACTACAACAAACTAAAAAGTTTTTGCACAGCAAAGGAAACCACCAACAAAATGAAAAGGCAGCCTACTGACTGGGGGAACATATTTGCCAATGATTCATCTGATAAGGTGTTACTATCCAAAAGTTATAAAGAACTTGTTAAACTCAACACCACAAACAAACAATACAATTAAAAAGTGGGCAGAGGACCTGAATAGACACTTCTCCATAGAGAACATACAGATGGCCAATAGATATATGATAAGATGCTCAAAATTACCAGTCATCAGAGAAATGCGAATTAAAACCCAATGAGATATTACCTCACACCTGTCAGAATGCCTATCATCACTAAATCAACAAACAAGTGCTGGCGAGGATGTGGGGAAAAGGGAACCCTCTTGCATTGTTGGTGGGAATGAAGATTAGGATAGCCACCATGGAACACAGTATGGAGGGTTCTAAAAAAATTAAAAATGCCTTATGACCCAGCAAATCCACTCCTGGTTACATATCCCAAGAAACCCAAAATACTAATTCAAAAAGGACCTATGTACCCCTATTTTCATTGCAACATTATTCACAATATTCAAGATATGGAGGCACCCCAAGTGACCATCAGTTGATGAGTGGATAAAGACAATGTGGTACATTTGTACAGGAAATGTTACTCAATCATAAAAAGGAATTAAATCTTACCATTTGCAACAGCACGAATGGACCTGGAGAGTATTATGCTAAGTGAAATAAGGCAGACAAAGAAAAATCAGTACCATATTATTTCACTTATATGTGGAATCTAAGGAACAAAATAAATGAACAAACAAAACCAAAACAGACTCAAAGACATAGAACAGACAGATGGTTGCCAGAGGGGGTGGGAGTGGGGCTGGTGAAAAAGGTGAGGTATTATGAAGTGCAAATTGGTAGTTACAAGCTAGTCATGGGGCTGTAAAGTACAGCGTAAGGGATATAGGCAACAATATTGGAATAACTACAGCCGGTGCCAGGTGGGGACTGGAAATTTCGGGGTGATTACTTGGTAAATTATATGATTGTCTAACTAGTATGTTGTAGACCTGAAACTAATACAAAGTCATATTGAATGTCACTAATTGAATAACAAAATAAAAGCGGATGCAGTTTCTAGGTCCTACAAAAATATATAAATAAATATGAAATCTTTAAAATAAAAAGAAAAGCATCATATGCCTGTAATCTAGAGTCTATTTACGGGGGGGAAAGGCCAATAAATATGTATTTTAAATGCCCAGCCTCACGGTAATCAATGAAGCGAGCATTTAAATAGCTTGATGGCATTTCTCGCTCATCAGAACTAAGAAATGGAGAGAGAGAACCCAGTTGTCAGAGAGGGTGTGGCGCAGCCTGCACTCACGCCCTGAGCGCCAGGAGATGGCGCCACTGTTTTTGGAACAACCTGGGCCTCTTGAGTGGAGCTGAAGACGTGCTGCCAGCAGCGTCACTGCTCGGATGGGCCCGGTCCCTGCGCTTGGTCAGGTGGCATGAATAGAAGCATTGGCATAGCCATTGTTTGCAATGGCAAACTCGTCATAAATACTGAGAGGAACATCGTTCAGAAGTGGGATGGGTTATGCACAGATCATGCAGAAGAAGCTCACAGAGAGGATGGTGAGAAAGCAAAGCTGCCGAGGATGCGCACAGCGTGTCGCTTACATCATGCCGCGTGCGGCGAGTGAAGCCATCGTTAGGAGTGCCGACCAGCTCAAGAGCAAAGAGAACTGGGAGAATGATAGACCCCAAGTTCAGGAGAGTGGTTTCTCCGAGCCAGCAGACGTGCGAGGACAGGAAACAGCACTTCTGCATCGTGTCAGGTCATATCATGTGCAGGACCAGGCCTCCCACAAACTGGCCACGGAGCGTCCAGTCCTGCCAACAGGCAGTGCATGCTGTGCCCCGCGCTGGAATGCAGCCTCGACAGTGAGGTTGGCAGGTGCACGGGACAGGGTAATCCGCGGCTGGTCCTTTGCCCTGAGACTCAGGTTGTCCAGGAGGCAGGGGAGGCTGTGTGCACTGAGGAATGACATCTGAGACAGCTGAATGCTGGGAATGGTGGCAGAGCTGGCAAAGGCTGCTGAGCGTGCGAGGCCTGGCATGGCACAGACAGCATCCTGGAGCCAGTGCTGTAAGGATGAGAATCGTGTGTATTGATGGAAAAGGTAACATGGAGCCAAAGCCAGGAATGGAAGCGACCCTGTGAGAGGAGACTGCACTGAACGCAAAGGAGGCGGCCCTGCTCCTGCCAGCGCCGTCCGCGTCTCCCAGGCAGGCAGGCACAGATCTGGTGACAACGCGGAAGGCACTGAGGACCTCTTTCTCTTACACAAATGCCTGAAGACCCCGCACCTGACATGCTGTTACACACCTCATCCCTCGGGGGCAGTGTCCGGAGTTAATGTCCCGGGGGGGGGGTGCGGGGTCGGGGGGGGGCAGAGGTGACAGTGACTGTGCTTGACCTCTGAGAATGAACAGCACAGCAGCATGTTCTCCGGTGCCTCGTGCGGGCTGCCCACTGGGCCTTGTTATGCAGACACCATGTTTATTATCAATGGGAGCCTGGGCGATCGATACGGTGCTTCCTGTGGTTGTCCCCTCCTTCCTCAGCGTCCTGCGGACAAGGGAGCAGGCCACAGCGCCAGGACTGTGGGCAGCGCAGGTCAACCGCCAGGCTTCCCTTCACGGGCCTGGGCGAGGACCGCAGGAGCAGGCGGGCTCCTCCCAGGGTGCCCAGTCCGTCCAGGAGGAGCTACTCTGGGCACCGACTCTGACTCAGCCCCTGCCAGGGAGATCACCGTGTCTTGGTGATCACTTCCGTGCTTTTATCCTGGGGTTTGGCTCACTGCTCCACCTCCAGGCGGAGAGGGCTGATCCTTTCCGTCCTTGTGCAGAGGTTTGTTTTGTTGTTGTTGTTGGTTTGTTCCGTTAGTTGTGTTGGTGTCGGTTTCTCCTCTCCACACTCCTTCATACCCTTGACCCTGGAGTCACCACAGAGAGAAACTTGTCCTGATCCAGGCTCCGTTTTGAAGTTCCATCTGCCCTCGGCCATCCGGCCCATCTCCATCCGGTACCCAGCACTCCGATGGTCCTCGGACTCGCCCACTCCGCTTTGTCCTTTACTAACCCTTTGGTGGGTGTGATTGTATGTGTCAACTTGACGAGGCCACACAGTGCCCACACATTGCTCCAGGTGCTCCTGGGAGGGTGTTTCTGGTGGATTAACATTTGAATCTGGTGGGCCGTGTAGCAGATCCCGCCCCAGTGTGGCAGCCTGAATAGAGGAGGGGGGCTGACGTCCTCGGTTAAGAGGGATCTGCTGCCTGGTGGCCTTTGAGCTGGGCCCTCGGCTTTTCCTGACTTCAGGTCCCCCTGGGTCTCAGGCCTGCTGGCCTTCAGACTGTGGCTGCAACATTGGCTCCGTGGTCTTCCACCTGCCAAGTACATACCTGGGAACAGAAGTCTCCATAGTCATGTGAGCAATTCCTTTTACAGGTGTACATCGCTATCAACAGGGTTTTGTTTGAGAAATGCATTATTAGGCAATTTCACGCACACACAGCGTGCACCTCACAAACCTACGTTGTGTAGCCTACTACACACCTAGGCTGTATGGTCTAGCCCAGTGGTCGGCAAACTGTGGCTCGAGAGCCACATGCGGCTCTTTGGCCCCCTGAGTGTGGCTCTTCCACAAAATACCGACTTCTGCGCATGGGACACGAAGTTTCAATCGCACTGTACGTGCGTGCCCCCACGTGGTATTTTGTGGAAGAGCCACACTGAAGGGGCCAAAGAGCCGCATGTGGCTCGCGAGCCACGGTTTGCCGACCATGGGTCTAGCCTATTGCTCCTAATATACAAACCATACAGCATGTTACTCTGCTGAATACTGTAGGCAACTGTAACACAATGGTAAGTATTTGTGTGTCTAAACGTATCTAAACACACACACGGCACCGTAAGCACGTGACAGATAAGAATGATGCGCTCACCGGCCTGGCAGCGCTGGGGGGTCCGTGAGGAGGCGGTGAGGAGAGGGAAGGCCTGGGACACACCGCTGCAGCCCTGGCACACACTGTGCACCCGCCGACAGTGCACTTATGAACATGCCTCCTTTCTTCAGTAACAAATCCACCTGAGCTTCCTGGGACTCTTGATTTTATTCGCATTTTAACTTTCTGACTCTTTGGCCATACACTTAGCATGAACACAAACGCGCTGCACAGCGGTACAAAAATACTTTATATGCTTTTTTCTATTTAAAATTGTTTCGTTGCTTTAGTTTTTAAACTTTTTTGTTAAAAACTACGACACGAACACATGAACACATGCCCTAGCTAGGCCCACGCAGGTCAGGACCTTCAGTGCCCCTGCCTCCCACCTCCACGCCTTGCCCTGGGAAGTGTCCGGGGCAAGGACAGCCGCGGCTCGTCTCCTGGGACAGCGCCCCCCCCTACCCCCACCCCCGGGCACCTCAGGGAGGACAGGCCGAGGCTCTCCTTGAGGAAGGAGTGTCACGCTGGTCAGAACTATGACCACGAAGATTTGCTCATTTTGTTTTTGAATCAGATCAGGTTGCAAGCACATAACCCACCATGAACATTCCTCTCTCAGTGAAAACCTTTTGTGTTGGCGTCCATGTTTCCAGACTTTTCCAGGAGCTCGCTGAGCTCTGCAACAGCGTCCGCTGAGCTCTTCACTGCGCGTCTTCTTGGGGGTTTTCTTCTTTTCCCTCCCCTGGAGCTTCCGTTTCTCTGGCTCTTCTCAGCTCCGCGTTCCTGCTCCAGGTCCAACAGCTCCTCCCTGGGCAGCTCCTCAGGGCCCACCGCTAGGAGCTCCGCAGGCCCCTCCTCGCCCAGGGAGCCCTGGGCCTCCCAGCTCCTCAGGGCCCACCGCTAGGAGCTCCGCAGGGCGACCCCCTCCTCGCCCAGGGAGCCCTGGGCCTCCCAGCTCCTCAGCACCCACCGCTAGGAGCTCCGCAGGCCCCTCCTCGCCCAGGGAGCCCTGGGCCTCTCAGCCGCAGCTGCTGCGCTGGCAGCTCCTCCCTCGTGCTTGGCAAGGCCTTTGACGTCATGGACGAACCTCGCGAGTGTCTCCTCCTGAGTGACAGTCCTGACTCGCTGGGGACTCACAGCGAGGCTCTGGGTGCAGCATGGACGCCGTCACCTTGGAGTGGCACCCGTCCTCCCTCAGCTGCGCAGCAGCCAGGCACAGGGCGGCCTCAGGACACGCCTAAGGCTGCACCCCCGCGGTTCCTGGCGAGAGAGGGGGTTGAAAGGATGCACACCCCTTGGAGGTCGGGGTGAAGAGCACCCAAAAGGGCGCCTGTCCACAGGAGGCACATCCTGCAAGTGTGTTGTTCCCCACGCAGCCCTTCCCCGTCTCGCCGCCCGGCAGTGAGGCGGCACCTGGGAGAGGAGCCGGCACCCAGGATGCTCACTGCTCGGCAGGTCCAGGGGTCTCACGGTGCCAGACACAGGGTCTCCACTGGGGCCCTGCCCTGGCCCCGGGCAAGGCTGTTCTCGCTCCTAGAAGCGGACCGGCCTGCAGCCTCCCTGTGGACCAGGGCCTCCAGGCGCCCCAGGAAGCGGGGCTCCATCCACAGGAAGAGTCTGGCCTCGTTTTCTTTACAATCAGCTTCTCCGGAGCTTCCCGCCGCCTCCAGCAGCACTCGCAGCCGCGCTCACCTCACTGGGGGGTGAATGGCGGGTCCTGAGTTGCTCCCACCACCCAGAGCCAGCAGCCTCAGCCTCCGCCAGGCCTGGCCGTTCTCTAAACCAGCGAACGTGTCCGGTGGCCGTGACCTTAGTGCCCGGGACCCGCTGTGACCGGCCTTCCCTCCAGGCCCTGGCGCTGCTCCAAGGAGGAGAGAAGCTGCTGGACCCATGGGTCCCAAAGCATCCGGGGAGCAGATGCTTCCACAGCTCCCGCTCTCTCTCTCTCTCTCTCTCTCTCTCTCTCTCTCTCTGTCTCTCTCTCTCTGCTCTTGTTCAAGACCGAGGCTGAGGTGACGCCCGCCTGCCCAGCAGTGGCCTGGCTCTCGACCTCTGTAACTTGTTCGTCATCTCTACCTTCCTCCCCGGGCGTCACTCGGTGTGTCTCTCACTGGCGTCGGCGGTGGACTTGTTTGCTGAGCGGCCACAGTGAACAAAACAACGAGAATAAATCGAGCGCCAGAGAAAACGAGACGCGGTAAACAAGATGCATGAGGCGTAACAAGGCATGCTATTTTATAGAGTACTTATTTTCTTACATAAATAGAAAGAATACACTTAAAATAAGAATAAAAGTCTAGCACAGGGACACACGCGCCGGTCTCACAGTGCTCCTCAGCGTTGCCCAGGCTGTGGGCTGTACATCATCGTCGGGGCTGTTTCACGTGACTGCAAGGCACTAGGTTTGTTACACCAGCGTCACCACAAACAGTGACTAATGCGTGGTGGTGTTGTAGTGGACGCCGCGAGTGGAACAGAGGATGCCTCAGTCAAGAAGTCAAATTAAGGAGCCTTTATTCAAAAGCCGGCGGCTGCGAGGGGGCATTAGCTCTCCAAATCTCGCAGCCCCGAGTGACTAGAGTAGCGAGCTTATAAAGGCAAAAACCACATCCTGCTGGACGCTGGGATGTGAATCTATCTTGTGAAAGCAGATTATACAGAAGCAAAATTGAGCAAAGTTAATAATCTGTAAAGATCATCTACAGTTTCAATTCCTGGAGCCACTGAGTCAACGGGCAGCATTCTTTGGTGGCTCTGGTCCTCAGGCACAGAAGAATATCCTTTGTAGAGCCATAATGGGGCTGGCAACATAATGGGGTGATTTATGTGAGTTTCCAGGTCTCAATCTGGAAACTGAGGTAACTACCCTATTGTTGAAGCAAGCAGGTGTGTACAGAAGCCAGAATAGCAGGTTTAAAATTTAAACGTTCTACCCCCCTGTAAGCTGTTTATATTGGGTAGAAGAACAAAGATTACATGGGGAAGTAGGCAAAAGGGTATGCCAAAGGCCAGTTAACAAGTAATGCAGCTGGACATTTGCAAAAGCCTGTGGGTATGCAAAGGCTGGGTCTTCAAAGGGCTGGCAGCTCTGGGTTCTGCAACAAGGCTGTTAATCTTTCCATGAGAACAGGCCGCTCAGATGGGAGGATGGGCTGCATGTCCAGGTGAGCTCCCAGCCAGGTTCGAATGTGCCTTCTTTAATCAGAACAAAACAATACAGAGCATGATTAATATTCCTTACAATTATAGTTGGTCCCCAATATTCTATTT
Organism: Myotis brandtii; assembly: GCF_000412655.1. Taxonomy (NCBI): domain Eukaryota; kingdom Metazoa; phylum Chordata; class Mammalia; order Chiroptera; family Vespertilionidae; genus Myotis; species Myotis brandtii. Next base: position 1,637,191 of record NW_005371038.1, on the reverse strand, counting down.
CTGCCCCTGTCAAGACAGCCATTGTATGCATTCTGTCATTGAGGGGAATGTCGTTATGCGGCGCATGGCAGTAATGAACACACACACACGCACACACACACACCCCTCATGGGTTCCATGTCTGAAGAAACATGACTAATGCAGTAGGATTTTTTAAAAAAGACAAAACACAAAACAACAACAAAATGTACAGGCAGATGCAGCCAACTTGGTTTTGTTGAATTGAAAGGAGGCCTTAGATTTCACATCCTTCAAAGCCCTCAAATTTGTATAGGTTTCATGGGTACAATTCTATTATCACCCCAATAAATTTAATTAAAAATTTAAAAAAGAATTGGGATGAGTTTATGGCGGTCTCGAGGTGGAACGTCACATCTTCTAGAGACAACTAAGCCAGAGAGAGATGCCAGTGCTCAAGGGAGGGCCACTCTACCAACATGCCACACCTTCCTTGCTATTTTAGGCTCCTATGATTTGTTCTTCTTTCAATTAATCAAATCTATTGTTCTAAAAAAAACAACCCTAAATTTGAAACTAAAAGAGAACATAGACATCATGTAGTATAAATTCAGGAAATTAAGCCTTACAGAAGGTAAACTACAGGTGAACTGGCAAAGAGGAATATGCCTGGTCATTGGCTTCGGAAACTTCAGCAGTGCTCCAACCACAGGGCTTCTCCAAATACTGTGACACTTCCCTCTGCTCCCAGCAAACCTGGGAGGATGCTGCAAAACCAAAGGAAAATTATTACCCAGACTCCTCCCTCCAGCAAGATTTTCCCAAGGGGAGGTTGGGAAGCCAGCCCGCGATGCCTCTGGCGGGAAGCTCTCTGGGCTGCATCCGAGGGCCCACCTTTGCTTGCTGTCTGGCCCAGCGGGACCTTGCTGGAACCACAGGCTGTGCGGCTACCAGCATCCCACCAGGGGGAGGGCAGGGCCCTGCCTTGCCAGAGGTGGTCCTGTGCCTCGAGTGTCTGCCAGGAACCACTGCCCCGCACACTCAGAATTCCTGAATTGAACTACAGCCGGTGTCTTATTTAAGAAGGTACTTGGGAATGCAGTGTGCAGCCTGCTTCCTACTTAAACAGCTAAGGATGAATGTGGTTTGTGGAGAGGAAGTTGAAGAAGTCATTGTCCTTGAATAATTAATTACTTCATCTTCTCTTGCAAAAATTGGTTTATTATCTCCAATGGAACTCCTTCAGCTCTCATTACCCAGCTCACGAGTGACATTTAGATAAAGGCCCTCGGCGCCCGTTGTTCTTTGTTCTTTCGGAGCCTCCCCTGCACGCAAGACTGAGAGACCTGGGGGGCTGTCCTCTGGAAGAGCACATCTCCACACAGCAGCCATTCATCAGCCCTTCGGCCGTTACTCCCGCGGTAGCAGCAGCCTGCGCTCAGTGACTGCAGCAAGAATGATTGGTGAACTGAAGATTCTTTCCCTATTTTCCTATAACAAGCTGAGTTTTTCATGGTTGGGTGAAAGAATAAAACCACAATAAATGAAGACAGGGCATCAGTTCTGCACATGCCTCTCCTGCATTTTTTTCATGCGAGCTACTCTTCCTAAGCCATAGACCAGATGGCGTTAAATCTCATATAATGTTAATTATCATCCCTATATATTTAAAGTATATAGAATGTTGGAATTGGAAATACCTCTCTCTCAAAGTACAACTATCTCTCCCACACACAAAAACATCCATGAAAACTGTATGACTAGTCAACAAACAGGAAATGGAGACAAATTGTGGTGTAGACTATGAAGGAGGCAGAATCCATAACTAACTACCACAAACGAAGGGGCTGAAGCTTAGGGATTTGTTGCCTGGGAGTCTGGACCTGGGATTCTGGAGGCTGGAGTCTGCAGTGCTGGGGGCTTCAAGCTGTTGGCCAGGCTCCCTCTGAAAGCTTGGGGAGAATCCTTTCCCCCTCTTCTAACTTTTGCTGTTTGCTAGTAATCCTGGTAGGTGTGTCTGTCCGCCTTCATCACCACATAGCTGCCTTCTTCCACGCATCTCTTCTCCTCTTCGTAAAAGAATACCAGTCATTTTAAAAGCCCTTTACTCCATATGACCTCATCTTCTCCAAATACATTTGTGATAACCCTGTATTTAAATAAGGTCACGTGTCTGAAGACTGGGGATGGTCCTCACATACCCTTTGGGAGGGGACACAGTTCACCCACACCAAGAGGCGAATCTCCCTCGGCAGTGCACTTAGGAGCAGAGCTGAGGCGGAGATGCAGTAGAATGAGTGTGGCCTGATGAGCCCACAGAGCTGATGACAAGCATAATGGAGGAAGGCGCTGGTGCATTTAGGGAACTGAGAAAAGGGTAGTTTGGCTGGCTCCTGGGAGCAGAGGGAAGAGGCCCAGAGATGGAATTGGAGACATTGCAAGCTGCCAGATCATGAGGGCCTTGTGAGCCACCGTAGAGGCTGGGCAGGATTCTAAGAGCTCTGGGACGTAGGAGAGGATAAAGGCACGGGGGGCAGAAGAAAGCGGGTATGCCAAGGGGCGCTCTATCCAGTGGAGAGGAAGACCTCCAGACCCAAAGGATTGGAGTTGGCAGATGACCCAAAAGATGGCGAGATGCAAGTGTCACCCCTAACGGCAAGCCTGAGTCCCTATTCCGGGTTCTTGTCCCACGAAGTTGAAGAATAAAGATTATGGACTGAGAGATTTTATGCAGAAGCCTGGACATGTATTGCAAGCACATGCAAACCCCACCTGGGAGGGCCCAAATGGGTCACCCGGGAAGTCTCTGTCCAGGGTTTATAAATGCTGCCGCCGACCCAGCACTACCCCTTTCCTCCCCGTAGCATCCTGCTGCCCTCTGTGCTTGTAAGATCAACATTCTGGCCCTACCTGGTTTGGCTCAGTGGATAGAGCATTGGCCTGCGGACTGAAGGGCCCCAGGTTTGATTCCAGTCAAGGGCATGTACCTTGGTTGCGGGCACATCCCCAGTGGGGGGTGTGCAGGAGGCAGCTGATCGATGTTTCTCTCTCATCGATGTTTCTAACTCTCTATCCCTCTCCCTTCCTCTCTGTAAAAAAAAAAAATCAATAAAAATATATTAAAAAAATAAAAAGATCAACATTCTGGTGGTTTGGAGCTGGCTGTGCCCATCATGCACGCACACATTCCTTTCCCAGGGACCCTGCCCTAACCGCCTCTCTCATCTCTACATCCTCTCAGGAGGAAGAACGTGCTACAGCCCAGAAGAAAGCAGGGTTTTGTAGCCAGAGGGGAAGTTATGCCTCAGAAGGGTCAACGCATGGAGCTGGAGGAGTTGGGGCATGAGGTGAAAGTCTGCATGAGACGCTGCCGGAGGAGGAAGGGCTGAGAGGAGCCAGCTTTTATTGTGGCAAAAGCGGCAGAGTCTCCCACAAAGCAGCGCGATGAGTGAGGCTCATGTTCCACAGGACACAGGGACGCTCGGGGAAGGACAGGAAGCTCTGATGGAGGGACCCAGGGGCGTGCAGTGCAGTAAGAGCTTACCAAGTTGCATTTTATGGATAGAGCATCTGCCTGCATTTGTTCATACTTTAGTAGAGCAAGAGAACTAGGTCAGCCTTAGATAAAACAGGGATAACATAACTCTCAGATGACAGAAAACAGCTGGCAGCTCTGGCATCTGTGTGGGCCTGCTGAGCCGAAAGATTAAAAACAAACAGTGTGGTGCCCCGTTCTTGCGGGGTGCACATGGCATCCAGGACGGGGAGGGAGAGGAGGCAACACCTCCTGAGACCTAAAAGCCTGTGGTGCAGTGGAGAGGCCTGAAGGGGGATTAAACATGCAGGACCAGGACCAAAACCAACAGAGTAACACACAACCTTTTTCTCTGCAGAAATGCCTGCCCTCAGATTCTTCATTCACATCAAATTGATGCCATTCTCTACCAACCGTCCTTGGCTACTGAAGTGGGTGCGGGGTGCACTACCCACTGACACACGCGTGGGGCGGAGCCCCAGTGCTCCCGTGGCCGCAGTGTTGCTGCTGAAGGCGCTCAGCA
>NW_005371038.1:1630435-1633007 GCF_000412655.1 Myotis brandtii | reverse complement strand
GGGGGGGCAGCTCAGAGAGGGCCTGGGGGCACAGCACACAGGCAGCGGCTGGCCCAGGGCTGCTCGCCAGGCGGGCATCTCTGAAGGGCCCACCTGCCAGAGACCAATTCCAGCATGACAGCAGGGCTGCATCTGGGGATGGCTGAAGGCATTCCCCAAACCTGAATAGGACGCATTAAATTGATTCTTGGCTGCCAGACAGCTAAAGGGCATCTTAATCTACATGTTATTGCCTCCTACTGGCCAAACACCTGAACAGCCGTAGGCTAATTCCCCCATTCTGACAATGGACTCTGTACCAAACCCTGACCCTTTGAAGTGTATATCTCTGCCTCGCCTCAGGACAAGTTGTGTTAATAAAAAGCATGGGGTCCTGGGGATGGAGAGAACCTAAGACCTTGGACTTAAGACCTTAGATCTTAGCTCCTTTAGCTAAGCTCCTCTGACCCCCAATGCCTTTCAAAATTATATTTCGTCTCCAGACTCTTTATTAGTCTCTGGATTCCTATTTAATCTACTCACAGCCCCTTCTCCAGATTCCTGAACCCTTCTTGATGGTGGGACAAGAACCCCGGCACCCACCCAACTTCAGAGCTCTGGTTTGGGGCCAGTGAACGCATGGACAGAATCCAAAGACAAGCTGCATTTTCTTCTTCCCTTTTGCGGGGATCCCTTCTATTCTTGGGCCTGGGCTTTCTTTTCTCCAAGGAAATGTGAAACACTACTTGCATTTCAGGGTCAAGATCTTAGTTTGGAGGGTCTGGCCCACCCAGGAATTAGACTAGAGTGACTCCATGGGGAGAAGATAGAGGCGGGAAGGAGAAGGCCATGGCCAGTCCTGGAGGTGGACATCCTGACTGCTGACAAGATTGCTGGGAAATGGGGTGTCCTCCCCCCTACCCTCATGTGATAACTCTTAGAATTTGACAGAATAGACAAGTACTAAGGTGCAGGACCAGAAGCATCTGGGGTGGGGTTCACGCTCCCTTGAGCAAATTTTCAAGATGGCATAGCCTTGCACTAATTTTTAAGGAGATATGTTGACATGGCATTTGTTAAAAATGTATTTAAAAAAACGAACTTCAGTGCAGTGGGTCTTAAGCTCCTTAGCATCAGCTAGATTGTTCGCTAAAACACAGAATTGCTGGTCCCTCCTTGAGTTCTGATTAAATAAATCCTGGGTGAGACTGAAGTTTGCATTTCTAACGACTGTCCAGGTGGTGCCGAACCTGCTGGTGCCCACACTCCTGTCTTAGAGGAAACAGGGTGAGAGGGAGACCGTGAGGCGGAAGGAACCGGGCCCACGTGTGTCTGTCCTTGCGTGTCTGCCGGCTCAGCAGCGAGCAGGGCCTCCCCCACTCCCTCCGCTCCTGCCCTGGAGATGGGCAGTGGGCGCTGCCTCTCCCTGATGGCATTTGCCGCTCTCCGGGCCCGTGGGCCCAGGTCCCGATTGGAGCTGCTGACTCTCACATGGACCACGCGGACCTGGGGGGAGCAGGCTGACGTGTTCGGTGATGCAGTTGTGTAATATACAAGGGTGACCAGCAGAGCGCGAGAGTGGGGCCGGGGCTCAGCAGGTGCCCTCTCACCCAGCTGGGCACCTGGAGAGGGCAGCACTGGCCCAAGGAAGTTCTTTGCACAAAGGGTTCTCTGACCCTCAGACCGCATTGTCTTGAGGGGGAGAGAGAGGGTGATGGGGTCCACCCGATAGGGGTCCTTTTTCTAATTTGCATAGAAACCCTGTGTCAGCTTGCAGAACCCTAGGTCAGGAGAGCAAAGTGGGGATGCAGCAGAGAGGCTCCTTTAGGGTCTCCCCCAAAGACCTTGGGGCACATGTGTGAGTCTCTGAGGACACAACTTCCTCGGAGTGAAGGATGCTGGATCGGCTGAGTCCGCTGCAATCTGCTTTGGAATATAGAGGAATGCTGTGTCCCCCTCCCCGCGCACAACAGCTCAGGTGCCAGTCTCTGCACCCAGGGGGCCGAGCGCAGGCTGCTGCGAGCAGCCTCAGCAGGACCGCGGGCCTGGGAGGGTCATGCATCTGGCCCAGCCCCAGCCTGCTGAATCAGAAAACCTGGGTCGTGGCCCAGCTGCTGGGTTTAACAAGCCCGCCCGGTGATTCTGAATCAGGGTAGAGTGTGAGAGGCACTGGCCTGGAGCTTCTCACCCCCAACAGGCCTCGGCATGTCCTGGGGATCTCATTCAATCTGATCTGATGATGAGGTATTGGGAGCAATCTGCTCCTCTGACCGATGCAAATCAGGGCTGTGCGGGAGTGACAGACAGACCATTTCAGCCCATTGCTCCTGTGTAAACGGGGCCCTGGGCCCTGCTTCTCTTTCTAGAACAGACGCTAATTGTATGTGGCAAAACGCAGGCTTCTCCCGCAATGTGTCATTTGCAGAATCGAACTGGTGCCCTGCACCCGCTCCAGCATCTTGCTCCCTACCAGATCTGGGCTAGAACTGGCTTTCAGCCTTCAATATTTTCATTATTTTTTTATGTTGTTGACCATTTAATTTCTGTTTTTAATACAATTTTATTGTTGATAGTATTATACAGTAGATATCTG
>NW_005371038.1:1628178-1629993 GCF_000412655.1 Myotis brandtii | reverse complement strand
GTGTGGACGAAAGGGGCCACACGCTGACCTGACAAGCTCAGGGAAGGCCTGCGTGGCAGCCTAGCAGACTCAGAGACCTAAAGTAACCACAAAGGATGGTCTGAAATTAAACTTTAACTAAAAGCAGTTATGGTGGGCAGTTATGTCCTAGGCCAGTATCTTCACTGACAAGATCAACTTTGATCCTTACTGAGCCCATTTGCCTTTTTGCCTCTAAGATAACATACCCTTGAAATGTCTGGGTAACTTGTAACTTCCCTTTTTTCTGGAGCCCCTGGGGCACAACCAAATGTTCTGGGCGCCAGGACAGATACTACAAATTCCTTCATTATCATGTTAATTGATCCTGCACCCACCTAAGTATGTGTCCATCATTTTACTTTTATCCTATCACAGAGGTTCCCCCCCCCTTCACTTAATCCCACCTCCTTAAATCTCTCACCAATGAATTTCATGTATAAATTCGGATGTAACCCTGCCATTCTCCGGAGCACTATCTCAATTCATTGAGGTTCTGCTTCCCGGCATATGTCGACAGTTTGGCTCAAATAAACTCACAAAAATTCAAAAAAAAAAAAAAAAATTTTTCACCCTTCTCTGGTTAGTCCTCAACCTCCACTTTGTCATCTCACTGGACAACCTATATTTTGGGTTTTCATGGAAAACAACATCCTGATTTTAGCCTGGATGGTCGCTTCAGACCCCAGAAACGGCGGCAGGGAGCCCAGAGCCTTCCCCCGTGTGTCTGGACGCTGCTCTGGGATGCTTTCCCAATGGCCATCCCTTCACTCAAAAGGAAGAGGAGATGGGCATGGAGAGGCCACCTGCTTTCCGGATCATTCATTAGATTTGCTGCTGGTGATCTTAAACGACAGACAAAAATGGTGTATTCTTTTCCTATCCCAATGGCCATAGCTTCAAGGTCAGCATTAGGGCGAATCAGTAAGCAAAACAAATCTACTTGTTATTGTGATCATTCTTGAGTTAGATTTTAAAGGCAAGTATTTCCTCTGAATAACAGGGTAGCAATGTACTGTGAAAATGAACATCAAAGGACAATGCTATTTGTAATGATACAGAAATTCAAAAAACAGTTTTAGAACAGGTGAATGGGCTTTGATGAGCTAAATCAAATTTAAAATCAAGAAAATATTAAATATTGTTCAACCCTTAGCAAATTTGGTAGTATTAAAAAGAATAAGTTATAATTCCTCAAACCCGTAGTTTAAATTTATGGATCAGTGTTACAGGCAAGCATCTTTAAAATGTCGGCACAGAATTGTTGTCATAAATCTTATTTCTTGCTGATTCACCTGTTTTTGACCAATACTTCTTGGACCAAATTGTTCATCAATGTCAGAAAATAAGCCTGGTTATTCCTGGAGACAATCATGTGACACTGGTCAGTGAGAAGGCAATCTGGCCTCGATGGCCAGCGGTGGTTCTGTCACAGAGGCCCTCCAATTAGCATGTACTCACCTGCACCGTGCAGCTGGCCATAGTACATGGCCCCATTCCGGCTGCCTGCCAAGTGCGTAGGGTTTTAATCTAGTATCTGGACGCGGAGAGAAAGGCTTATGTTGTTAGTGATGATTATAGTTGGTAACGTGAACGACCTAAAACGAAATAATCTGGCGCACTTTCAATGAAAGCATTTTAATTCATTGAAATCTCAGAATTGCAGCCCTGCCGCCGACTCCAGAAGCAGGCAGTAGGCGGCGCCTGGCAGCTCTTTGGGGGAGAGCCGGCGCCATTTACGCAGGACCAGCCTCGGCGGCAGCAGGCACTCGGCGGCGCAGAAGTCGGAGACCCGAG
>NW_005371038.1:1626854-1627734 GCF_000412655.1 Myotis brandtii | reverse complement strand
CACTCTCAGAGAGGCGAGCATTGTGATACCCTGGTTTAAAACAAGTTCTTTAAAAAAAAAAAAAAACCCACTGACATTATATGGGATTTCTTCCAGAACTGAAGTTAGTGTTTTAGGAAAGTCTGTGGCTCAGGGGTTTCTATGAACGTGATGGTTTAATGGGTTTATCAAAGTCCTGAGAAGATGTGGTCCAAAGTGAGAGGAAAGCAAGGCGTGGTGGAGGCTGCGGGAGCCGCTCTCCTGGCCGCAGCCCTGGGCTTGGTGGGGGCTTGGCTGATGTCTCGCTTCTCTCCTAAAGATCGCGGGTCCCAGCTGCGTGTGCTCCTTGCAGCCTTGTCCCAAGAGCAGCATTCGGGCAGGGCGCTGCGGGGGGGGGGGGGGGGGGGGGGGGGCTGTGGTTCCCTAAGATGACAGCTGCTCCCGGCTCCCAGCTCCCAGCTCCCAGCTCCCAGCTCCCAGCTCCCAGCTCCCAGCGGGCTTGCAGAGCGGTGCTGGCTTCCCCCGCGTCAAGCAGGCCTGAGACCCCGGGGAGAAATGCTGGCTTTCCCCTTTAAAACTCCAGTTCACGTTCTGTGGGGCTTGGGAGACTTGAACGGGAAGCTCCGTGGACCATCGGTTCCATCCATTGACGGTGCAAAAGGACCTCGTGGTGGGATCCTCTGGGGCGCAGCCACTCCGCTCCCTTCCTTAGAAATCGCTCTTTGTGTCTGTCCCTGTCATCTTGTGAACAGCCGTGTTCCCTGGGAGCAGGTGGAGTTCGCACAGGAAGTCCTTTCTGCTTTGAGCTAAAAACTTTTAAAATTATCAGGAAAATGCTCTAGATAACAATAAAGGACCGAGCATGCACATTCCAGATCAATCAAATGCACTTCGCTCCACT
>NW_005371038.1:1591677-1626761 GCF_000412655.1 Myotis brandtii | reverse complement strand
CTTCCAAGGGGGGAGGGGGAAGGGGAGGGGGGGGCAAGGGGAGAATAAAATTAGAAAAAATGGAACAAATTTGTGGGGGGATAATTCTGTTGGTGTTGTCTGAAATTGCACATTGCCAACAATTCTCTCTCTGGACATGCAGGAGGCCCTGTGGGCTGGGGCACTGGAACACCACAGCCCATCTGACAGGAACAGAAGCTAGCAGGCCAGGAAGCTTTTCATCCCATCCGACCCGCCCTTAATTTGTGGTCCAGGGTGGAAGAGAGGGGGGAGTACAGGGTTCAGCCTTGCTGTGCACGCCTCGGTCATATCTGCAATGGCCATTCCATGTGCATGGTTACGGAGAAGCCTCCAGAATCTTTTCGTGGTAGAGCCTTGAAAGAGTTGTTCCTAAGAAAAGACAGAGAAGCCACCTAAGTTAAATGCCCCGCTGTGGCGCCCCTTTGCAGCTGTGCCCCGCAGGCCAGCGCTCTCGGCAGTGGGCTGTGCTGCCCTTCCCTCAGAAGAGCAGCGCCTCCTCCTTGATGCCGAGTGCTTCAGGGTGGGCGCCGCCTCTGCTCCGATGCTTGCACATCTTACTGAAAAATTAAATTGCAAAATAATGGAGGTTCTTTTATTGAAAAGAGAGTGAATCCGTGAAAATAAAAACATTGTACAGTCTTCTGATGTTGTGGCCATAGTTGGTATATTGGAAATTAACCTATTGATTTAAATAAAAATAATCATTTACCCCCAAAATAAATACAGTAAATTTTTGCACTATAAGAATTTCTTTGTTACAAAGGGGAACATTTGGTTGTCTGCGGTGAGATGGTGGCTTGCCAGCTGTTTTAAGTTAAAAAAGCATTTGGTGCCAATCTGTAACTTCCAATTCCGATAAACACTGCACCCGCTCTCATGTATAAGGTGGGCTGGACCTTCCGTCCATCCATCTATGCATCTAGCCTCTATCTACTGACCTACCCATCTACCTGTCTATCTGGTATGTGTATTTACAATGGACAGATGTCTCTTTAAAAGCTGAACTGATTTCTAGGACATTAGTTATTTTTGGTTATGGTTTTTCTTGGAAAATAGCTGCTTTTCATCCAAAGGGAAGGTGATAGTTGTCATGTCGTCAGAGTTCCTAATGTTCTCTAACAAGGTAAATGTTCGCATGCACACGTGTAAGTATTAACTTTGTTTTTTTAATTGATTTCAAACAGTGCTTTAGTTTTTATTTTATGTGGTTTGCAAGTGGCTCCTTTATTGACGAGGTAAAGACTCAGGACAAATGCCCTCTGGTTCCCTCCTCCTCTGCTCCTGCCACTGGCCAGTCCAGGAAAGAAAGATTGTTTGCTGCTCTCTGCTCAGTGCAGCTAAGCGTTTTCCCACAAGTCAGTGCCTCCAAGAGAAGCAAAATGTGTGAACAACACACATAATTTAAATGTCTTCATAGTCACATTAGAAAAGAAAAATTAACAAGTAAAATTAATTTTAATGTTTCCTTTAACCCAATATATAAAAAGTGACTGTGTAAAGATATAATCAAACCAAGTACTAATAAGACACAGACGTTTTTTCATGCTAAGTCTTACAGAGTATCTCAGTTTTGATTAGCCACATTTCAAGAGTTCAGTAACCCACGTGGCTAGTGGCCAGTGTGTTGGCCAGCACAGCTACAGATTTTTAACCTTTTGACAAAGCAATTTAAAAGCTGAAATATTAAGGGCCAGTACATTAAACCAATTAAACACCATCAAAAATAAATTTACATACGATCTCAAATTGCTCTAGTTGTATGATCTTGAACCTCCTTTACTTATTTACTTCTTTATCAGTAAACAAGAGGGCTGGTCAGCTATACCCCCTGATTGTACAGACTCACCAGTGGACAGACTCATGGACGGGATGATCCGGGCAGCTGCGTCTGCTGCGGCGGAAGCCGGGCAGGCCTCGGTGTGCATGGCCCTCGTGCTATGGGACTAGTTTGCTTCAGGCCGGTCTTTGATCACAGTGTCAGCAGTGAGACCCTGTCCCATAGGGGACCAGCCGGTGTTGCTGTCTACCTCCCTCTCCTGGGCACTCGGCGCACAGCCCTCGATGGGGTGCGGTGGGCCTGGACCGGCGAGGCAGAGCTGTGGGCCGTATCCTTCACTGCTTGGCATGTTTTTCATGTTTTTTATGTTTGTATCTGTGCATGTCACACCATTAGGTAAAGCCGGTGATATGTGAATGCTGTGTGACTGGCCGGGAATACTCCTCCTGACACACGGAGGGACCCCCGCCCTTTGTGGAGATGCGGTTTCAGCCCTGGCGGCTCCTGCTGTGCCTGCTGAGGGCTCTGTCCCGGAAACCGTGAGGGGGTGAACGAGACGAGCGCTTAGTATGGAAGGAGCCTGTGCCATATTTTCTAGAGCTAATTCATGTTTGGAAAGTGATTATTTTTCTGAGAAAGAGAACACAACTTTCTAGCAGGCTACGTGCTCACACGCACACGCACATGAGTCCTCTCTCCTCCCTTCACTTCTGAAGTGGGGGTCCCTGCACCCCGCACCCCGCACCCCGCAACTCGGACTGAGGGGCCCTTGGAGGGAAGCTCTCCTTCGGAGGCCATCTTTCAGTTCCGTTTACTGATGAAGTAAATAAAAGGTTCAAGATCACACAGTTAGAGCAATCTGAGATCATATGTGAATTTGTTTTTGAGGGTGTTTAATGTATATGCCTGTGACTTTTGATTTTGGAGTTTATCCTCAGATGACACTGAGCAGAGGGGAGAAGGAGCGTGTGGCGGTCTCTGGACCGGACCAGAGCCAGGCGCGCTCAGTTCTCCGTCGGGTCCAGCGGCCAGCTCTGCGGCATTTTCCTTTTGTATAAACTTGGCCTCATCTTCTCAACTCCACCACCCAGCCACCCCCTCTGGCCACTGCGCACGCACAGGAGACCCGTGGGCAGCCCTTCCTCCTTGCCTGTGGGAGTCCCTGGCACGGACAGAAGATGGTGCTCCTCTTTTGGGCCCCTTTGGTCTTCATTGGGTTCCTGGCCACAGAATGAGTGAGGGGCCACAGAATGTAAACTGGCGTCGCTGTCTTAGTGCGGTCTGCAGGCAAAGGAGGGTGGGAAGGCTGAATGCGAGAAATGACTGTGACCTAGATTTTGAAAAGAACCTAAATTTCCCAGGAATCATGACAACCAAGTGTCTGTATATTTTTTCTTCTCTCAGGTGGGTTTACGGATGACACTGCATCTCTTGTTTTGTTCTTCCATCTTTTCAATGTTTAAATTTGTCTAAATATACCAACAATTTCAAGATGCAGAAGTAAATCCGATTAGTGTAGCACATATTTAAACATAAAGAATGAAAATGGAAATACAGGAGAATTTTTAATAATCTCAGAGGAGGAAAGAATTTTCTAAGGATGATCCCAAACTGGGATACTAAACAGGAGAAGTTTGTTAAATTTGACTGCATAGAAATTTTAGATTTCTGTCCAGAAAAAATAAACAACATCACAAGACAAATGACAGCTGGGAGGGAATATTAGCAACATATTTCAGATGAAGTCTACTTTCCTGGACACAGCGGGTCTCAGATTCTGTGAGTGTCTGAATCACACGATGGGCATGTTAAACCTGAGACGCTGGCTCCAGCCACAGAGAGGGAGTCAGCACCCCGACCGCCTTCATACGGGCCAGGTGCCGTCTGTGCAAGCTGATAGGAAACGGAGCAGATAGCAAGAACACGCAGGTCTCAAGCCTACAAACAAAACCACTTTATCATGAAAAGATGCCCAGTGTCATACAAATTAAATAACTGCGATTAGATCAATAATGAGAAACAGATTTCTTTTTCCATTGGAGAAGATTAAAGAGTTTGCTAATACACTGGATACGAAAGGCCTGAGGAGCTAGCACTCTTGTACACATTGGGGGGCACATTGGTGCTAATTTTTGGGGATAGTTGCAATCTTCACCGTCGTTAAAATGCACATACCCTTTGATCCAGCAGCTCCACTTATAAGAGTATATTCTACACATAGTCTGAAAAAGCAAGATTTATGTTTATTTATGTTTAAGGCTGTTCATTGAGCAAAAAAAAGCATTCAGTGAAAAACTGGTTGGTAAGTGATAGAGTCCTATGCAGCGTTACAAAGCACAGTGTGGCTCTTCAGGTAGCAAAGTGGACAGATCTGCAGGGAACACTGAGAGACAATGCCTCTCTCTCTCTCTCTCTCTCACCCGCTACCTATTGAGAGCTGCCCCTCGTTGACTAGGCCCCGTTTTTGTTAGCACCTGCTTCCACTCACCTGTAACTTACATGCTCAGTGTCTCCTTACCCACCTTCCTTTTCCATCTGATTTGTGCTCTTGACTCTTCCTGGCAATTGAAACAGAAATCACGTTAGTCGCTGCTGTGAGTTATGTGAAAAGTGAGCTCAATCAAGTCAATGCGTTGGAAACGTAGAGGAAATGTTGATTTTTGCATCGGTAATTGTTTTGTACTGTTCTCATTCTTACAGGGACATTCTGAGACTTTTCTCTCAAACGATTATCCATCGGTATCCTTTAGGTCAATTCCAAATTCCACGCAGTGTTTCCACTTCCATTTCAGAAACACGAGCCCTGTTTGGGGCCCGGGGTCTTGCCCTACAGCCCTGAGGCGGCCACTGCCTCTTACACCTGAATTGTAGGATCTGGGCTCGTTCGGAACTGCACGCGTGAGAGATTTGTTCTTGTTAGGAACTTTGGTCTTTATTGTCACCGAGCAGTGGGAGGTATGTGAACCCTAGCAGCCGTTTTCATGTCCTCTGCCCTCTGACACGCGGGCCCTGGCGGCTCAGCCTGACCAGACACTGGTTAGTATACCAGTGCGTAAGTGTCACCCCTGCTTCCAGGTGAGAGTTACGATGGCTCAGAGTTCAGCTTTTTAAAGGCATCTGTGGCTTTTCGATGAGTCAGAAAACATGCACAGTCACCCATTATTAGCTGCCTAATATCACTATGACATTTTAAAAATAAATCTGACCCCTGAGAGTCGCTTGGTGATAGTACATGTTGGTGTAAAAAAACTTCCTCAACGTCTTGGAGTCCAGAGCTCCTGGTCCAGTTGATACTAATTTGGATGGGCTGGAGGTCCTCCCTGGGTCTGCCAAGCCGGATAGAAGTGCAGGGGTGGCCCCTGAAGAGCTGAGCAATGTGCTGCTGCTTTAACCATCTAGACCGGGGGTGGGGAACCCTTTTCTGTCCGGGGCCGTTTGGGTATTTATAACATCATTCTCGGGCCTTACAAAAGTATCAACTTAAAACTTAGCCTGCTGTGTTTGGCCAAACATTTAATCAACGCTCCCTAATGCAGGACCAGACCAAATGGCTTCCCAGGCCTTATGTGGCCCGCGGGCCAGACGTTCCCCAGCCCTGAGCTAGAGTCACAGTTCCCTCATCTGTAAATTGGGGCTCCTGACCCCTAAATCAAAGGGGTTTGAGGTCAGGCTTGTACAGAGGCTCTGGACACTTGCGTGGTGGTCAGGGCTCCTGGGCGCCCGCCCTGCTGTCTGACCAGAACCAGTGGTTCCTCTTGCTCACTGTCTGGGTTTCTCCTTCCCCTTCACAGCCTGGCTCGGGGCCGCTACCTCATAGTTGCATATTGCTTCTGGGTGGGATGCTGGCCACCGGCATCAGCCTTTTGTAGTTCACCTGGTACCCAACCTCTAAATCACCTCGAAACAGTGATTCCCCCTCACAGCGTCCTCTGAGCCAGCCTCCCGGGACCCCGTCTTGTGTCTGGTGAAATCCGGTTCCCTCCTCCATCAGCACTTGCCTCTGTGCTTGGACTGACTCCCTCCTCACAGGCAGTTCTGACTCCAACTGAGTGCCCCCTGAGAGGAGGTGAGAACATCCCCTGCTGGTCCTGCTGTCATTCCAGCCTTGAGCCAGAATGCAGTGGCACTGGGGCCTGGCCTGGGCTGGCAGCCTCCGAGGACAGGGTGCGGGTGCCTGCTGGGAGCTGCCTGGTCCTGAGCTCGTAGCAGCTCAGCACGGAGCATGGCTTGCTGGCCTGCTGGTGGCTGTGGAGCAGGCACAGGAAACGGCCAGTGGTCACTGGCTGCCTTTCTCACTCCGGCGGCTCCTGGCCTGAGTATCCTTTTTGGCTCATCAAGGGCATTGGCCCCAGTGCAGTCTTCTTCCTTCCCCTGTTCTCAGATGTCATGTGTTTGAATTTTCCTCCACTCCACCGTCCACACCCCCAGTCCCGGGGACCCTTGCAGCTCTGGAAACTCCCCTCCCCGGGGACCCAGGACACCCCGTCCCACAGCTCAGCTTCTCTGTGCACCTCCCCCAGCACTTACACTTTATCGTGCTATGCCCAGTTACCTTCCCATTAACATTATACATGTTCATGTCTCTGTATTTTAACATTAATTAAAAAGAAACCTTTAAACTTTCAAAACGGTACCACACAGCCACCAATTCATAAGCTCCAACTCACAGCCCAAGTCCTGGGAACTGTGTCTGAGCTTCTGTGCCGATGACGTCTGCACCTCATGCTCACTCCTGGCTCCTGCAGCGCGGCTCCCCCGGCTGCCTGAATGCCTCCTCCGGGTCCTCTCGCTGGGGACGTCCATGGCCTCCCAGCCCAGGTGCTTCCCACGGCATCCCCCCACCTCTCCTGCCGGCACCCTTGGCTGCCCTCCCCCTCCCAAGGGGTCTGCTGCCTCCACTCTTGTCCATCGGAGTCCTCAGGAGGCCCAGGGCAGCAGGAGTCAGCCCTGCCTCTTCTCCACTCAGAACCCTCCGTGGCCTCTCCTCCTCCTCAGAGTGGAAGCTGCCTCGACAGGGCCCCTCCTGTCCCCTGCCCATTGCATCTCTGGCCTCATCTTTCTTCCTCCTGCACTCATCTTCCTTCCATGTTCCTAGAACATGCCACACTAGTGCCTGCCCCCTGGGACTTCTTCCCCCAGGCACCAGGTTTCACACCGTCAACAAATGCGCTCAAATCTTTGTGCGAATGGCTGCTCTCCAGGGAGTCCCGCTGGCCTCTTGCCACCTCTGAGGTCTCTGTCAGGGAATGGAACTGCAGGATATTGCATTGATGTGTTTTACCAAATGTACCCATTCCATGAAACCCTTTATTGGGGAGACCTTTAAAATGAAAAAAGAATTGATTTTCAAGTTTAATTGTGCAGATAGGAACGCTTTTTAGGGACACCTTTGCATTGCTTCTGGAGAAGTCGTGGTGGAAGAATTTTTATACATCTTTTTTTCAAAATGCTTTCTCCAAAGACAGCTGTCTTTCCAGAGCAGGCCCTGTGCCTCCTGCTTGTAGTTAAATGCCGCCCTTTATGGCAGGGCCAGAGGGAGGGAGCTTATTTTTGAGAAATCCCTGCTATATGGCACACTGCTAAAGCCACCTGCCACACAGACACCGGAAATGAGTTTAGAACAGTTGCTTTTTTATAAAAAACAGCAACACACACAACTCAAGCCCTTTAGCTCTGCAACACATATTTTCTTTGTCACAAGATAACCAGTGAACCAACATGTGGTAGAAATTATTTTTGTGTTGCTCCTTCTCTTCATAAAAATACTGTAAAGAATCTATCTGTCCTAAAGGCTTTCCTATACATTAAAAATAAATGAAATATCCAAATGCACGATGCCCAGTAGCTCTGTGTGCTTTGGGCTGCAACGTCTTGGCTGTAACAAGGGGCTGGTGAGCGATGCGCTCAGTCCCTCCCCCTCTGGCCTGTAATGTGATTTTTTATTCCGTTGACCCTTCCATCTGTGAGTGGTTTTCACATGTAGACTTTTCAGAAATGCGTTCTGGTTCTTTACGGAGCACAGTTATCTTCCCTGCTACACTTCTCCTTGGTTGTCTCACAATAATGTGTTTGGGCAGCAGAGGAAATTGGTCAGTGTGCTCGCTGTGTCTGAGGAGTCCGGGTGGGTTCAATGCCCTGATGGGCAGGTGGATGAGTCCTTCCCCCAGGGCACGGTCTTCCGGAGGCGGAGGGAGAAAGTGCCAACGCTCAGTCCCCACAGCCCATGTGCCAAGCCTGTGATTACTGAGAGTCACGCCAGCAAATGACAGCGAGGCACGGCAGTGGGTTTGACTCATTCGTACTTTCTCTCAACTGTTGGCCAGTCTCTGCCCCGTGAGACTTGTAATGTTGCTTTGTTGAAACCTTCAGCATTACTTCCTATTTATTTCCATACAGGATTCAGAGGAAGGTATGCATTTCAGTTGTCACTATACCATTCAGTGTGTTATTTTCTGTATTTTTACCACAGCAGGAGAATAAGTCTTTTCTAGTGGTTTGTGACTTCTTGCCTTGCACTATCAATAAGAAGAGGATTTAAGCATTAAAAAAAATCAAGTTTAATTAAATTTTGTAATATATTAGATTAAATATGATGTATTGTTAAATTTTTCTAAAAAAGCCTGGAGGTTTGTTTTTATGTTGTAGAGCAGTGCAGACCAATAAATACACAATGTCAGTCACATGTGTAATTTTCATTTTCTAGTAATAGCACTTTAAAAAGTGAGAAGACACCGGAGAAGTTAATTTAAATATTTGACTTTACACAATGTATAAGCATATTATCATTTCACCTTGTAATCAGTATCAAAATTGTGAGAGAGATATTTAACATTCTTTTTATTTTTGCATAACCATTTACCCCCTCTGTGCCCTCCTCCACCCCTCCCCCACAATCACCACACTGTTGTCCATGTTCATGAGTTCTCTCTCTCTTTTTCTTTTTTGCTCAATGCTTCCACCCCCACCTCCCAGCACTCCCTAACCCACCAGAGCTGTCTGCATGGTCTCTATCTATGAGTCTGCCTCTGTTTTGCTTGGTAGTTCAGTTCATTAGATTCCACATATAAGTGAGATCATGTGATATTTATCTTTCTCTGACTGCTTATTTTGCTTAGCATAATGTTCTCCAGGTCCATCCATGCTGTTGCAAAGGGTAAAATTTTCTTCCTTTTAATTTTCTTCCTTTGAGAGCTGTGGGATGCACCACAGCTTTTACCCGCTCACCTACTGGTGGGCACATGGGAGGCATTCACTCTCACACTCAGTGCTCTGAGCGCAGTGCAGGCATCTCCGTTCTGCTGCATTCAGGTGGCGGCGGCTCCAGGTTGGGCAGCGCGGTCTGCGGTGGATTTAAATGCTCTGGCTAATCATTAAGCTGCACATTACCGTGAATGTAGGTGCAAATTTCAATTAGTCTTTTCAGGAAATTAGATAGTTTTGGTTTTGTCAGATCAGATTACACCCTCATTGCTTATACTGTATAATGTGATGCTAACTGTGCTCACATTGATTGTTACTTACAATCATATATTTTTACTGTGGCAAAATATACAGAACTTAACATTTACCATCTTATTCATTTCGAAGTGTGCAGGTGCAGGGTTTTAAGCACATTGTATAGCCTTCACCGCCCTCCTTCTATCTCCAGAACCCCTCATCATGCAAAACTGAAACGCTGTCCCCATGAAGCAATAGCACCCCTCCCCAGCCCTTCACCCAGCATTCTGCTCTCGGTCTCTATTCTTTTAACTACTCTAAGGACCGCATAGCAGTGGGCTCAGACCTTATTTGTCCTTTTGTGACTGGTTTACTTCATTCAGCGTAACGTCCGCAGGGTTCACCCGCATTGTAGCATTTGTCAGAACTGTCTGCCCTTTCAAGGCTGAACAGTGTTCCATTGCGTATAGACCACATTTCGTGTATCCATATTGGTGGGTACTTGGCTTGCTCCCACCTCTTAATTATTGTGAGTAGTGCTGTTATGAACACGAATGTGCAAATATCTCTTCAGTTATATACCTATTAGAGGCCCGGTGCACGAACTCATGCAGGCTGGGCTGGCAGGGGAGAGGGGTTGCGGGTGGTTGGCAGGCTGGCCCCGCCCCTTGGTTGAACTCCAGGTCGAGGAGCCAATTTGCATATTAGCCTTTTATTATATAGGATATGTCACTTACACACTGTTTAAATCATTTTGGATGTATACCTAGAAGTAGATTGCTGGGTCATGTGGTGATTCTGTTTCACTGTTTTCAGAGAGGCTGTACCGTTTCAGATTTCTCCCAGTAGTGCACAAGAGTTCTAATTTCTTCACATCTTCCATGACACTGTTTTTACCATTTGTTTTTGTTTTTATGTTTTTAAATGGTAGCCATCCTAGTGGGTGTGAAGGGGCTTTGACCAGTGTTTCCTGATGACTCATAATGGGCTGTCGGTCATGTATGTATCTTCTCTGAAGAAATGTCTATTCAAGCTCTTTGCCCATTTTTTACTTGTTTTTTTTTCTTTTTGTTATTCAGTTGTGAGAGTTTTCTATATATTTTAGATACTAGATCCTTATCATGTATATCTATTTTCTCCCATCGTGTAGGTTCTCAATTAGCTTTCTTGATAATGTCCTTTGTTGCATAAAGTATTTAGTCTTGATCAAGTCTAGTTTAGTTATTTGCACAAAGTCGCAAGAGGCCCCCAGCAGCCAAACGCTCTTGAAGAAGGACAACACTGCGGCTTCACACTCGCTAACTCCCCGACGACGATGAAGCTGCAGGAGACAGCACAGTGTGGCACTGGCAGAGCACAGACGCACCGACCAATGGAATGGAACTGCGAGCTCAGAAATAAACGTTCCCATTTATATTGAATTGATTTTGACCAGAGTCAGGACTAGTCAATGAAAAAGAATTGTCTCTTCAACAAGCGGGAAACTGGATGAAGCTGGGCCCTTCCTTACAAACATGGAAACAGATCAGGATCTGAATATAAGAGCTAAAGCCACTCTTGGAATAGTTTCCTTCTAATTCTTAGAAGAAAACAGAGGGATAGCTCTTCATGACCTTGGTTTTGGCAATGGATTCTGGGATTCTGAGGAACAACATAGTTCGTGATTGTTTGAAGGAATCTTTCTCAGCCACTTGCCAGTTCTGCACTCCTCAGCCAGTTGGCCACCTTTCATTTGGCTAAAACTAGAAACCCGTCTACTCAGCAGGTGCACGCACAGTGCCGTGCTCTGATGTGCGGACCCGTGGCAGCACGCGAAGCCGTTGTGCCTGGCCCTGCGCACGTTCTCCTGGGCACAGCCTCTGCGTGACAGTCGCCCTCCTCCTTCCGTGTTTACTTCCCTGCAGGCTCCGTGCGGCACTGGGCATGCGGGTCAAACTGGGCGACGTGTCCTGTGACCTGGACCGTAGCATTGCTTATCCTTGCAATGATTTCCCTTTAATTCCCCTGACCCACGTGCAAGCAGCAGGCACAGCAGAGACGGCCCAATGCAGTCAGGCTCTGGGGAGTCTGAAAAGTGTTTCCAACGGCATTGTATTTGGCTCTTTGGGATTCCTGTCCATCATGCTCTCTCCAGCTGGAGTAGTTTCAGACAAACATCAGTGAATCTTATTTCTGTGCTTAAGCTGTGGGCTTATTTGCCTCTTGGTAATGAAACTCTGAAAGAATCATTTATTCTGCCCCTTGTATCCCAAGAAATGCCCGATTTCTCTCCATGTATTGCATTCGTGCAGATATTAAGAGTCTTGCACTGAGTTCCTGGACCCTCTCCTGCCCCGCCTGGGGCGGTGGCTGCCTTACCTGGGCGCAGGAGTGGCACCTGCGCCAGCACCTGCACGCACAGGGCCTCGGTGGCTTCTCCATAGCGCTGCGAGACCAGGTTCCTGAAAAGAGGCTGCTTCTTTCATTTTTAAATTTAAAAAATGTTTTTATTAATTTCAGAGAGAGGAAAGGAGAGGGAGAGAGAGAAACATCAACGATGAGAGGGAATCACGGATCGGCTGCCTCTTGCAGGCCCCCCACTGGGGATCAAGCCCACAGCCCGGGCATGTGCCCTGACCGGGGACCATGATTCCTGGTTCATGGTTGACGCTAAGCTGCTGGGCCCCGCTGGCTGGGCGATTCTGCTTCTTGGAGAAAGACGAGCTTGAAGGTCTAACTCTTCCTTACAATCAAGCACACGTTTCCCTCTGAGGAACACATCGCATTTTTTTAGGTTCAGCAATGAAGGCACCTGAAATGAATTCTTAATTAAAGTGAGATTCTAAAATTATATAAAAGTAGACTTTCTTGCCTAGAAAAGTATGCTCTGCTGAAAACAGTTTCTTGATTTCTTTTAGGATATCCTTATTGATGTTGTGCTATCGGTCATAGTCCTTACTTACTTAAATGACCCACTTACCTTTTATTAGTCATAGTTTTACATACAGGCTCTCAAGCAGCAACCTTAAGTATGAAGTTTGTTTAAAGCTAATAAAGTTTAAATGTTATAGTAAAGACACATGTATTTCAGAAGAAGGCCTTGCAGAGAAGCAAGCAAACGCCAAGGGGGACGAGCGTGTGACCTTCAGGCGGTTGCCTTTGCCTCGGATACCCCCCGTCAGACTTCCAGCGCTTTACTTTGAATGAGTTGAACTTTTTCAATCTATCATTGTTCTCTGTTTTAAGTATTTGTTTTTGGAAGCGGGCTCAGTTCAGCTATAATGCATTGAAAGCTTGGTTGAACTAAGATGCTTCTTTCATGTCATTCACCAAATCTCATTTCTCCCAAATGGCAACTTCAGTGATTCAGGAAGTCAAAATTCCTTTTCCCCAGAATTCAGGCCTTATAGGTGAGGATAGCCTCGAGGCTGATTTTCAGCATTTAAAAGTCTCATTTTGAATTCTTTATTCCAAGACGTACATGTTTATATGGTGTGACTCTTTGGGATGAGCGGTCCATACCTTTTCCTTGATCCTTCCCTTGTGCATCTGTCTGTGTATCTGATGCTTAAAGTACAAGCAACTGTAGAGACAGGTTAGTCCAAACAAGTTCAAGCAAAGGAAAGCAGCGGGCAGAGGGACAGTCGCTCCCGGCGGTGTGCTGGTGAGGGGAGCAGGCCTGTGCATTATCGAGGGAAGCCAGGCCAGCCGCCTCCCCCACATGAGGAGTGACTCCTTCATAAACAGTGGGCCACCCGAGATCAGCAGATGTTCGGCGAGACCAACAGCGTGGAAGAGAAGAACAATGGACAAACAGAATCGGAGATTTTCAGATAAATAAGAACATAAGAACAGCAGCAACAAATCTCAGGTAGCAACCTTGTTGAAAGCCAGTGTTGTATCGCCTTTCCTAAAACAACAAAGTACTTCTGTGAAAACAGAAAAGTCAGACTACAAGGAAGACTATTGAAAATGTAGGGGAGAGGATCCCACACAAGTTAAAGCCAGGCAGAGTGTCCATCATACAACACAACTTCCAGGAAAAAATAGGGGTTGGGATGATGTACTCTTTAGAAAAAGAAGAAAATGTCTCTAAGCTGCAGAAAGGGTGAGGCTTTAACCCTTTCTCACCCCCCAAGAAACCCTGCACTTGAAAAGCAGCTCTAGATCTATCCTGACGAAATGTCATCACTCCCAGAACGAGACAACACCCCAACTCTGCCAAAGGGAAGGGGAAACCCAGCTTCCTGCAGAGGCCAGAGGGGCACCCTGACTTCAGATCTCCCACCAACAACTCTGGATGGTAAAGTTAAAAATTACATAAGCCTTAAACGCTGAAGGAACCAAGTGAGAGCATAAAATCAGAAATTTTAATGCCTGGCTTATGGACAGGCTCTCAGCTCATCTGAAGAGCAGGTCGGGTGGGGGTCTGAGGCATTATCTACCCTCCTGTCTGTAGGCTTCAGAACCCCTCTGCTGACTATTTTGGTACAGATTCATTGTCAAGGTCCTTTTCTTTTTTACTTTGTAGAGGCCTTACCAGAAATCATGAGAAGCACCTGGCAACTTTATCTTGCTAAGCCCAAGACTGCGGGCTTCTCTGTTTAGGGAGTAAAACTGCCCCCTTTCCCTTCCCCCGCCCCCTCCTTTCCTGCATTTTCTCATTTTTTTAACCATTTGCTGGGTCCTTGGCTGGGGAAGATAATGGCTTTTAGTTACAAGCTGGCTGCACAGTGCCCACCCTGTTTGGCCTTGTTTTAACTTTCCTGTCTCAGTTTCCCTATTCCTCCTGCCCTGGAATCCTGCAACAGATCCAACAGCTTTTACAGAATCCTCCTGTTGCCATGACCCTGTTCTCTGGGAACAGGCCAAGGTGGATAACCCTGATTTTGGAAAGTTCGTTCCTGAACCAATGGTGAGTTTCAAAGAGCTGCGTCAAAGACTGAAGGGTCAAGATCAGATGACTAAGCAGCATCAGCCCAGATTAGATATTAGAGCTGGAGATACTGGTGAATTACAGAAGAATCAAACTACAGCTGTGGCCAAAATTGCACAACACAAGAGGAAAGAAACTCATGGGCCTTTCCCACCAAACCTCACAGGCCCTACTCACACAGGAGGTTCAGAGCAGGAGTGGGTATGCTGTCCATGCTGATGAAGAGCCGTTGCGTGTTCAACTGGATACAGTTCAGTGTGAGCTGGATGCACCTACTCAGGCTAAGGATCGACTAAGGGAAGCCATGTCCCGAATCAGGATGCAGAATCATTTTGAGCATCAAATCTGAAGAAAGATATTACATAGATGCAGAACTGTTACAAGAAATCAAGCAGCATCTGGAACAACAGGAAGGCGTAAGCCAGTTGGTAGCGTCATAAAGATGATTGAGAAGATATGAAGTTGGTAGAACATGGATGGAAGGAAGCCACCCCATCAGAGGGGTGTCTTCAATTGACAGAGGGCAGACTTGTGTTGTTTTATGGGATGCATCTTCTTGCCACCTCAGGCCCCTAAGCATGGCACTGAGCACACGGAGAACAAAAGAGAGGAAGTCTCTCCTGGCTGGGTTTTTGAGAAGGTTGCTGACAAAATATTCTTCAGATTTGAAATAGGTCGCTTCACGGCTCTTCAAAGACAGCTTTGTCCATTGAGCCTGTGCTCTGCTTCCCATAGCAAAGGCATATGCAACATCAACTTCGCACATAAACGCATGACTGCATGGCTGTTGGATATTTGTACTTCATAATATAAATGTACATTGACTTTTATATTTGTGAATTCATCTGTGGGAGAAGTAAAGAAAATCCAAGACTACTTAATGATTAATGTGGTTTTCTCTTCATTCTATAAAGATTGAAAATATGTTTTTGTATTATTTTACTTATTTGGAATTAATAGAACATACCTAAGCAATTAGGATACAACAAAATTAAATTTTATTACTTTTACAACGTTTTGTTTCTTAAAACTTTTCATCTCTAAAAAAGATGAAAACAAATTCTTGATTGAATTACTTTTATATAATTCTGATTGGTAGTTTATTTGATTCTGGGAGAATGACCATTCATGTCTACATAACTATTAAATTCTAATCACAATTTTTTTAAAAAAAAGGAAACTGTAAGAGTGAATCCTCTTATCTTTTTCTAATCGTTGGGAGAGACTATTGTCTTTTACCATTACATATTATTTAAGCTCTGGGTTTTAAATTATTAGCCCTTTATTTGATTAAGGAAGTTACCTTTTATTCCCTTATTTAATCACAACAAGTTGCTGCAGTTGTGTTTTTATATTGGTTTGTTCAAAATGGCTTAAGGTTTATTTATTTTTTTTCATGATTGGGTGCTGAATTTTGTCATTTTTTATATCTACTAAAACTATCATAGCTTTTGTCTTTTAGCTTATTGATAAGGTGTGCTGTATTAATTTTTGGATGTTAAACCAACTTTGTATACCCAGTATATATCCTACTTGTTTATGCTGTATAATTCTTTTATACATTGATGAATTTAATTTGCTGGTATTTTGCTGAGAATTTTTAATTTTTGTATCTTTTTTTGTATCTATATAAGACATACTGGTCTGTAGTTTTCTTGTTATATCTTCGTCTGGTGTTGGTATCAAGGTAATACTGGATTCAGAAATAGTGAGAAGCATTTTTTCCTATTCATTTTTTTGGAAGCACTTGTGAGGACCTGCTATCAATTATTCTTTAAATGAATGCCCTGTATAGCCATGCAGACCTTGGCTTTTCTTTGTGGGTAATTTTTTTTATTACTAATTTACGATCTTTACCTGTTATAGGTCTGTTTATATTTTTATTTCTTCTTGAGTCAGCTTTGGTAGTTTGTTTTATCTAAGTTATATTACTTGTTGGCATACAGTTAATCATAGGAGTCTCTTTTAATCTTTTTTATTTCGGTAAAGTCAGTAGTAATGTCTCCTCTTTCATTCCCTAATTTTAATAATTTGAGTCTTTTCACTTTTTTTGTTTTCTTGGTCAGTTTAACAAAATGTTTGTTAATTTTGTTAATATTTTTAAAGACCCACTCTGTGGTTCTTTACTTACTGTGTTTATCATTACTGTGTTTATATTTATTGTTTTATTAATTTTCACTATAATCTAATTTTTTCTTTCTTTGGGTTTAGTTTGCTGCTTTTCTCTAATAAGGTGGAAGATGACATTACTGATGAGAGATCTTTGTTTTCATTTAATGAGGTGATTGTAGCTATGAAGTTCCCGTTGTGCACTGCTTTAGCTGCACACCCGCCACGTCTTCTTGACATGATCTGTCCCTTGACGTTCTGTCATCTTCTCTCCAGTTCTCCCACTCTCCTCACTGCTCCTTTGTGACGCCCTGTACTGGCTGATCCTTCCTGAAAACAGCCGGAGCCCTTTGCCCTGGCAGCAACGCTAGGGGTTTGACCTTGTGTTGTCTCACTAAATCCCACGGAAGCTCTGTGAAGGTGAGGTGTTACCGCCTGGCTGTGTGGCTCAGTGTTTGAGCATCGACCTATGAACAAGGAGGTTGTGGTTCGATTCCTGGTCAGGGCACATGCCATGGTTGTGGGCTCGATCCCCGGTGGGGTGGGGAGTGGGAGGTGTGCAAGAGGCAGTCAATCCATGATTCTCTCTCATCATTGATATATTTTTTTAAAAGATTAATTAATTTTTTATATTTTAAATTGGGGTGACTCTCCCTTCTCTGAAATAAAAAAATATATATATATTTAAAAAAAGATGAGGTGTTACTATCATCATCTTACAGGTCAGGCAACTCAAGTGCAGAAAGTTCAAGTAAATGACATGCCAAGTTCTCTTATGGGTCTGGGTCGGATTTGGCATTTGATCCTCTCCCCTCGTGCTGCATGCCTTCTCCCTGGTTTCCATTGATTGCAGTGCTGTGTCCACGTGCACGGTTCTCCTGAACACTGGCTCTAACCCTGCTCCTGCTCCGCTCCACAAGGTTCTTTCCTGGGTCAGCACACAGGCCTCTCATCGCCTCACTGTCCGCCCCAGCGCTCTGGGAAGCCTTTCCTGAGGGCGCGGACAGGACAGGCGCCCCACCCGGTTCTTCGCCTGCCTTTGTTTGTGGCTTTACCACAGCACCTGCCCAGTGGGGTGTCCTGCCCTCTTCCTGTGCTTGTCTTCTAAGGCTGTGAGCTTCTGTCGGCTAAGCCCCACGCTTGCATATCATGTGGAGGGCTTTTTCTTCTTTAATAAATGCTTATGGAATGAGTGAATCTGAGGTGGAAGAATATAGTTTGGGGAAAAACTGTTAGAGAGTTGAAGATGAGCATGGAGTTATTGCCCCAGACCTCTCTCATAAATTCAGTGAACTTTCACCTTTCACCTGCCTGCCTCCTGTACACCATCCAGCTTCCTGCTCCCATGCCAACTGCTTGGGGGAGTTGGTCCTGCTGCCCCTGGCTGGGTAGGCTCCTTTAAACCTCTCCTTTGCAGCGCTGCTGTGATGTAATTTATTAAACCTTTGTGACATTGGATTTCTGGTGTCTGTCTGCTCCGCATGATCCCAGGTTCTTCAAGATCAGAGGGCTCAGCCCTGACCAGTTTGGTTCAGCGGAGAGAGCGTCGGTCTGCGGACTGAAGGGTCCCGGGTTCGATCCCGGTCAAGGGCATGTACCTTGGTTGTGGGCACATCCCCAGTGGGGGGTGTGCAGGAGGCAGCTGATCGATGTTTCTCTCTCATCGATGCTTCTAGCTCTCTATCCTCTCCCTTCCTCTCTGTAAAAAAAAAATTCAATAAAATATATTTTAAAAAAATAAATAAAAGATCAGAGGTCTCAGCCCCTGGCTGAGGTCTGTCCTCTGACAGCAGTTTGCTGGCCCAGAGCCCGGCCTTTAGAGGAAGTTCAATAGATATTTCTTGGATTCATGAATTACAGTAGCTACAAATTCTTCTTTTTTGTGCTTTGTCTTTGTTTTCTGTATCTTGGTTGCCAGTTTAATAATGGAGACATTTTAGGTTGGCTGAGAAATAGTCATCAAACACAGAATGGCTGTGAGTTGCAGACCAAGAGTTTTTGGGACGCAGAGCTTGCTAAGCCACGCGCCCTTCCCGCTGAATGCGGACCCTCCCCTGGTGAAGAGCAGGGCTGCGTGGACACGGCTGCCCGCGCACAGAGCCCGTGCGGGGGTGCAGAGAGGTTTCACGCCAGAGCCCACAGGCCACCGCGTTGTTACAAGCAGAGCGGCTTCCCACAGCGCTGTGCTCTTGGCGTGCTCGCAGGGACCTTATGGACGTTTCATAGGATCATCAAGCTCCTGAGCAGGCGCTCTCACAGGCTTTCTCTGTTCCTGAACCTCTGACATCTTTCTGCGTCCCCTTCAGCACTGATGCTCTTCAGCTCCTTGGGAGGTTTGGGGTTCCAGAGTGCGCGGAGAACGGCCCGGGTTTGAGCGTTTGGAGGCCGCAGCCATTCCCTCCATGGGAATCGTGCTGAATATTCTGTTCTGGCCTCTGAAAATGACTTTGTCATTATTGGTCCTCAGTTACTCTAAGATCTGAAAAGTGAAAGCACAGTGGTTGTCTGAAGGAAATGGCTTTCATGATTCATATTATTCTATAATTTGTAGACTTCAGCTACAACAAAACTTAGATGTTGCTTCATTTTCCACCTTTGTGTGTGTGTTTTATGACCTTTCTTATCAAAGAAGGGGCAGGATGAGATATTAGATAATCAGTATGGAGCTTGTGATGAAGACAAACCCCGTTCTACTCCATTTTAATGGCTGTTAATAGCAGTTTATACTACTCTCTTGGTAACGCTCACCTCCTCTGATGCAGAAACATAAAGCACCCGTACCCGTTTGAATTTTGATGAGTGAAAGGGCTCTCCAAGCTTTTTTGTTAACTGTCCACCTTGCTACCGGCGGACGGCTTGCCAGCGGAGTAGTGCCCCCTGCACTGCGCCCGCGCCCTCCGTCCGCGCCCGCGCTACTGCTGGCCTCTGCAGGAGGACCAGGTGCCGGCACGCTGTGCCTTGCATTTCAGCCTCACCTCTCACTGGCTCTGCCAGGCCGGGGCATGGCATTCCCAGACTCCTTCTGTGTTCCCAGTTTCTTCATTGCGACACCAGTTCTGAAAGGTGTGAGGATTTCATGAGTTAATTTGGACAGCGAATAAATATTAATAGCCTTTCCTCCTCATTGTGCCCCCTCCCCTGCTCGGAAAAAGTCACATGTTACGAGTGGAGTATTGGGTGTTTACAGAACTTCAGGTAAAAGGCGTGCTGTGACTGTGCACGTGCGTGTTGGGCGTGAAATGCTATCTCTCCGTGAGCTTTCCTTGGCTCCGCCTCCCTGGCGGACTCGGCTCCTTTCCCTGGTAGATGGTGCCCACGTGAGCAAAGCTGCTCACGTCACGGTCCAGTCAGAAGAGACAGGCTGCCCAGCTGGCCACCGAGTAGATTGTCTGTCTCTTTAGAAGTTGAGGATGGACTATACATATTGGATTTAGAACTGAAGAATTTTTGAAATGAAATTTGAATGTTGGGAGAGCGAAGGCAAACTATCGCACTTCAGTTTCTTTTAAGCTATCAAAGGAGGGTAAAGCAACCCAAGTGATCACTCTCAAGGTACTTTCTCACTAATTCTCTCCACCTCTGGTCCCCTGTAGGTGCTTTTTGGTTGAGAGTTGGAGCCCGCAAGCAACATGCCAGAACAGAGCAACGACTACCGGGTGGCCGTGTTCGGCGCAGGTGGTGTCGGCAAGAGCTCCCTGGTCCTGAGGTTTGTGAAGGGCACGTTCCGGGAGAGCTACATCCCCACCGTGGAGGACACCTACCGGCAGGTCATCAGCTGCGACAAGAGCATCTGCACGCTGCAGATCACGGACACCACCGGCAGCCACCAGTTCCCCGCCATGCAGCGGCTGTCCATCTCCAAGGGGCACGCCTTCATCCTGGTGTACTCCATCACCAGCCGGCAGTCCCTGGAGGAGCTCAAGCCCATCTACGAACAGATCTGCGAGATCAAAGGGGACGTGGAGAGCATCCCCATCATGCTGGTGGGGAACAAGTGTGACGAGAGCCCAAGCCGCGAGGTGGAGAGCAGCGAGGCGGAGGCCCTGGCCCGCAGGTGGAAGTGCGCCTTCATGGAGACCTCGGCCAAGCTCAACCACAACGTGAAGGAGCTCTTCCAGGAGCTGCTCAACCTGGAGAAGCGCAGGACCGTGAGCCTACAGATCGACGGGAAGAAGAGCAAGCAGCAGAAGAGGAAAGAGAAGCTCAAGGGCAAGTGCGTGGTCATGTGAATGCCCTCCCGTGTCCCGTCACCTCACCTTCCCTCTTCCCTGTGAAACCCGCCGCCGTCAGGGCAGCATGTAGGATGCCCACATGTTAACTATCGCATTTTGACCGAGACGTGCCCTATTGTCCTTAAGAGGGCATTCCACACCACCACCAACAAGCCCCTCTCCGGAACCAGGGAATCCGCCAGACGGTTCAACAAAAACCCACGTGCCCGGCGGGGCAGGGGGCTGAGAGCGCCCGCAGCCTCTGTGGCCTCCTGTGTGTGCCGCCAGGAGTGGAGCGAGGGAGGGAGGGACTGCCCCTGCATGTGTGTCCAAGCATGTTCACCTGGGGCTGCAGGTCCACCACAGACCAGCCTTTCCTCTGCTCAGCAGCCGGTGCCGCCCTGGGGGAGGGGGTGGGAGAGGAGGGGAGAAGCCAGGCCAAAGTTGCTTTCTTCATGGTTCTTTAACTGGACTGAAACCACATGCCTCCCCCAGATGCTCACACCCCATGGACCTGTGAGCCCCGAGGGGTGCCCCCACCTCCCTGGGCCTCGGGGAGAGGCTCCGGTTCAGCCTTCCAGAGGATTTCTGTTCACGTGCAGTGTGGGCTCAGGATGCCTGCCCGGGAGAGCGCTGTGGGGTTTGAGCGTGGACACCGTGACGTACGAACCCCACGGCACTGCCACCCTCAGAGGGTTTCACATGCGAAGTTTCCTTCCTTTAACCCGGGAGGGGGGCACCTCTGCCAGCCTCAGAGTTTAAACACGAGCGACTCACTTCGCTGTGGTAGACGTCCTGTCCGCCCGTGGCTGTCTCTGTAGGTGACGGCCTGGGGAGGCCAGCGCACACTGCCTTCTAGGTGGCCCGTCGGGAGTGCACACCTCGCCCCTCACTGACGTACTTGGGACGGAGTGGTCACTGTTTCGATGCCCCTCAATACACTGCATTCCTGGAAAACGCCTCCGAGTAGCACACGTCTCCCGGGTCCCATCAGAAACGCCTCCTCAGAGCAGTGCAGGCAGGGCCCCCTCTTTCTCCTCATGATCTGCGTGCAGCCCGATCGCGGCCGTGCTGGCCCCTGCCCGGCAGGCGCACGGGGCTGGCGGTGGGGCCGAGGCCGCCAGTCTGATTCTCTGCCGTCGGAGTCCGGTTTGGCTCTGCTTCCCGAAAAGCCCCACTGACGGAGCCCAGTGCTCCCGTTTGCTCCCGTCAGCATAGCCCAGCCCCCGACTCGGAGTCTCCTCTCAGCAGTCCTCCCGCCACCGCCTGGCAGCGGACGTGGCCCCGGCAGCCTGCTGTGGGCAACAGCGGGCAGAGGTGTCCCGTGTGGGGCGACTGCACCCTCCGGCTCCTCTCCCTGCACCTGCCTCTGGAGCAGGCCTGGCCCGCAGTAGTGGCGCTCCCCTCCTGCTCTCAACAGACCCTCCTGGGGGATTTTCCTCCCGTGGTCTCACCCTCTGTTCTAATGACTCCCCTCCCCGCCACCCCACCCCTGGGGACGGGTCAGTGAGTGTGCGGTGCTCTGAGAACCGATGGCGCTGGCCTCCCACCTGAGCAGGGAGGGTGTGGGAGGGCCTGGGCGGCAGCGGGGCCCAGAGTCGGCCAGGCCTCTTCGTGTCCTCAGGGACGCCCTCCTGCGGGCTGTCCGGCTCCGGGGCTGTCCCACCGTGTCACAGGGAGAGCTACTTGGTGGGTTTTAGGACAGTTGTCTTTCAACCTGTGTCTGCCTGTTTTCTGTTTCTATTCTCAGAGAAATGCTCTCCATTTTTAATGTGGCTCTGGGTCAAGTGGCAAAGGAAGCAGCACCTCCTGGCCAGAAGGGGCCTTGAGGCCCGGGTGGGCTCTGTGCTGGCACGAGCTGGTGTCGCCTCCGGGCCTGTCCCAGCTTCCCGGGCGAGCGCTCCCTGTCAGCCGTCCTCTCCTGCTGACCATGAGCTTGCTTCCGCCTCCCAGGCCGGGCCATTGTCTAAGTGTTTAGGCTTCATCACTGTGAGGGACACACACTTGTTGGAAACCTGGTCTCGTTCCCAGGAAGCTAGCGGGGCTTCAGCCGTGGTCTGTGCTCCGAGGTCACTGGGTGCAGGAAACTGACAGGATCGCTACTGTGGCAACCGGTCTCTCAGGGCCCCGTGACTCAGGCTGAGGAGTCACTTCCGTGGAGCCAGGCGGTGTCAGCAACGATAGGGTAGTGGGTTCCGGAGGGTGCGGCCTCCATTGCACACGGGCAGGAGTGTTGGCCAGACAATAAGTTAACAGCTCCGAATGTCGCTCGGCTGCACTCTGGAAATAAGCATGGGCTCCATGCGTTCCCTCTGTCCCGCCGGCCCTTCCTCCATCCAGTGACAAGCCATGGGCGTGCCCTGGGCATGCATGCAATACAGCAAGACCAACCAGAGCAATATTGAATTGTTCATCAGATCAAAATTATATATATATTAACACATATACTTTATCTTCCTGCATTTTTGAAATATAAAGTAGTGTATTGTACATATCCATAAGCTAGTATATTTGTTTCACGGTTTGTAATGTTTCAGAATTGCTCATTCTTTGTAGAACAAACAATATATTAAATATTTTAAAAGTTGCTTTGTGATAATTTTTTTCAAAATTTGTAATGTGTGGCTTTTACATAAGCTATCTGGAAATACCCACCACTCACGGGACACGTAGGCTCTAGAAGCTCCACCGGGAACGCGGTGCCCACAAGGCACTGTGGGCAGAGCACTTGTAGAGCATGACTTTTATACCTGGGGATGTCTGTGTGTATATTTATATTTAAGGTGTATTTATTGTTCCAATTCCATTATCCGTCATATTTTAATTACTCTTCAATTATAAAAATCACCCTTGCATTCAGATTTCCAGCTGCCAGTGATGTTCTGAAAATAATGAAACATTAAAATAAAGCTTTCGTTCTAACACCCTGCTGGGAGACGGTGGTTTCTTATCCTTCAGGGCACAGCCCGTCTTTGGTGGCCATGACCTCGTTCCCGCAGCTGCTCCTCTGTGACTGGACCACAGAAAAGACTGGCTGGCTCTGTGCGAGCCTGGGGTGGCCCCCGCAGCGGCCCTGCACCATTCAAGGGCCGTCCCGCCGGCCCCTGCCCCTGCTGACAGGATGCTCCAGCCTGGCTCATAGCAGGAGTGCCCGCCTCCCCGCCAGGGCCAGACTCTCCAGTGGGCTGGACCCAGCACTGCT
Source organism: Myotis brandtii (assembly GCF_000412655.1). Lineage (NCBI taxonomy): Eukaryota > Metazoa > Chordata > Mammalia > Chiroptera > Vespertilionidae > Myotis > Myotis brandtii. The sequence continues at coordinate 1,603,089 of NW_005371038.1, read as the reverse complement.
CCTGGGCTCTGCGTCTGCTGGACGCCCTTGGTCCTTGCCCCCTTTTCTCAAGGCTAACACAGCAAAGCAAGTCAACAATAATAAGCAAAGCAAAATCATTCCCGGGCCATTGAGTAGCTAGGTGACTGTGGGCAGGATCCTAACCTCACTGTACTGCAAATGAGGGTTGTTAACCTCTGCTGGTGGTCAGCCCTGGGCAGTACATTAACTCTTTGTACGCCATAAGCATCTATAGACGCTTTTTAATTAAATTAAAAATATCCTGGCGTGTGGGGGTGGCTTCCGTTTTGGACCAGTGGCAGTTAACTGGTTATGATAAGCACAAAGCACTTGGAGCTGTCCTGTGGAGCAGGCAGTGTGGAGTTAACCTGTGCAGCTGCAGCGCCAGCCAGGCACACTTTGCGGCTCTGTGAGCTTCTTGAACAGCTCCCAGCCTTGCTCCCAGCAGCTCCCCACCCCAGGCCATTACTGCGCCATGACTGCTTCTCCATTTAGCAGATCATTTCAATCGCCAGCCCATTAGGTCCCATTAGAGGACATCCTGCAGGTGCTCATCAAGCTTTAATGTGCAAACAAAGCACTTGAGGACCTTGTGCTTCAGCAGAGCCTGAGTCAGAGACCTGGCGGGGCCTGGAAGCCTGCATTCCTAGTGGCTCCCAGGAGATGCTAATCCTATGGTCCACCGACCGCCCCTTGAGTAGCAAGGCTGCAATCTAGTACACCAACTGCTGCCCATGGAAATGCCTGGTGGAGCCACCGAATCTATTGCTATCCAGGCTCCACCCAGAAGTCATGACTCAGCAGGTCTGGAATGTGGCTTTGGCTTCAGGGTATTTTCAAGTTCCTGGTGATGAAATGTGGAATAAACTTTGAGTACAGATGCTGTTAGCCAAGTTTAATATGGAATGCCAGCCAGCTCCTGGGAGGTTGCTTATTAAATGGGGTTCCCCTTTAATAAATGTTTCCCAGGCAGCAAATTGGTGGAATTGGTGTGAGGGGTCCCAGGCCCCTCTATGTGTAGCCTCTTCCCGTATCAGTGTGCAGAGAAAAGTATGGCAGAGCTGCTGTCACCACACCGCTCCCAGTGTGCGGTGACTTCACTGGTCTTAGGTCTAAGCCCCAAACTGTCTGGAATGTTCCATCCTTATGTGGCCCAATTCCAGCGTGGCCCATGCACCATCCTGGGCTCTGCAGACTTGCTGTTGCCCCGGATTCCGTGAATGAGGGTCAGCTGTGACCTGGGCAGCTGCTCTGTCCTGCCACCATCCTGCTTCAGACAGGGCGGGACCACGCCTGCCTTCCTATTTTCACAGCATGGAATTGCTCTCAGTCCTTCCCGTTCCGTTACCGTTTCTGAGCTAAAAGAGGCCTCTGCCCTCCCCAGCCTTTCACAAGTTATTGGTGACCCAGAGAGGCAGACATCTGCCTCAGGTATTTTAATATAACTTCTACAGTTATAAGGATAATAGTTATCAATATTGCTGTTTTATTGGTTCCTCACACTCCCTTTGCCTCAAGCAAATGGAGGGGTTTAGCCTGAGGGCAGGAACACAAGGAAACCACCAGTTTTCACTGAACTTCTATCAGGTGGGAGATCTGGGGGTCCTGAACATCTACAGAGCTAGGGCCAGTCATGATCAATGTGGGGTCAGCCTTCTGCAGGCTTTTTATTAGGGACAACAACAGGATGTACAGTAGGTAGAAAAGGCTATTGCCCTTGGGTCAAAGTCAGGTTTATATTCTTTGCTATCAACCCCATAACAAGGACACATTGCCTTTCAAGGAGTCCCTCTTGAAAGTACCAAGGACCAAGTGCTCCTCAGCACTAAGCACACATGTGTGCGCACACATGAAGTACCCATCAGACACCACACAGGACCTTTGACAGCCCAGGTGACAGCCACCGGCTAGTGTCAGGAACTCAGGAAGACAAGGAAACGGGTTTGGTTTAAGTTGTCATTGTCACTGTAAAACTGGCATCATACAGGACTTCTGGCCAAGATGGTGGCATAGGTCAACACGGTGCTTGCCTCCTCCCACAACCACATCAAAATTACAACTTAACTACAGAACAACTGTCATTAAGGACCACCTGAAATCTGGCTGAATGGAAGTCCTACAACTAGAAAATTAAAGAAGAAGCACATCAAGACTAGTAGGAGGGATGGAGGGGTGGAATGGGCTGGTCCCTCGCCCACATGTGGCAGATATAAATCAAGAGGGATACCTCAGCTTCGGACGTCCCTTCTGAGGAGTGAAGGGGTCCCAGCCCCACACCAGGCACCTTGGCCCAGGGTTCCAATGCCAGGAAGAGAAGTCCCTGTAACTTTGGGCTGTAAACACCAGTGGGAATTGTGGCTGAGTCCCAGGCAGTTCCTCTTACAGGGTCCACACATGGACTTACTCAGAGTCACTCCCACTGAGCTTGAAAGGTAGGGGAGACATATGGGGAGAAACTGAATTGTTTGGCATCAGGGAAAGAGCTGGAGAGGCAGCTTTCTCCCAGACATAAGTGCTGGCAGAGGCCACTGTCCCTTTGATGAGTGCTTCCTCCCACACAGCCAGCAGACAGGAGCCATACTTGAGATTTGAGATTTCATCAACTTGATTCACACTGTTTGCCCCACCTTGGTGATTCCCTGAGACCCCACCCCTCCAACTTTTGGGCCTATCAAGCTGCTTCCAGTGGCTTTACCATAGGAATAGCCCTTTTGGTTCATGCTTCAGATTTTCCTAAAAGCTCTCAATCAAGCAGCATGTGGCCTCAGTGAGCCCTGTACCTCTCACTGAGTGGCTTTAGGCCCAGCATTAGCAGCATCTTACCTTGGTTCACAGCTTGGCCTTACCTGGGCACCTCCAAGCCCAGCACAAGAAGCAGCTATCTGCAGATTGCTTTGTAGCTTATTCCAGGTTGTCCCCAGTAGAACAAAAGTGGTAGCTGATATTGGCCTGCACCTCCCAGGAGGTCCCAGAGCCAGACCACATCTAAGCGACACACTCAAGGGGTGGACTCAGTGAGCACCAGAGCCCTGCTGAAGTAAGTCCTGCTCTGTGCTGTGGGTCCCCACACATCCAATCCTCCAAGATGATTGGAGATAGGTGGTCAGTGGTCACAGCCGTCCTTATAGCTGATTGGCCTGGTTAAATCCCTCCCATTGATGTGCTAATAGAAATCAAGACACAACTACAATAGGAGGTTATGGGGGGGGGGGGGGGGGAGTGCACACCTCAAGTGCCCAGCAGAAGTGATCAGGGAGACTGTGCCACTGTGCCCTATAAGGACACCTATTACATTAGGCCATGCTACCAAGCCTTGGAGATATAACAGCTCTACATAATACACAGAAACAAGCACAGGGAGGGGGCCAAAATGAGGAGACAAAGAAACAAGGCCCAAATGAAACAATACAACAAAACTCCAGAAAAAGAACTAAGCAAAATGGAACTAAGCAATCTACTAGATGCAGTATTCAAAACACTGCTTATAAGGATGATCAAGGAACCTAGTGAGGACCTCAACAGCATAAAAAGAACCAGTTAGAAATGAAGGCTACACTAATGGAAATAAAGAATAATTTACAGGGGATCAACAGTAGAGTAGATGAAGCTGAAAATCAAATTAGTGATTTGGAATATAAGGAAACAAAACAAAACAACAACAAAAAAACCCAGCCAATCAGAATACCAAAAAGAAAAAGGAATTAAAAAAAAAAAAAAAAGATAGTGTAAGGAGCCTCTGGGACAACTTCAAGTGTACCAGCATTCGCATCATGGGGGCGCCAGAAGGAGAAGAGAGAGAGCAAGAAATTGAAAACCTATTTGAAAAAATGACAGAAAAAACTTACTTAGCCTGGTGAAGGACATTGATATATAAGTCCAGGAAGTACAGAGAGCCCCAACAAGATGAACCCAAAGAGACACACACTAAGACACATTATAATTAAAATGCAAATGATTAAAGACAAATAGAGAATCTTAAAAGCAGCAAGGGAAAAGTAGTTAGTAACCTACAAGGGAGCTCCCATATGACTGTCAACTGATTTCTCAGCAGAAACTTTGCAGGCCAGAAGGGAGTGGCAAGAAATATTTAAAGTGATGAATACCAAGAACCTACAACCAAGATTACTCTACCCAGCAAAGCTATCATTTAGAATTGAAGGACAGATAAAGAGCTTCCCAGACAAGGAAAAGCTAAAGGAGTTCATCACCACCAAACCAGTATTATATGAAATGTTAAAGGGTCTTCTTTAAGAAGAAGAAAAGGATATATAGATTATGAACAATAAAATGGCAATAAATACATATTTACCAATAATTGAATCAACAAACAAAATGAACAAGCAGAACAGAAACAGACTCAAAGATACAGAGAACTTTTTGTTGGTTACCAGGTGGAAGGGGAGTTGGGGGTTGACAAAAAAGGTGAAGGGATTAAGAAGCACAAATTAGTTGTTACAGAATAGTCATGGGGAGGTAAAGTACAGCATAGGGAATACAGTCAATAATATCTTAATAACTATGTGTGGTGCTGGATGGGTGTGAGATTTATTGGGATAATCACGTATTAAGTTATGTAATGTCTGGCCACTGGGGTGTACAAAAAATAAAAAATAAGTAATAATAATAATAAACTGGCACTATGCAGCTATAAAGCTGGTATGTTGAAAGCCACGACTTTGGCCCTGCTGTTTCCTCTGCTCAGAAATCCCTTCTTTCTGTCTCCCTATCGCATCCCTGCTTATTAAAACATTTTCCTATATTAGGGCCACCATCCAATGAACTCCTCTATAAAGCCTTCCCAGTCATTTGAATCAAAAGAATTCTCACCATCTTCAGGATTCCTCTTGATTCTTGTTTTCCTGTCCTTTATGGCTCTTCCAACGTGTTTCATTTTGCTAACATGCTTCTTGCTTATATGTTGATTTGTTTCATACTATTTTACTGGAAGTCATTGCTGAGCCCTCTTGGCACTTTGAACCAGTAAGTACCCTGTAAACACTTGTTAGAATGAGCAACGAACCCCATCTAGACACTCATGGTGGGATTCAGTGCAGCTCTCCAAACATGCCCATTCTGCCCCCATGGCACTTCCTGGCACCCTCATTGTGGAGTCGGATCTGACCTCTCTGGCTGAGGAGTGTGAGTGAAGACAACATTTCATTGCCAACAGGCCGCCAAGGTTCTCCTCTCCCTCACAGGAGCAGCAACGCTCCAGACAGTGGTGGCTCCATCAACATGTGTCTCAGAGCATGGAGGAGGGTGAGAGGGGGCAGAGCTTCCTGGGACTGGCAGTGGATACATAGCCAGAGGAGAAATACCTGTGTTGCTGGGTTCGGTTGGTATGGTAATGTAACCCACTTTATCTTAACCAACAGACTCTCTCTGTTTTGTAATCTCAAACTTTAGCATTTCCTTTCTGTCACTGTTTTCCTCTTAAGTAACAAATAACAAAATATATACAATACAAATAAATACAGTGCTACTATAAAGGATAAGTTCTTGAGAACATGCCAGAGTCAGACTTGTAAATTAATTTGTTATCCTCTTTGACAACTCATTATTTTTTTAAGCATTTTCAAATTTAGGCTGAGTAGTGTCAATTAAAAATGAATTAGATTACGAAAATATGCTATCAATTTGGCTAATTGGCTGATAATTCTTCCAGCATCTTGCCTTTGCCCAAAAAGTCAGCACGGTTCAAGATGTAGTTGCTTGAGTTGTTGAAAGCCATGACTTTCAAACTGTAGGCAGTTTCTGTTTTCAAGTGTTAACATAAAAACATTCAAACCTGTAAGGAATTTTTGTGAGTTCATTTGAGCCAAACCGTCGACAATTGTGAGGAAGCAGAATCTCCACATACGGAGAGAGCGCTCCGGAGAACGGCGGTTTCCATTACGATCATTGTTTATACATTACAATCAAAGGAGGAGACGGAGGTGGTTACATGAAGTCCACTGGTGATAGATGAGGGAGGAGGGAGAAAGCAAATTGGGGAAAACTCTGGGATTGGATAAAAAGTAAAATGATAAGACACATGCTTCTTTTGCTTAGGTGGGTACAGGATAGTTAATAGTCAACAATTAACATAATAACAATAACAATGAAGGAATTTGTGGTCTCTGTCCTGGCGCCCAGGGCATTTGGTTGTGCCCTAAAGGGTCCAGAAAAAGGGAAGTTACACGTTACCCTGACATTCCACAGGTATGTTATCTTAGATGCGAAAAGACAATATGCTCAGTAAAGATGGAAGTTGACCTTTACCAGGGAAGATACTGGCCTAGGACATATCTACCGGCTATAAACTGCTTTTTAATGAAAGGTTTTAATTTCAGATCATCCTTTGTGGTCACTTTAGGTCTCCTGAGTTTGCAAGACTGCCACGCAAGCCTTCCCTGAGTTAGTCAGGATAGCATGTGGCCCTTTTTCCTCCACACAAGACAAAGATACTTAGTGTCAGAATTTGAAAATTAGGTTTAGAATAAATTCTTAAAACTAACTGGCTCTCACAGAAGTCCCACTGGAAACCTCACAGTTGAGTCCAACTTCGCAACAGCCATCTCAGAGCCCCTGGGCCTGTGCCTGTCCTCCAGGCGGTATTCTGTCCACCCATACCTGTCCTCTGGGCTAGCACATGCTCATGCTTTTGGTACATGCGTTCTAGTGTTTGTTAAATTGTATATTTTTTTCCCTTTGTATGTCTAACTCATGACTCAATGAAGTCTACAAGCAGAGATAAAATAGTAGGAAAATACTAAACTTATAATGTCCTAAGCACTTGGAATCTCTGCAAATGGTGAATCTGTGGATCTGTGAGTATGATCATTTTTGAAGACAGTAATCTCTTTCCCAACAAAGAAAACAGATGTTTGGGGAATAAGATGAAAATGTCTTATGATGTGGTCTGAGTCTGGATTCCTCGTGCCAGCGAATGGTTCTTTGAGAAAGCTTATCAATTCACCCACATCTCACCACCACTAGTAAGCCAATCAGGTCTCCTTTTATAACAGATCAAATGCAATATAATGGTTTTAAATGTGAAATTAATGAAATGCTATTAAAGAGAAGAAATACACAACAAATTCTATTTTTTGTCACAGAAAGAGACACAAGTCACCATTACACAGAAGCCAATAAGACCAAATTCAAAGCTTATTACAGATGTCCCCAGAGAGGAAGCACAATTGGCTTTTGGTTAAAATTCCGTTATTTGTTGTTGGACATCACATACTATCAATGGCCTCCCATGTGCAAGAGCAGTGGCCAGTGCGTTAGTGTTTTCTGATTCTGTGTCACACCTGAATCAGCTCAATACATACTGGTGGCACGTGTGAGGGGTCAGCAGAGAATCCACGCTAGAGGAGCTGTTTGAACCGTGTCATTTGTTTAACATGTGACAATTTTGTAGGAGGTGATATGCTCAGCAGAGGGGATGCTGGGCTGCCCTGGAGTACTCATGGGGACTGGTGATGACTGGACTGGAAAGGGGAAGGTTTTATGGATGTAAAATCATGTACAGCTCTAGTCTCCAGAGCAGCAGTTGGTTAACAATATGCCTCTTGATCTATGTTTTTAAAAAATATATTCATATTGATTTTTAGAGCGAGAGGAAGGGAGTGGGATAGATAGAAACATCAATGAGAGAAAAACAGTATCGGTTGGCTACGTCCTGCACACCCGCTACTAGGGATCAGGCCTGCAACCCGAGCATGTGGCCTGAGAGGATAACCTGACCCCTTGATTCATAAGTCGACGCTCAGCCACTGAGCCACACTGGCTGGGCTGCTTCTTGATCTTGATCTGTGGTTCAAGAAAACAGTGAAAACTGTAAATATAATCACATCAAGGCCAGCAGTATTTTGTCTTCTGTGCTTAGAAAAAGTGGCGGGGCAGGATATTGAACATGCTGGTTTTCAGCACTGAGTATGTTGACCATTGACAGGAAATGCTCTTACCAAGTTTTTGACATTAAAGATAAGTTAAACTACTTTTTTAAGTTTTCATTGATTTCAGAGAGGAAGGGAAAGGGAGAGTTAGAAACATCAATGAGAGAGAATCATGGATCAGCTGCCTCCTGCACGCCCCACACTGGGGATCGAACAGTTACCTCTTGGTTCATAGGTCAATGCTTAAGTACTGACTATTTTCTTTTTGAAAATGATGTCAGTAGCAGCGATCAAGTGACATATTTGGGGACACATTGAGTACCTCAACAGGCCTGAACCCATGACTTCAGGCCAAGATAGTATAATTATTTTTTTACATTAACGATAGTGTATTGTGTGAGCTTATTTTACTGAATATAACTGCAAAATCTCAATTAATAGTTACTTAGACAACATAGACTTTTATTCTCTGTCACATGAAAAGGGTTCATTGGCTTCATGAAATCATGAGAGATCCACATTCATTAGATGATTTTGCTCTACTTTCCTAGGACATGGGATGCATCCTCATGGCCCACAATGGCTGCTGGAGCTCCAGCCATCAAATCCTCTGCATGGCGGTAGTAAGAGGATGGGGATGGATACTCCAAAGCATGTCTGTGGAGCCCTCAGGACAGAGATTATTTACGTTACTGCTGCTAGTGGCCAGGGAGACTCAGAAAAGACTCTCTTTTCATCTGTGACACAATGTGCTTATCTAGAAGTTGGGGCTGTTATTAAGAAGGGGAAATAGGTATTGAGAGGCATCTGACTTTTAAAATGTAGGTTTTATTATTATTCAGATGTGGTGAGACCCACGGGTCAGGAGATGACACCATGGAAAAGGTGGTTTGTTAGACTCGTAGATTTTAAGGGGAGGCTCATGCCATGCCATGCCATGGGGGGCACATGAGGAAGCACCAGGGGCAGAGGGAGAGGGGTTCTGTGGCCTGGCACCTCTAGTGTGATTTTTGTGGGAAGGAATGAGCAGGAGGCAGGGTGGGCAGACTCCGGATTGTCCAGAATGAGTAATTTCAGTGGCTCTGGGCACAGGGGCCGGCCTTGGTCATCTGGGACCTGGCCTTGGGTAAGGAGGGCAGGGGGATAGTGAGCCTGAGTGTGAGAGCCCCAGAGAAGAGGGCGTTGGGAATGGGCTGTGCACTGGTTTCATCTGACGGCATGCTCATAGGCGAGCTGTTCCATGTCTGTAGGAATTGTCTGGCCCTGGGAGGAAGGGTCACTCCAGGATCAGCAAGTTCCCAGATGTCAAATAATCAGGAACACAGGAAATGAAGACGTGGTCAGCACACTGGCCCCTGTCATGGAATGGCTCAGCCATCAGCAGCTTCCCAATATTTCCGGTTTCTAAATTTGTTTAGAAAAATAAAGCAATGTCATAGTCTAAATAATTTAAAACTATATCCAAATGCTGAAAAAGCACATGAAGAAACACTTTCTAAAGCCAAGTGAAATAAGCAATTAAATTAAGATCCCATTTGCTGTGATCTCTCCATTGACACTTTTAACCCATGGCTTTTGAGTGTTACCTGCTCCTCAGCCAAAACCAGATGAAGCACTGAAAACAGTGTCCATTGAGAACTACCTTCTCGTTTCTGGTCCCGTTTTCAGCCTTAGTGCTCAGAACTGTCTGCCAGAGTAATCCGCTACTTTCTGTCACTCATAGTGAGTTGTCATGATGTTGAGTTAGGATTTTCCTATTTCATAGAAATAGATGACCAATAGAGATATGACTATGCATGAAATACAATGCACAGTTCAAGGCCTTTTGTTGTCTGTTCAGATTGAACAAGACCTTGTGAAGACATTAGGGGAGGTGGTCCATGAGGGGCACTGCTTCCGAAAGGCACAGAGCATCTCCCAGGGCCTGTGCACCGGTGCCACGGTCACGGGGCATGTGTATCTTGACCACTCAGGGCACTCAAGTACGCCATGCTGTTGGGGTCCCTGTAAGTGTCCAGAACTGGTGGGTGGCAAGTCTTACACAGCAATGTGGAGGGGGGGGTGGCACACCCATGCCCAAGCCCTTACCCTTCTTATCCCTCCCAAGGGTCCCCTTGGCCCCTTGTCAGTGATGTGCTGGGCCAGCCCCCACCGCATCACACGAGCCCGGTTGGCCCATTTTCCCGACCCTGGGCTAAGGGAGTTAGAGTTGACACCTTGACAAACACCGCAAACCAGGACGTTTCTCTTTTCCTGTGTGGAGAGCTGGCCGCTGAGCCTGTGCCAGGACACCAGGGCTTCCCGTGGCGGCGGCGGCTTCTGCCCTCTGAGGCCTTCTCTGAGTGCTTCCTGCTCGCTGGGCTCAGTGTTATCCATCTCCACTGAGAACCGTCCCCACAGCTTCCCCGCCATCAGTTACCAGCTCACTGCTAGATGCATCCTGAGCAGCTGCACTCCACAATGGTTTCAGAAAGTTATAATGCCGAGAGCTGTCAGTGGCGTGGTGACACTGGTATGACGTTTTGTAAACACTCTGGGAAGCATTCAAAGAGCTATGAAATATGTTGTAACCCAGTTGAGCTAACATTTCACATTAGGCATATCTGAAGCTAATTTGAAATATAAAAGGAAAAAAGCTTATGCCTAGAGATGTTCTTTTCAGTCTTAATTAGTGGAAGATTGGACAAAAACTAAAAATCTGTGGTGTGTGTGCCTTTAAATGCTGAGAAGCGATTTTCAGAACAGTCAGCCGAGGCATGTCAATTCAAGTAAATTATCAAAGACAATTAAATTGGGTTCACTGAGTCAAGAGAGCGTGTCTTTCACACTTTGGGGAAACACGTTGTAAAGGAAAGGCTTTTTGGCTGGTGCTCAGTTAAGCCAGGAAATTAAATTACCTGGATCGGTGGTAATTGGCGGCTCCCTCACCTGAGGTTTACGGTCGCGTTTATGAGGAGGAGCTCCGCGGCGCCAGTAGAGTCGGGCTGTCTTGGGGCGCTCCCGCCTGAGCGTGGCCGCGCGGACCGATGCCCCTGTCCTCACTGAGCCTGGGAATGACACCTGGGCGCTTTGGGGGGTCTTTGAGAATTAAACAAGACCACAGAGGGAAAGACCCGGCACCGAGTTGTCACTCCAATGTCACCGCGAGGCGCGTCCGGCAGCGAGCACGCCGGGCGGGGAGAGAGGAGATGATGCTCCATCCTCCATGTCTTTCTCTTTCCCAATCGCAAGGCGATGCTTCCTACGAAGCAGCTGGAACTGAACCAGAAGCCGCGGAGATTTCATTGCTTTGCTCCCACCCTGTCCTTCTGGGTTAGGTTTCACGGCTTCCTTCCTACTCCTTCCTGCCTCAGATCCGCGGTTGCCGTCATCACACGCCTCTCAAAACAGCTGCTCTCAGAAAGTGCTAGAGCTGGTGACCCGAGAGAGCCATGCCCCCTTCCGTCAAAGATCCCTGTGCTTTTGAGTTCTGGGAGAAGAGGGGTGCTGGGGTAGGGGGCTCCCTTTTCTTCGCCTCTCCACCCCAGCC